>NW_027526214.1:121696051-122034780 GCF_048455015.1 Haemaphysalis longicornis | reverse complement strand
CTGCTGGTTCGGCGGTGTCGCGTCACTTGGCGGTGTACCTCAGGTGGCACGAATGTCGTTATTAACGGCAGACTGTCTTGAGACAGACTGTGGCTGGGCGACCTTACTCCTTGCGTGGGCATGCCGATGCACCAAAGATGAGCTTATTTGGTGGCACGAGGGGTTTATTCGGTGGTGAGAGCGCGTGCTTCATCTTGAGACGCATCGGCGGCACGTGGCGACAGCGGCCATCGCGCCGTTGCCATGGCACCGAATTCGAACTCCTTGGTTAATCTTGGCGAGTCCCGATCATAACTACGCTTTTGGAGACGTGGTTCCCAACGTGTATGTGGTCAACGGTGACAAATGGTTGATTAGAATGATCCTGGAGACTTGCCGAATAGAGTACACCGGGTGGTTCAGGTCCCAGGGTCGGTGGCCTGGAGTGATGAGCATAGATTGAAGAGCTCGGCGTTTCTCCGTCTTTCAAGCGAACGACACACGTGCGAGTCCTCCGTCATCCGTCGGCGTCCGGTGTCTGCACCTTTCGTCTTGTCCCCCTCTCCACGCCAGCTGTGATAATGCTACTCTCCTCCCCGCCGCTCCGCCAGTTTCGTGCCCGCTTAGGAAGGCACCAGCAACCCTGTCGATCCAGGAGCACCTAAAGGGGAAGCGTGCTCGTCTCGTGCCGGTCCAGGAAGACATCGGCGACACTGTTGCTCCAGGAGCCATCTCATGGTCGGGGCTATGTCCCTCCCTTGTGGTTGCGCTGGCTACATCCCACTGCACATGCGCGTCTCTCCTCCATTCTCCTCTCCTTCAGCTGTATAGAAGCAGGTGCGCGCGCTGCGCGGCATTCAGTCTGCTCCGAGACACCGCCTGCGGCGGTTCTGCTCCAGTGTGGAACCCCCATGCTTTGCATCACAGCATAGTTCCCTTCAGAGAGATGGTGTAATTTTTTATTATTATTATCAATACTCAACCTCTGGCTGTTCCTGGGCACGTAAATAAACATGACTGATTGATTGTATATTATTATTAATATTGTTACGGGGAAGAGGCTATATTTGGAGGCTTGGTACAGCGAGATGCAAGCACCGGGCTAGGCGAACAAGGCTGAGTGCGAGAGAGAGCCGTGATGATAATGACAGGGTCAAATGATGATGATCGCAGTTAGGCGCGTAGATTGTCCACCTTGTATCATGGGCCCTGCTCGCCAACAACATAACCATGCCTTGTAACATGACTCCCCGCTGGAAAAGCGTTGTCCCGACGCTAACTTGTAGTCGACGAAGGCGCACAGTATGGCTTGAGGTGGGACACATGCACAATATTAGTAGGCGGGGTTCTCTCGGAAGGTGAAGGAAGGACGCGGGTGATCTCATATGTTACGTCCGTAACGAGCGGAGAACGCGATAAGGACCGGTATAAGGCGCAAGCAGTTTTTCTGAAAGTCCCACGCGATGGGATGGTGTCCAGAGAAGGACCAATGATCCCGGAGGGAAGTGTACTGGCCGGTGGCGGTGGTCATATCTGTTCTTCTGGGAGGCTTGTGATTCGTGAAGACGGTCGCGGGCGATCTTCCTTGCAAAAGTAGCTCGGGTGATCGCATCGTGAGCGTATTCGGTGGACAAGGGCGCAGAAGGGGGCAGTAAGGTGTCCAGGGGCAATGCAGGCTCACGGCCGTAAAGAAGGTAGAAATGGGAAAATCCCATGGTGTCGTGACGCGAAGATTTGTAGGCGAATGTAATGTATGGAAGGGCGATGTCCCAATCGCGATGGTCCCCTGAGACGTAGGCAGACAGCATGTCCGTAAGGGTCCGGTTGAGTCGTTCGGTGAGTCCGTTTGTTTGCAGAATATATGCTGTGGAAAATTTGTGCTGAGTAGAGCATGAGCGCAGAAGGTCGTCAACAACTTTGGATAAAAGGTATCGGCCACGATCGGTGAGCAATTGACGGGGAGGTCCGTGGTGCAGAATGACGTTGGCAAGGAGAAAATCGGCAACATCGGTCGCGCAGCACGTAGGCAGGGCACGGGTGATGGCAAAACGTGTTGCATAGTCCGTCGCGACGGCAACCCACTTGTTTCCGGACTTGGATAGAGGAAAAGGGCCCAGTAAGCCCAAACCTACACGGAAAAATGGCTCAAGGGGAATTTCGATCGGTTGAAGCTGACCGGTGGGGAGCGTGGTCGGTGTTTTCCGCCGTTGGCAGAGGTCGCAGGCGGTGACGTATCGTCGCACGGATTTGTATAGTCCGGGCCAAAAGAAGCGACGTCGCACACGGTCGCACGTGCGGGTTATCCCGAGATGGCCAGCCGTGGGGACATCGTGAAGCTGGTGCAAGATGGCCGCACGCAAGTGCTGAGGTATAACAAGGAGCAATTCGGGACCATCGGCGCGGAAGTTGCGATAATAGAGGGTGCCATCACGAATTGCATAGGCACGTAGGGAAGGGTCAAGTGTTGCGTATTCGAGACCGTCAAAGATTAGGCGTAATGATGCATCACGGCGCTGTTCGGCGGAGGTCGGAAATGGCAAAAAGGGAGACGTCAGAACTTGCTCCACTCAGGTCTGGACGGTCCACAGGATGCCGTGACAGGCTGTCGGCGTCCTGGTGTAGGCGGCCAGATTTGCAGAGCACAGAGATAGTATACTCTTGAAGGCGGAGAGCCCATCGACCAAGCCTGCCCGTGGGGTCTTTCAAAGACGAAAGCCAGCAGAGAGCGTGGTGGTCTGTAATAACACTAAATGGCCTACCGTATAGGTATGGGCGGAATTTGCCGACGGCCCAAACAAGCGCAAGACACTCCCATTCCGTGATGGAGTAATTGCGTTCGGCTAGAGACAGGAGACGGCTGGCGTAGGCGATGACGCGGTTCTGGCCGGCCTGTTGTTGTGCCAAAACCGCCCCTATACCATGGCCGCTTGCGTCAGTGCGGACTTCGGTTGGTGCCGATGGATCGAAGTGGCCCAGAAAGGGTGGCGACGTAAGGAGAGCGATAAGCGTAGTGAAGGCTTCATCCTGTTTGGGGCCCCATGCGTAGGGGACGTTCTTTTTAAGAAGGTCTGTCAGAGGACGGGCAATGTCGGCCAAATTCGCAATAAAGCGACGAAAGTAGGAACAGAGGCCTACGAAGCTCCGGACATCTTTTGACGACTGTGGTTTTGGGAAGTTCTGCACAGCGTGAACTCTATCGGGGTCGGGTTGAACGCCGTTGGTGTAGACAAGGTGTCCAAGAAGCTTAATTTGGCGGCGACCAAAGTGACATTTTTTGCGTTTAAACGAAGGCCAGCACGTCGGAACACTTCCAAGACAGCCGAAAGCCTCTTGAGGTGGGTGTCGAATGTAGGGGAAAAAACAATCACATCATCGAAGGTAGCATACGCACGTCGACCACTTGAACCCATGGAGTAGCGAGTCCATCATCCTCTCAAAAGTAGAAGGCGCGTTGCATAGGCCAAACGGCATTACCCTAAACTGGTACAGGCCGTCGGGTGTAACAAACGCCGTTTTTTCGCGGCCGGATTCGTCAACAGAAATTTGCCAATATCCAGACCTGAGGTCTATAGATGAAAAGTATTTGGCGCCATGCAGGCAGTCCAGTGCGTCATCAATGCGCGGCAGTGGATAAACGTCTTTCTTTGTGATCTGGTTAAAGCGTCGGTAGTCAACGCAGAACCGCCAGCTGCCATCTTTCTTTTTTACTAAAACGACAGGGGAAGCCCAGAGGCTCGATGAAGTTTCGATGATGTCTTTGCGGAGCATGCGTTCGACTTCCTGCTGAATGACCAGTCGTTCAACATGGGACACACGGTATGGATGGCTGTGGACAGGGCTGGGTGTTGATACGATGTTGAACAGCAGTAGTCTTACCCAAAGGACGATTATCGAAGTCGAAAATGTCTCGGTAGGTGCTCAAAAGATGGCGTAGAGCGGCAGCTTGGTCTGTTGGAAGGTCGGAGGCGATCATGTTGGCGAAATCCTCGACAGAAGGAATTGAAGTGGTTTGGGTATCAGAATGTTGAGGTGGGTCCACGCACAAAGCTAAAACTTGGTGGTCACCTATCGGCCGCAGTGTAGCCAGAGATATACCCTTCGGTAAAAGTTGCGGGGATGATCCAAAGTTGAGGACTGGTAGGTGAATGCTGCTGTCCACAACTGTCACAACAGTGTGTGGCACCCACATCACGCGATAGCAACACTTCCAGAACAGGCGAAAGCACGTAGTCACCGTTAGGAACCGGAGGTCTTGAGAACAAGGCAACGGAGGTTGCTGCTTGTGGCCGTAAGCGAACATCATGAGCGGAGACAATACGGCATAAAGGTTCTTCGGCATTAAGCACATCTGAAGGCATCTGGAGGGGTTCTTCAGGGGACGAATTGGGAGAAGGCAAGTGAAGGCGGAGGACACAGGGGGAGCAATCGATTAGAGCTGAATGCTCGAACAGGAAATCATGGCCTAATATTAGGTCATGAGGGCATCGCTCCAATACGGCAAATAGAACAACAGTGTCGTGGCCCCCAATGCGAATTCGGGCAGCACACATTCCGGCGACGGCAGACGTCCCTCCATCGGCGACCTGTACGACACTGGGCACCGCCGGAGTGAGAACTTCGCGCAGGCGGCGGCGGAGGCCTGAGCTCATAACTGAAAAATGGGCGCCGGTGTCAATGAGAGCACTGACTAGAATACCATCGACAGTAATGTCTAGTAAACTTCGTCTGGTGGGCAAAGTTAGCCGAGTATTTGGTTGCCCGGTCATAGATGCAGCGTCACCTCCGGGAGCTGCACTGCCTAGTTTTCCGGAGATGAGCGGTCATACGGGGTCGGCGACAGGAAGCGGCAGGGCTGCGGCGAGCGGGACTGGCGGTGGTGCGGTGACGGCGAGCGATTGTTGCGGCGTGGTCGGGCGTCGTCGTCTCGGGAAGGCGTCTGAGGACGCGGAGAGAAGCGAGCAGGGCCTTCTTCCGGGTTGTTATAGGCAGGAAATCGGGGTCGGGGAGGCATAAATCGACGACTCTGGCAGTATCGCGCCACGTGGCCAACACGATGACAGTGGAAGCATACGGGTCGGTCGTCAGGCGTTCTCCAATAGGCAGGGTTTCTGATCGGGTAGTTGAAAGTACGAGTATAGGGGGCTCGCCCATCACTGGTAGATGGAAAGGGACTAGATGGGAAGTTAGCGCGGCTAATGGCGCAGACGGATTGAACGCCTAGCTTAGCAAGTTCTTCGCGCACGACAGCTTGAATTAGCGGGACGGGAGGCCTGCTGTCTTCGGCAACGTATTGGGGAAGAGCGGCGGGGGCCATGGCCTCGAGCTCTCTACGTACTATTCTTGTCAAACCGTCAGGTGGTGCCGTGGCCGTGGTCACGCCAGATGAAATTTGACGCGAACGGGTTTGGGTTTGTGGCGGAATGTCTTCGCAAGATGACGTGGCGGCAGTGTTTGGGAGCAGGGTGAACTGCAATGTAATTCGGCGGCTCTTCACCTGCTCGCATCGGCGGCACTCGGTGATGATAGCCTCGACCGTAGCACAGTCTTTGCAGATGAGCAGGTGGAAAGCGTCATCGGCTATCCCTTTAAGTACAGGTCCCATCTTGTCGGACTCAGTCATCTGGGCGTCAGCTTTTTTGCAAAGGGACAGGACGTCCTGAATGTAGGCCACGTATGATTCAGTGGAGGTCTGTGCGCGCGTGGCTAGCGCGTTCTTGGCGGCAAGTTGGTGACCAGCTGGGTTGCCGAACAATTTGCGCAGCCTTTCTTTGCAGATGTCCCAGCTTGTTACCTCCGCCTCATAAGTTCGGAACCAGGTCCTGGCCGGTCCGTCCAGACTGTCATCGAAGTTAGCCAGCATGATGGTTGGATCCCACCGATTATAGGTGCTGACCCACTCGAACGAGTCGATCCAGTCCTTAACGTCCAAGTCGTCGGCTCCGGTGAACTTACGAGTTTCACGGGGTTGTTGAGAAACCACGATAAGTGGGGTGGTTGAGCCGGTGGCCCCATTGTTGGCCATGATCGTTGGTGGTTGAGCAAGGTGACGTCCGCTGCGAAGCTCCGTTGTGCGTAAAGCGTTACCCAGAACCTCCACCAAAATGTTATGGGGAAGAGGCTATATTTGGAGGCTTGGTACAGCGAGATGCAAGCACCGGGCTAGGCGAACAAGGCTGAGTGCGAGAGAGAGCCGTGATGATAATGACAGGGTCAAATGATGATGATCGCAGTTAGGCGCGTAGATTGTCCACCTTGTATCATGGGTCCTGCTCGCCAACAACATAACCATGCCTTGTAACAATATAAAAGTATTATTATTATTACTATAATTGAACCCCTTCATCACCTTGACCTAATTTTGAACCCCTCAAAAACGAAAGTTGTCTCCTACGGTAGGAAAATTCCACAGCCGCAATACTCCTATAAAATAGCAAGCACTGCACTGCCGAGGGTGACAGAAATTCTGGACTTGGGAGTACTATTTGATTCTTCTCTGACTTTCTCTTCTCACGTTACACAAATTACCGGATGCTCCCTTGGATGTCTGGTTGCTGTTTGCAGGTATTCAAGCTAGTTTAAAAGTCCACTTCCTTCCTTAAAGTTGAATTCGGCTCTCTGCTTACCTCTTCTCGAATACGGTTCTGTTGTTTGGAATGGAACTTGCAAGTCCAATAGTGCTCGTATCGAAAGGGTTCAAAATAAGTTCCTTTCTATCATTAAGCACCGTTTCCGTCACGTACAAGAAGCAAACGGCAGCATGTCTTGTCTCAAAAGTATTCCTTCCCTTTGGTATCGACGACTGCGAGGTGATATTATCTCTGTTCATAAACTTCTTCACGATGATATTTTGAGTGATGACTTGGTTGTACTTATCAATGTCAACTTGGCGAACAAACTTTTCCGAATATTTCGAACCTTCAGAACAGACACTTTATGTAGACGACGCTCGTCCCTCTGCAGAATACAATGTGCATATAATGAATACTACGATCTTCTTGATATATCCCAGAGCACTTTTCTTGTTCTCTAATGAATTGAAAACTGTTGTAGCTAAAGTGCCTTTATGTCATTCCAAATTGATGTGCCGTATTTATTTTGAGCAAATGATATTCTTACTTGTTTGTTTTTCACCTTCCTGGTTTTGTGCTGCTTTAATTTCGGTAGGTTTGAGTGTCAGTGCTTGTAGCGCTGAACTTATTTTTTTTTTCGTTTTAAAACCTTCCAATATTATGTTACAAAACTTTCGTTTTTATGCGTATTATCTATCTCTGCCGTGTTCATTGTGTATTTGCTTGTATATTTGCTATTTTTTGCGTGCCTTCAACGTTTTGCTGGCCGGGTGTCATGGCTTCTAACACTAGGCTTCCTTTTTTTGCTTTTTTGCTTTCTGGCATCTCTGTAACTATTTTTTACTTTATTGTTTGTCTTATACATATAGGTTTCTTTGTTGTGTTGTCTTGATTTTAGTTTGTTTTTATGAATGTTTGTATTTGGTGTACCAGTACCAATACCCTAGGGTTGATTCTGGGAACCGAAAATAAAGGTTGGTTGAGTGATTGATTTCTTATTCTTATTGGTAATATTATTATTATTTATAATATTTTTACTATTATTCAGTCGCATCGCATTGCCCGCATCGCCCGTTTTTGACCGCTGCGCGCGACTTCAATCATTCTCCTGTGCGCAGAATACAGAATTTTTACAACCGCTTCATTAAACGCCTTGACATCTTTCAAAAATTATTTACAATTTACCGTACTGCGCGGTTGAATACAGTATGTTAAACGTCTATGATATCTCTTTCGTTTTTTTTCTGGAAATTGGTGTCTCTGCAGTTTTGTTTAAGCAACTGATAGTTGCCTATATTTGAAACTGTTTACTGTCATTTGTTCGTCTTATCATTTGTGTCTATACTCTTGCCGTTGTTTTTGTTGTATTACTGTCAAACTTTGTTGCACTGCCTGTCGTTTGGTTTTTAAAACAAGCAGAGCAACAAAGACATCTTTTTTTCTTTTCTACCTGTAGCCAGGCTCCGCTTGTGCTTTATTTCTGTCATTTTCGCTACTTCAATCTGTGTTCGTCTTATCGCTTGTTTGTTTTTTGCAACGGTTTTGGTGGAGTCAATTTTATATTTAAATAACGACGTTTCTACTACACATAACATTGAAGACGAACTTTTGAATGCTTCCGTATTTGATTTCAATCTGGGTTCTTTTATTTTGGCGTCCGCGCTGTTAGGAGTTAGGAGTACTTTTTAGGAGTACTTTTATTTTTTAGGAGTACTTTAGGAGTACTTTTAGGAGCTGTTAGGAGTACTTTTATTTTTAATAATGTTTGGTCTCATGCAAGTACCTATCTTTGATGTGGTTCTCTGTGAACGTTTACTGTGTTTCCAGTTGTGCTCCTTGTACAACGCTGCTCTTAAATGCTGCCGCTGGGGTGGTTTTGCTTCGTCTGTCGCCATCGGTCTCGGTTAAGCGGCGAGAGTGAAGAGGACAAACGGCTATAGAAAGAGGTGAAATCAGAAGGAGGAAATTATTGAAAATGTGAGGGGAATTGCAGAATTTTGAGGCCCGCTTCCCAGAAGAGCTTCCCGGAGGCCACAAGCTGCAAGGTCGCGCCAGGGTAGCGGGCGCAATTAGATTTGCTCAGTCTCGCGATCACACCTGTTGTGACTTCCTCGTCTTCACAGCGTCTAGCAGACGACGCTGATCATCATCATTTTATTCTGCTTATAACTGGATTTCGCACGCTCTCGTGGCTGCGCTTTCTAGAATGTTCCACTAAAGCCTCTTCCTATCAAGACGTGTCGCTCCGCCTCCTGAAGCTGGAGGACCCAGTGGTCCAACAACTTTCCTAGACAAAAAAACTGCTGGTCGAACAAAAGCTGAGACCTGCCGCCGCCAAAATCCAAAGGTGCCGGACCACTAAGAAGCAGCTATGCGCTATTGCTGAGAAAACTGCAGTGCATGCTGCGCTCAAATTTCCGATTGGTCAGTAGGATAATCATCAGCAATAATGTGTACACGCTCTCATAAGTAAAGTATATCCAAGAGAAAAAGTCTTGCTTACAGGGTTCTGTAAAAATACAGCATTAGCAGAAAAATGCATCAGTCAACCAAGAATAACAACAATGTTCGACACATTCGCTTACATAAGCAATCAAGCTGCATGTAAACCGTTTTTTTGGTATAACAAAATGTGGTACCAGAATCAATAAGCTAGGTATACTGAAGTTTCGCATTTTGAAAGCATCACCCGCTGCAGTCGCAGGCGTATGTATATTGTAGGGTAAATGCAGCGACTCGCCAACAGCAAAGAGTGGGTTTTATTAGGAAAGGGACCAAAAACTCAATAGTAGTATAACGGTGACTGTGCTTGTTGAGGGGAGACCACGAGAGAGAGAACGTCCGCTTCTTCTTCAAGCCGGTCTGTTCGCGCACACACCCAATCTCGCGCGAACGAGAGACTGACAGCACCGCCACTGTGCGCTGCTTGAATGCCTCTGAGCTGCCGTCTAATGAGTTGACTGTGGCATTGCCCCCCTCTTCGGAAGAAGCATCGTCTCGATGGTGGAAGTGCGGTTCACCAGGAAGTAATAGATAACACAACAAGATAACACAATTCTTCATTGCCCGAGGGCAACCTTCACATGAATGCGGCAGAGAAAACGTTCTGCCCATCAGCACGTTCAGGATTCCCGTGGTGTATTCAAACAAGGCTGTTCTCTGTCGTTGTACGGCTTCATTCAGACCATGTGCACAATCTCTGCAGTTAGCCGGACGCGTCGTGAACACGGTTCCCTTCTATCCGGTGCACTTCATAGTTGACGTCGCTAAGGCGGCGAACGCCTTCATATGGCCCGAAATACCAACGAAGCAGTTTCTCCGAATGTCCAGGCTATCGAACTGGTGTCCAAACTAAAACCGTGTCCCCTGGTTCGTAGAACACGGCCCGCCTGTGCTTGTTGTAGCGAGCAGCATGGGAACTCTGCTAGCGTTGAATTCGGTCCCGTGCTAGCTGGCGTGCTTCCTCGGCACTTTGCACAAAATAGTCGGCTTCGCCATTTTCATCGTCATGAAGCAGTAGCATGCAATCAAGTGTCGTAGTGGCAGTGTGACCATTAACCAGCTGAAATGGAGTCATTGCTGTGGAGTCCTGAACTGCCGTGTTGTACTCTAATGTTGTGTATGGCAAGACGTCATCCCAGGTTTTATGCCCTACGTCGACATTCATTCAGGGCATATCGGTAAGGGTCCTGTTAAGTCGTCCAGCCAAGCCATTTGTCTGCGAATGGTAAGCAGTTTCTCGCCTGTGAGAGGTGTGGGTTAGTATCATGACGGACTGCATGAGGGCGGCTGTGAAAGCAGTTTCCCTGTCTGTTATGACAATCTAGGGACCTCCATGCCGTAAAACGATGTTGTGAACGAAGAACTGAGCTACCTCAGCGGCATTTGCCCTAGGCTCAAACGCTGTCTCTTCTTACCGCGTGTGGTAGTTGGACGCCACCACGACTGAGCTGTTCCCCATCATAGAGGGAAGAAACGGGCCCAGGAGATCCATGCCAACTTTCTGGAAAGGGGCCATGGGTGGTTGTACGGGCTGAAGAAGCACTGCCTGTTTCAAAGGCGGTACCTTCCTCCTCTTACACTCAAGGACGCTCCTGACGTAGTGCTGAACTGTTCGCAATAGCTTCGGCCAATAGTATGTCTGGCGTATCCTCGCCCGTGTACCGCTGATGCCCAGGTGTCCCGCCGACGTTTCGTCGTGGCAGACGTAAAAAATTTTCTGTCGCATTGCTGTTGGCAGATCGAGTAGGAACGTGTCCGAGCTATTTGTGAAACTCCGCTTGTACAACACTCCGTTCTGGAGGTTAAAGGACAAGATCTTTCGGTGAAAGGCGTGCGGAGTTTCAACATTCAGGCCTTCCAAATACTGGATGACAAGAAGTAATTCAGGTTCTTCTCGCCGCACTTGGGCCATTTCAGCAGGACAAACGGCTCCGCGAAATGGGAAGTCTTCGTCGCTGTCTGGGCGTTCCGAGTCGACAGGCGCCCTTGACAAGCTATCAGCATCGCTACGCTTCCGCCCGGACATGTACACGACCATGATGTCGTACTCTTGCAGCCGGAGGCTCCATCTGGCGAAGCGTCCAGATAATTTTTTTGGTTTGCCAGCCAACACAACAAATGGTGGTCACTGAAAACTTTAAACGGCCAGCCATAAAGGCACGGCTGGAACTTATTGATGGCCCAGGTGACGGAAAGACAATCATTTTCAGTGGTGGAGTAAATCATGTCTGCTTTTGATTGAGTGCGGCTGGCATAGGCTAGAACTCGCTCGGCTCCGTCCTGACACTGAACGAGGACTGCACCAAGACCGACGTTACTGGCATCGGTGTGGACCTCCGTATCTGCGTGTTCGTAAAAATGAGGCACTACTAGCGCTTTTTGTAGGCGGTCCTGCCGGTGATTGAAGGCCACTTCGTGCTCTTCTTGCCATGCGAAAGGTACGTCGTCTTTTGTCAGCCTCGTCAATGGTTCCGCCAGCTCAGAAAAAGTCTCTACATAGTGCCTGTAATAGGCACAGAGACCAAGGAAGCGAATAACAGCTTTTTTGTCGCTTGGTCTTTAGAAGGCTGTTACAGCTGCCATCTTCTCAGGGTCTGTTGCAACACCTTCTGACCTTATGATATGTCCTAAGAACCGCAGCTGTATGTAGCCGAAGTTTCACTTTTCGGCTTTTATAGTTACACCGGCCGACTTTATAGAGTGAAGAACCAGTCATCAAAGGTAGCAGAAAACATGATCGACGACATCGTCCAGGTAACCTGCACAGGACTGCCGCTTTAAACCGGACAAGACAGTGTCCATCGTTCGCTGGAACGTCGCGGGTGGCGAGCAGAGACCAAACGGAAGTACTTTTATTTCATAACGCCCAACGGGTGACAAACGCGGTGTTCTCTCGGTCTCGCTCGTCAACGTCAATCTGCCAGTACCCACTTTTGAGCTCTAAAGTGGAGAGGTACTTTGCATTACGCAGTCCGTCTAAGCCATCATCTGTTAGTGGAAGACGGTACACGTCTCGTTTTGTTACACTATTTAGCTTCCTGTAATGGACGCAAATTCGTAAGGTTTCGTCTTTCTTTTGAACCAGCACAACAGGGGATGCCCACGGACTTGTCGATGGTTGCATCCCGTTGTCTTGTAACATTTTCGTTACTTTGTTCCGGGTGGCTTCTCTTTCCTTATAGGACCCACGGTAGGGGTGCTAATAGACCGGCTTGGTCATTTAGTCGACGATGATACGATGTTTGGCCACATGCGTTTGTCAGACGTTCGATGAACTCGAAAAAAACATTCGCGGAAATCCGCCAAAAAGGTCTGTGAGCTGCTGTTGCTGGTCTGTTGTGGATTAGCCCGACAATGTCTTTCGCAGCCAATGCTTCATGCCCACTTTTTCCCCCCGTGAAAAGATCTGTCGCTTGAACGAAGTCGTGCACGGAGGCGATGGCGGTGCCTTTTGAGACGTGTTGAAGCTCGTTCCCGAAGTTTGTCGGCTCGACATCCGCACGGCCTTTATGGAGGCGGATAAGGATCCTTGCAACTCACTTTTTTCGTTCTAAAAGCAAATTGATGTTGCCTTCCACCTGCCGTTCGCAACTTCCAGCCACGTCCCCTTTAACGAGGATCACTACGCTGCTTGGTGGCTGTACCACCACGCTGTCGTTCACTACTCGGAGGGCCCAGAATTGCCCTGTTTCTGAATCGTTTCTCGAGATGGCTCGTTCAGTGGAGAACGTAACAGTCGATGTCTGTAGGTGTATAATGGCGCCGTTCGTTTTGCAGGAAGTTCATACGAAGTATGACGTCCCTTGACCATTCCGGGAGTACGATGAAATAGTCCACGTAGGTGTACCCCGTATAGTAACCCTAAGCGTGCATTTTCCTGTAGAAGTAACCGGGTGACCGCCTGCCGAGCGAATATGAAGCCCAGTCCACTGCATCAGCACCTTCCTCAGTTCCCTGGCCAGGTTGCTACTAATTACCGAGTAATCCGCACCTGTGTCCATGAGCGCAGTCACGTCGTAGTCGTCGATACTCAAGGCGAGGTAACACGTGGCTCTTTATCATAGCTTTCTAGCTGCGTTGGTTCCAGTGTACGTCGTCGTAAACACGATGGAGGATGTTCGCTGACGGGCTTTTGAGCAGCGCTACCTCCAAAGGTCGCTGGTTTGCGTTTTCCGAGGCGAGCTGGGCGAGTGCCGCACAGGCGAACTAGAGGAGAGAGGACGGCTCGGTGACCTGTAACGGTGAAACGTGAAACAATGCTGGCGTGGTTTCCGGGCGAGTGGGAGCACGTTGCGCGAGCAGGTATTGTTAAATTTTGGCATGTGTTTCACCCTATCGAGGGCAGGGTGCGTTCGGAGGGAAACCTCGAAGAACAGCACGATGGTAGGGGCATGACCTGTACAGATGACCAGCTTCCCCACAGTGAAAACACAGTGGTAGCCCTCCCAGCGCACGCCACACGTCCATCTTCCGTACAGCGCTCCGTCCAGCAGGAGGGGGTGGCCAGTTTTCAGGGCGGTGACGAATAAAGGAGCGAGTAGTCGGTGGAGATTACGCTTTGGTAGTAGCAGCGACGACGTTCGGAGCAATGTACGTAGGGGCTTCGTGCAGAACCATGACGTATATCGCCGCGTTCTCCCAGATGCATGAGAGCGGATGCAGGTCTAGGTTCACCGGTGGTTGAACCGCTTGCTTTACCTCCTCTTTCATAAGTTGGGTGAGAGAAGCGTATGTCGGTGAGGCCTTGGGACGTTTGAGGTTGATGAATCTCCTCCCTAATCACTGAGCGGATGAGCTCCCGCAACGCGTGACGACTGGTCCCCGAGGCCGCAGAAAACACGTCCACCGACGCTCAAGCAGGGTGGCGGTCGAATTGTTTGGCACGCTGTTCCAGCGTGTTTTCCATTGCCCTTGCTTCTATAGGAAACTCGGTCCCGGTATGTGGGGGATTGAGCACAAGCCCAGCGAGAAGCTTCGGTTTCACACCTCGCAAAAGGTACGAAAATTTTTATCCTCAGCCATGCTCGTGTCTGCCAGCCGGAAAAAACGGGACATCTCCTCGTTATGCATAAAGACACTTTCATTGGGACCTGGTTTCTCGCGCGCAAAGCGGCTTCAGCCTTTTCTTTGCGGTCACTCCGCGCATAGGTCTTCAGAAATCTGCGCCAGAATTCATCCCAGCTTGTGAAATCTGCTTCGTGGTTTTCACACCACGTCCTCGCACCGTCTCCCAAGGTGAAGGTCACGTCATGCACCTTCCGCGCTTGATCCCATCCAATAAATCTCGCGACCCGCTGATACAGCTCAAGCCAACCCTCCGCATCTTCAAAGACATCTCCATGAAAATTTGGAGCCTTTCGCGGCTTTTGGAACAAGCACTGACCTGGCATGAGGTTGTCGCTTGCCATTGTTCGGCCCGTGTGGTGCACCGCTGCTGCCCTAGATATTGCCGGTAGAAGTCCGTACTCAGGCACTACACATTGAAGCCGACGACTGGTGCGTTCATGTACGGGCGTCAGCTCTGCTTCACACGCCCTGTCTTCAGAGACGGTGTCCTCGGGGTGCATGCGAGATTGGCGACTGGTACCCCGCTCCTCCCCCCAAAATTTAGAGGAAATGTAGCGACTCGTAAACAATAAGTTGTTGATTTAATTTGAAAAGAGAGCAAGAACCTTTAGTAGTCTAATAACGACTGTGCTTGCAGAAGGAAGCCCGGGCGAGAGAGAACGTCCTCTTCTTCAAGCAGGGGTGTTTCCGTACACATCCAATCTCGCGCGAACCAGGGATTGACGGCACCGCCACTCTGCGTTGCTTGAATGCCTCTGAGCTGCCGTCTAATGACTTGACTGCGGCAATTTGGTGTACTGGATCACTTGCTCATGCAACACACAACACAAAAAGGAACGAATTGATCTGACAAATGAGAAAGCAAGAAACAATAATTGGGTTTCAATGTTTTGTTTCTTTTGCAAAAACAGAAGCAGAAAAAAATTGCCCCCACCTCCCCGAAGGGAATCGTGAAGAAGTGCGAATGCATTTCTTGCGCCGAGAGTACACGGCGTAGTAATTGTGCCATCGCCTTGAGAGGCGCAGTACCGGCGAGGGGGAGCTGTCAGGCGAGGGGAGAGGCGCGCGCCGAGGGTGAGTGCAAACCTAACGGGGGGAGAGGCGCGCCAGCTGCAGAGAATGTGACGTCACGGCGCGAGGAGAGGGGGAGCACACGCGAAGGCGCCAGCGCGCGGTCACGTGGGAGTGTGAAGTCACGGCGCGAGGAGCGGTGCGGGAGCCGGCGCGGGCGCGCGCAGCCACGGCGCGGGAGGCGGAGCGCGCGCGGGTCACGTGGGGTGTGACGTCGCTGCGCCGTTGCTACAGACGCTCCTCTCCGCTCCTCGCGCCGTTGCTAGGGGAGAGGAGGAGCAATGCGGACGGCGGATTCAGGGTCGCTTATAAATTGCATCGCACTTAAATTATTTATTAATTCACAGTATGGTGCCTTACAGTCTAATGGTTCCTGGGAATCGCAATGTGATCACACGGGGGAGTTTACGTTAACTCACTGGCGAATGCCAACGGATTTTAACTTTACCCCCCTCATAGCATCACCCCGTGAATTCGCACTTAACCATGTTCACCCTCGTGGAAATGCCTGGGAGTTTTACTACTGATGATGATGATTGAAGTGTAATTAATGATTTAAAGTGTTGTTTGTCCAATCCCCAATCATGGCCAATCCCCAATCCCCAATCCTGGCCAAGCTGCCATGTCAGCGGCCAGGAAGCGCGCGCCCATCTCCCCCCGTTGCTAAGGAAGACGAAAAGCGCGCGCACCCGCAGCTGTTGCTATGCGGACGGCGGAAGGTTCGGGGTCGCTTATAAAGTGCATTCGCACTTAAAAGTCCTAGTACCAGAAACGTGATGCTGGTGCTTTCACAATAAAAATGCGAGGAGGGAACACGAACCCCTAAAGAGGGTTGTGATCGGCTTTGTTGTGATTCTGGCCTATCTACAGCGCAGTGAGGCATCCAAAAGCGCCAGAAGACGGGCAACCCTATTTCCAGAATTTCATTTGTGTTAGCACTTCCCATTGTTTTCCTCCCATTTCTCTTTCTCCTCGCAGAGGCACGTCTCCATAGCTAGAAGTGCTCCTGGCGCTCTCTTCCACCGTCTCTTTGGGCAGCCGGCTACCGGCTGCCAAACTCTTGCGCACGGTCGTGTTCGCCCGGTCACCGTTCTAGTTCCACGCGCATTCCGGGTTTATTAGAAGCACAGCTTGTAGTGTTAGGAATGAATGTTGAAGGTAATCAACCTGGACGTATCGCATTTTTGTACAATTACCTGCAGTCGGAATCACCTAAAACAAATCTGCGAAATGTGCCACGTCTATGACTCCACCTCGTCTAACGGCGTTTCCGAGGTTATCGAGAAATGAGACCTCTTAGCCTGTGTCGTTAACTTCAAAGGAGCAGCCCTTGGCCATAATCGGGCAAAAATGGAGCCATATTTCTGCCTATGACAAAGCGTCTAAGCTCAGCAGCGCGGAAAAAATGAAAGCCATCAACTACAACCGCATTCACTTAAGTACTTATTGGGCTCATATCCCCTGACAAATGCACAAATAAGCTGCCTTCGCATTGCCGTAAACCTACATAACACATACCAGATACCTAAAAATATATTCAGTTCCAGGTTCGGACAATACAAGAAATATCTACACCAAACACGTTCGTAAACAGCTATGGTTCTTCAGTGGATATAGACGGGCGCATTTTACTTCAGGGGTGGCGTATATTTCGCAGAGAAATTGGACCGTGTTAGTCAGTTTGCACCCGTGTCTTTGAGGTGGGAGCTCTCCTGCATAAAATATAAACAGAATATTATATATTTGTTTGTTTTACTCTCCTCCCAATTTCCCTTTTTCCAGCTTTCCCGCAGGGGCATCTGTTAAACAGATGTTTTTGCGTACAGTGTGACACCACGGACCCCGAGCACCCACAGCTAGCCGTGCGTGGCAGCGCCGTGTCCGGGGAAAACAGGGAGCTGGCGGTTGAGCCGACGCAAGTGCTTGGACCATTAAGACCCGTTGGCGAAGGCAACACAACACTTTGGCCTCCGCTTCCCGTAGACAGCACCTCCAGCCTGACCCGCCCGGGGGGAATCGGCAGTCGCCTCTTCCTGTCCTCCCCTCCAACTTTCACTTTCCTATCTTCTTTCTAACAACTTTCCTGTCGTCTTGTTCCTTCTTCAGTTTCCCTATTACCTCGCGGCTAGGGTTAACCTTGTGTGGCGAATGACCCTGCGTTCTGCCATATTTGGTTATAGTCGTGGTGTATGGCTGGCGTGGGCAGGACTTGCCCGCGAGTTCCTGCCCCGCCCCCTCATTGGGCTCCTGGGTGGGTGGCTAGCACCATGGCCGAACAGATTTTTTATTAAATGGCTTCCTTTTTCCGTTCAACTGATCCCTCTCGAAAAAGAGGGGGCACCGACGAAACCGCCAAGTTCTTTATGAAAAATGTGAACTTCCCACGCTTCCACGTGGTGCACAGTATTGACTCAGAAAAAAACGCACAACTCGTCTCGCTTTTTGTCGTTGCAAACTCGTTAACAGCCACCATTGGGGAAGGCTACAACGTCAAGAAGCTGGCAAACGGAGGCCTCCTCCTCAAATTGCTCTACAGTTATCAATGTGAGAAGCTGCCGCAACTAACGTCTTTTGGAGACATCCCTGTAACCGTCAGTGAACGCAGGTCGCTCAAAAAAGTCCGTGGAGTCATCTCAGATGAGGACCTAAAGTACTTTCCCGAGGAGGAACTTCTAGAAGGCCTAAAAGAGCAAAATGCCACAAATGTCTACAGAATCAAAATCAAACGTGAAAACAAGGAACTTGAGACCAAGCACATCGTCCTCACCTTCGCATCAAGCATCCTCCCAGAATCTGTAGAGGTGGGGTTCACAAAGATGAAACTCAGACCATACATACTAAATCCACGCCGATGCTACAAGTGCCAACGCTACGGCCACGGCTCGCTGAGCTGCCGGGGTCAAGACACATGCGCAAAATGTGCTTCCAAAGAACACCTTGCCGAGAACTGCAAATCTGAACAACAGCTCTGTGTGAACTGCAAGGACAACCACGCAGCATACTCTCGTGCTTGCCCCACATGGAAAAAAAAAGAAATATTTACACTGAAAGTGACAGAGAAACTAACATTTCACGAGGCATGCAGGCGACTCTCACCGGCACATTCCTGATCCTACTCCGTTGTGGTGCAACAGGGCGCATCATCACAGCGGTCTTCGGCGCCTGCTGAAGCCACACAGAGTGCGGCTGAAGCAAGGCCCCCCGCGCCTCCGGTGAAAGCAGCTAACGCTGCGCCACCGCCTACAAAGCGGGCTGCACGGACCCTTGGTTCGGCAGTCTCCAAGGCCTCACCCCACAAGGTGAGGTCATACTCTTCAACACACGTGCGTTCTGCACGAACCTCCAGCGTCTCTGAAGCGACGATGGACACAACTGAAGAAGGTTCTGCGCCCTCTACGTCCGATGGGCGGGGAATTCCCTAGACAACACAAAGAGACACAAGCCCCGAATCAATGGACCGAAAACCTAGTTTTCAGTCTATCAAATAACCAACATGGCATTCATTGTCCACTGGAATTGTACAGGACTTTTAAATAATTTAAATGACATTAAAGCCATTTTCGGCACACACTCACCTGTCGCCATTTGTGTTCAGGAAACAAACTTAGGTCCCAAACACAAGAATATACTGAGAGGTTACCAGGTCTTTCGCTGCGACCGAGAGCAGGCGAGTAGGCTCTCGGGCTGAGTGGCAATAATTGTCCAAAATGGCATAGCATCTCGAGAACACAAACTTAAAACCAGGCTAGAAGCAGCGGCTGTCACCCTGCTTGCATTTAAAACAATCACAGTGGGCTGTGTGTACATTGAACCACACCTCACAGTAACACTGCAAGATTTTGAAGACTTGGTGAACCAACTACCGGAGCCGTTTTTAATAGTTGGTGATTTTATTCATCATCATCATCATTTATTGTACCCTTAAAGGCCCCTTGCGGGGTATTACATAAGGGGGGGGGGGCGAAATAATAGTACACACATAGCAAGAATTCAGACAGTAATACAGGAACAATTCCGACATACATTCGTGTAAAGAAAGTGAAGACCTACAGGCATGAAAAGAATAAAAAGGGGGGGGGGCAAAACAATAGCACACACATAGCAAGAATTAAGACAATAAAACATAAACAATTCCGACATACATTCGTGTAAAGAAAGGGAAAAAAAGAAATGAAAAGAGAGAAGGGGGAGGGAGAGAGGTGAGCAATTTCAAGAAGTCAAAATTTCCCTAGCCCGCAAAAAAAAAAAGATAGAAAGAGCAATGAACTGACTGAGGGCGTCAACCGTATGTCATTTGAAACACGTGCCAATGCCCTATGAACGAGCAGCCAGAAGGGCCCCGGCCTGCCGGCCTGAGTACTCTCACACGGTCACAAGCTTTTGGCGTCAGTGGGCCGGCTAATCCCCTTGCCCCAAGGACCATGCAACAATGGGCGAAGCACTCGGAGTAGAGTTCCCCACTCTTTGCGCTCAGTACCCCAAAATATTCCCGGGAGGACAAGGCAGGGCAAGAACGACGACCGCAGACAGGTCAAGGAACGCAGCCCCCGTCTCCGAACAATGCGGGCCGGCAGACCAAAAAGCTGACCTTGCCGGAACTGCCATCTTCGAAAAAGGGGCGAACTGGAGGAAATGCCCACTCTTCCTTTTGGAGGAGCGAAAAAACTGATGCAAGGGGTCAGATTTTAAAGGATTTTATTCTATCCAATAATGTCTGTCTTTTAAACACCGGCAAACCTGCATACTGCTCTCCAATCTCAGGAAAATTGAGCTGCATAGATTTCTCTTTTAGTTGGCCAAGTGTTTTAAGTGATTTTAAGTGGGGCATCATGCAAATGCGGAGCTTCCCCTCTTTTTTCCTGGTGAGTCCAATTACAAATGGACTCACCCAGTTCGTTGGCTTCTCCACTTTTTTGATGATGTGGTCCCATTCCATGTGCTCGAGTTCTTTTTTTAGAGGCTTCTGGAGGGTCAGGGGTACGCGCCGAACATCATCAACATACACCCGGACATACGAAAAGCCATAAAAAATTCTGTTAACGTTTTCTAAAAAACCTCAGATGCCGATGATATACAAAACGGTAATCGCAAAACGCGTTACTGGCCGAAGGGCCTGGGGAACGTGCACATTTTAGAAGTTTCTTCATCGAGTGATATTTGATGTAACCCTGAATTTGTATTTAGTCGAGAGAACAGCGTCACACCAGACAACTCAGCTTCCATATCCTCTCGCCTAGGCATCTCGTAGTGTTCTCGTTTCAGGCATTGATTTATTTTTCTAGGGTATATGCAAGTGCGGAGGTTCCCTTCTTTTTTCTTGGCAATTACAAGTGGATTCACCCAGTCCGTTGGTTCGTCGACTTTTTTATGATGTGGTCCCATTCCATGCGCTCGAGTTATTCTTTTAGGGGCTTCTGGAGAGTCAGGGGTACGCGCTGAAAATCACCAACGTACATCCGGACACCCGGAAGGGCATCAAAAATTTCTGCTGAGGTTTTTTAAAAACCTCAGATGCTGTTGATATACCAAGCGGTAATCGCGAAAAGCAGTACCGGCCGAAGGGTGGAACCGCGTGTAGGTTGTTTGAACTACCGGCACAGTTCCTTTGTTGAGGACCATCTAGTAGACGCGTTTGACACAACCCGCACCGGTGCACAAGTGGCGAAATTCATCCATGATTTCTTCACAGCTTGTACGATACACGGCGTGTACTTGCGGGATCAATCCAACTTGCTCACTCGCTTTCAAGCCTAAGATATTCTGGCCCTTGTGCACCACGAAAAAGTCGAGTGCAGTGGCGTGGTCATCCAGCGTCACCTTTACTCGCATCATACCTGCATGTTTGATTACACCGTCGCCGTATGAGCGACGCACTGCGCAGCGGGGCTTCAGTGCTGGCCTCGGATGCATCCTGCTGAACATTCCGAAGGGCCGTAAATTTGCCCGTGTCAATCTTCAGTGTGACTTGTATGTCTTGTACTTGCGCCTGAACGACCCAATCACGTCGTCTTGTCACTGTTCTTACTGACACATCGAGCACTTTAAAGTCATTTTCATGCCTTCCCACCTCGTCAGCTTGCGAAGCGTTTCTGGACATATGGTGCAGTGGTTTTTTTGTTGGCATCTTCGGCATGTCCGTCCTTATGCAGGGCAGTTTCTATAGCGTGCGTACGCGTGCACGTCTGGTATTTACGGTTGCCTTGTCGATTTTAGCCTTGACTCGCCTTAGAATTCCGCCCAGCGTTTACGTGGTTTTGCTGGCTGTCTCATACGCTTCGGTGAGCCGTTCGTGCCTCCGCTGCCTTGCAAACTTGCTCTGCCTTATCTAATGTCAAATTTTTGTCACTGAGCAGCTGTGACCCAGTTTTTTTATCGCTTATTCCAAAAACGAGTTGATCCCGGATCATGGAATCTGTTAGTGGGGCAAAGGTGCACTCACGAGCTTGTTTTTCCAAGTCTCGCACGAAGTGTTCCAGGGGATCACCTGGTGCTTGACTCACGTTCCGACAGACGTAGCACTCGTGTACATCGCTGTACGGGGTGTCGCAGTATTCCTCGAGCTTCGCCACAACCGGTGCGTAGTCCTCTCTGCTCCCCCTGCCGGCAAACGTAAAATTGTTGAAAACTTAGAGGTCTTCTTCACCGCTGACGCTCAGGAGTAAAGCTGCCTTCGTCTTCGCCGATCTAGGTTTTTCAGGTGGGTCGGATGCTGTCAATAAAAGTTCAAACCTCTTAAGGAACAGCTTCTAGTTCTTGCCTGCGTCCCCTGACATGCGCAGCGGGTTCGGCGGCTTGAGAAAGTCCATGGCTGTTCCCGTAGTCGCGGTCCTCCGGGGAAGTCGTCGTCGGTTTGACTAGCCACTTCTGGCACCACGTATTGCTAGCGCGATCGAACGAGGCATGACGCAGGGGTGCTATGCGAAGAAGGCCGCATCATTATTGAAGCAGTGTTTATATACCGAGCGAGACAAGAAAGGGTGCGTACCCTCGCCGCACTATCGTATCAAAGAGGGTGAGCTTGACACGAGGCGCATGCTGCGCAAGTCATGATACAGTGTGTAATAACGAAACATAACTGGTGAACTAACGAAATGTAACATAAACAACTGGCTGCAGGTGGGTGATTCTTGAGGGCTACGTTTTCTTCTATGGCAGCATTAGTGCTTTGTGTACTGAGCTGAAGCCTCCGACCGCGACATGGCGGCACATTTCGCGGACTGGGCATGGAGCAAGAGTATCTTCGAACTACAGAGTAAGGCGAAAAAATTGTCAAATGCTTGACGAACCTGAGCGAACACATGAACGAGACGAGTGCCACACCGCTGTTTTATCAGATGTCTTGGCAGAACCAGCTCTTCCACACCGGGCTACCCACGTTGAATAAAGAATATTTACAATAAACAATAAGCAAACATTGAATAAACAATATTTGTTGGCCGTCCACGCAAAACGAATCTATTCTGCGAGCTATTTGAGTGCACGTTCCAGAACAACGAGAAGCTTCCCGACAACGAAACGTTAGCTTAACACAGGCCATGTCTCATAGGACCTGAATATAATGCCATCTCAGGCCTTACCGCCACGTCCTAATGCTACCAAAGCGCGAAGTACGTATTTGTTGATATATTCTGCGAAATCAGAAATGAACGTGCAAGATCATAGCAAGAACCTTAATACTCTGCAGGCTGTCCACTCATCTACAATGTCCATGGCCGGCGTCGTTTCTAAGATACACTTCAAAAACATCAACGTGGATAACGCCTTACCAGTCACAGAGGACACTCTCTACCGTGCCCAGCCCCTTGATATTCTGGGCGGCTACAAAAGAACTAATTTTTAATTCCCACCCACACTAGGCACCTCAAGACAATGTAGATATATATGGTGATGCAAAAGCTTCAAAACGTCTAGGTTCTGCTTCTAAGCTTGATTTTGTCAGAGTAGAAGTAAAGCCATGATAGCGCATTGACGGTTGTTTCCAGGCAAATGAACCCAAATCTCCGCGCCGTAGTGAAAGACGCCAGCATGTGTGGAAGAGGTTCATAGCTTGCACTGCCCGAAAATTCGCATGAGTGACATCTGGAAGTAGCGAAACGTTGCCTTGTTTCTTCTGCAAATTATATGATCAATGTAACGGCCGGTGCAACGCTCCCATTCCGATCAGGAAACAGAAGTCTATGCTTCAGCCAGACTGTCGATATTTTTGCCGTACAGCCATGAATCTCAGTTCAGCCATGAATCGCATGACGAAAACATACAGGAAAAAAGCCCACTGCTTTCCGAGCCACCACCGACACGCTTCGACGATGTGCGTGCTCAACTTGACTGCCCGGTCGAGTGCTCAAGAACAGGAAACAACTCTCGTCATGTAAAAAGACCCGCATCACCAACCATTACCAGAAGAAGAATTGTCTCTTACAACCTAACGTACTGTGCGTGTCTTCCGAGAATGAGATAATTAGGGCGTGAATCCTGTTCAACGGGCAGTCAACGAACCTTTATTAGGGCTGGCTCAGGCAAACTATTAGCATTAGTGTAGACCATGAGTGGGTTTCCCTGGGTTCCTTCGGTGCACGCGACAAACCGAAGACGTTCCTGACAATGAAATAAAGCGCAAGGTCAACGAGACAAACGATTATTTATTGTCATGTTCTACCAACAGGCCCAAACCCGTACTCTAGAAGACGTTTCCTACAGTTAACATTGCCCTACAATAAAAATGAATGTTCTGTGTTTTTAAGAACTACTCCCTTGTCACCCAACAAATCTGCGACCGCGTTGTTCCTGCAACAACCCAGAGTGCTTTGGAAGATCCATGTGAATGTGATTACACCCCAGCCACATTGGATAAAATCCCCATTAATGAGTTTCCAAATGACCCGAAGATCCCCGTCGGCACTTAGCATTATTGGGACTTGGTCACAGGCAAACAAGCACCTAAGGAATTTTCTGTAATTCAACCAAGTTTTCTGGATGCCTTTGCGCAGGCCTACTACTGTGAAAACCCTAACAATTTGCTAAAAAAAAACATTAGTACTAAAATCCTGTGCGGCCACCTCCAAGAATTATCTAGAACGGTTATGGCACATTGACAAAATCCGTATTCACTCTAACTTGTGTGAGCTACTGCCAAGAAGAAACATACTGACTCAGCTCAACAACTTAAATTGAACTCGATGATCGGTACTCAGTACGGCTTCTCTGGACGCCATTAGTACAGAGCGATGACAACAAAACAAATGCGAAAAGACGACTGACTAAACTTGCTGGAACACTTAAAAAACATCCCCAACGCATCAGTGTGTATCACACAGCCACCTTCAAATACACCAACGATGATATGGCTGATTTGGCTGCTCCATAATTCACTGCAGGCACAGTCTATTACAAGCCCCATCACGTAGTCATCAGTGAGAAGCGGACTACGTACACTCGCGTTGTTTTCACTGCATGGGCGTGCGCACGTCGGCTCTCAACCCAAACGAAAGCTCCTACAGTAGTCCGATATTAAACAAGTTGGTTAAACTACAGGGTTGAAGCAAAGGTTGTGAAGCTTCCAATGCTGTTAGAGTGGGCAGAACAACATTGATGACATCACGAAGGTTTATACTGCATGGGTATATTAGAGAATGTTCGCAGGGTGGCCAAGTATGGTTTCTGAGGCGGCCGAGACCACACTTCTTGAAAGTGTGTTGGAGCCGTCCCGTGGCGGCTTTGCAAATGCATGCCAGGGGCGCACTACCCAGGCAGCACAGTAGGGTCAGACGTTACGCAAACCGGTGTACTTTGACCAGTGATACTCTCTCCAGAATTTTTCAGTCAGATTTGTTCGGTGCGTGTTCAAATGTGGGTCTTTTGGCCGTAAACGGCCTTACTCCGATGGCTATCCAACAGCCAGTGTTCGTTGGCCAGTCGATTGGCTTACGTTCATACGGCCAGATTCCAGCCGTAGTGCCTGGGCTATTGGAAAGCCACCCACGCGGGGCCAAAGTACGGCCACCGCAGTACAGCCGAGATGCAGGCGTTATACTCCAGCCGGAGTAAAGCTGCCCGAAGTCTGGCCATGCTACGTGCATTGAAGTTCAGCCGCAGTACGTTAGCGTTACTGAGGCAGATGAACGACTGCTGCGTGGAGCGTAAGCAGATGACTGTGGCGCGCTGTTTAGCAGCACAAACCCACAATTGGGGGTACATTGCACCCATATCAAAGTAAGATCTCGCTCCAACACAAGCTGCCCAGCCTTCAAAGCAGCCGTACCTAATTATCAGCGTAAGTTGATAGCAAAAGTAATTTATTAAACACTGCTCACAAATGGTAGTTCCTATATTTAGTGTGCATCTTGTACTGTCGCCTTAATAAAATATTCATTTCTTTACAGAGCTGGAGTAGTTGTCTTGTCGAGATCCTGATATCGTCCGTGCGGCGGCTTACCTGTAATAAACGGGGAGGGGGGAGGGTGAATACTTTAATGGGTTGAATTTTGCAAAGATGAAAGTGTCGCTTTTAGCCAATTTCTTCTGGGATAATCTTCCTGAACACTTCCATTTTTCGAATAAATGAACTATTTTTACAACTGTTTGCTTGACAAATTTATTTGTAATTTATACTGGCCCGAATGACTTTACGGAGCGTTTTAGAACTCCACAAACCACTAAGCAGCATTCCACATCATTTCCTTGAAACAAAAATTATGTCCAGCTTTTGACCATTTTTCTTGCAAAGAAATTTTCTACTCGATCACCTTTTCTGATGATCTTTCACCGGGCTGACCCTAGCGGAGATTGAACAAGTAATTTAACTTTCAATGTTATATTCAGCTTGTTTTAATGAATTATGTGCAGACTGAGTAGTCCAATAGAATTTAATTTTCCTCTAATATCGTACTCCGTTAAAGCATTGTATACTGTGAATGACGCCCTACTTCTGTTGGCCGAAGTTATATGGCTCCGTTTTCACGCAAGAAAAGGCGTAACACTAGAGTTTCAAAATATCTTTCAAAACAATAACATAGCAATAGTAGTATGGACACAGCAAACCTTACATACTGCAACAAATAAAACATCAGCAATATTTCATCGGTCGAGTTTGAATGCGTAAGAATCAACACCTCGGAAGCGAACTTTGGCTTGGGCATAAGTATACACACCTTCCTCGAGCTCTGGAGAAATTACTCGCACGCCCTTCAAAAACAGCACCAGCTGTGCTTCGCTAACCGTTGTAGTGGCATTTTTTTGCGATTAAGCAGCGTCAATAGCTGCGTGTTAGTTCTTTCCCTTTAACGCAATTGACCCTCAGGGAAAACAGTTTCCGTACCGGGCTATTCCCATTCGCTTAAGGATGCCCACAAAGAGGCACTCTTCAATGGGTGTGTATTTATGTATTTATTTTTCTGTTTATTTTTCTTTATTTTTTTAATTATGTGTTCATATATAATCATGCCTACTTGCCTTTGCAAGCATTACAGCAGGGACATACATAACACTAAGCATCAAAATTGAGGCCAAGAAATAAAACATTTTTACAAAGCGCGGTGAAAGTCTTCATTATAAACAATGCACGCATTCATATGTCGAAAATATTTACACTCAAGCGCTGATTTAAGATAAAATATCTTACTCATGGCTTGACCTCTAAAGGAAGCTTATTTTGGTATTTAGGTTTGCGGTCCCACTTTGGGATAAGTAGATTGGCGCTTCGACATACTTCTCCCTTTCAATTCCAGTTTTCGAATGATAGATATTACGAAAAGCTTCAACCAGATGTTCCATCTGTGATCTTTCACGTCTTACCTTTTAAGTTTACTTTAATTACCCTTATGGTACGTTCATAGCCCCAATTGCCTAATACAAAGCACACTGCTCTATTGTTTACGTTTTCGAGAGTATCAACCAGATTTTTGTTGCAGGAACCCCAGTAAAGGTAAGCGCAGTCGAACATTGAGCGCACATTAGTGAAATGATGAAATAGTGTCTGAGAAAGCCAGAAACAGGTGAAGCCGTAAATTCGAACGTCCCTAGTTCACCTCAAAGTACCCATAAGTAAACTACTAGATTTGAAATTCCCTGGCCGGGCTGGAAGCACCGTTATTTATGCTATACGGATTGAAATGGTATGAACGTTTTCTTGTGAAAGTGATGTAAACAAACTTTGTAACTTTAAAAACCATTTAGGGTCGGCACAGAATTGGGCCAATTCATTCAAATCATGCTGCAGGTATTCCTAATCACGTTCCTTCTTTATTGTCCTGTAATGCGCAAACATTCCTAATTAGCGAACATTCTTAAAGAATATTTGAGGCCTTAAGTAATAGAATTTATATATAACAGAATAAAAACACGGCCCGCAACTGACGCTCGTCAATTCGTGAGGTTACAGAAGCGTATCCGGAACAATAACCATTGAGAGCGCACGCTGCTATCTTAGCGTGAGATAGTGTGCTATCCCGGCAATAACCGATTCATTCAGTTTATAGCCAACAATGTACTAAGAAGAAGGTTATAGGAACACGATCAAACGCTTTTTTTACAGTTCAAGAAAATACAGTCAACTACGTAAAGCTTATCTATTGCTAGAGCAAAAGGATGCGTCAACTATGCATGCTGCGTTGAGCAAAAAAAACTTGACAAAATCTGTGTTTGCTAGGATGCTGGTGAAAGTATTCAAAATAATGACTCATATCTCAAGAGTATCAAAGGTCACATTAAAACACAGCAACTAAATTAACATCCAGGCTTTGTCATCGACAAGGCTCTGTTGTGCTCACGAGGTTAAAAAACACTCGAGGTTAAAAACTTGTTTCTGATTACACAGTCATAAAATACGATGACGTAACCTGGTGCAGGGCACGACGTTGAGCGTACAAAATACGAGCTTAGGCTCGTCTAAGTGTATTACCAACAAAAAAGTGGAACATTTTTTTTGCAGTATATTGCCCAAAGAATAGCCGAAAACTCAGGCCAGTTATTTTCTATGAACAGCCGCCATCTCGGGTCGGACATCTGTGCCATATCGATGTATCCAATGCTCTCTATTTCTCGTCAGAGCGAATAGCCTCGAGATGATGCGTCGACAAAGCCGGCGGGAGAGGCGTAGTAGCGGGTATGACTGGCGAGGCTTAGCTCAACTGTCGGTGTGGCACAGTCTTTTTGTGGAAATAAATGGCATTCCGGTGGCCTAAAAGATTATGTGGTAATGTCGAGTGGGTCCTTGAACCTTGAAGGTTCCCCTAATACCACTGATTGCTGCTTGACAAACTAAGTTCATTAATTTAAAACGTAGAAAAACCGAGCAACTGAAAAACGCGTCTGCGTCGTTTGGCTCTCTAACGGCTTTTTCTTCACCCAGGGAAAAAACTGGCCGTACAAAGCGGTTCTTCTTCCAACCAATAGTGCATGAGTTCCGGCTGCCAGACACATGCCGATATTCGGCTGTACGCCGCTTACCGAAAGAATGACGGATAACCTGAGACCTTACGTCGGCTGGTCTCCTCCTGAGGACCGGTTGCCAAATATTCTGCGGCCACTCGCTTGCCGTAATTCGGCCGAGGACCGCTAACCGAATGCTAAACGAACCTTCTGGGGCGGTACGTCGGCCAGCCTCCTTTTTAAAACCGGTTGCCCGAACGAAACGAAAATTCTGCAGCCGGAAGCGCGGTTGAACGTTGAAGGAACGAATGCGCGGAAGCCCCACTTCGGCCAGTCTCTTTTTGGATACAAACTGCAGCAACAAAAAAAAACGAGTCTGTGGCCGGTCGCTTGTAGTGCTTCGGCTGAACACCGCTTCTCAAATGAAAAACAGATGATCTAAGGCCGTACTTCGGCCGGTCTATTTCTGAACATCGGCCGCCCAAAGTAAATTGAATAACTGGCGGCCGGCTACCTACCGTTGTGTGCCTGAGTACGCGCAGCTGGAGAAATACAGAAGCTCTGATTTCCGAATGTTGGTTGCTCAACGTATGATCAGTGGCTGCCGCAACCTGGATCGAAATGGAGAGACGAGCCAGCTGGTGAACCTCCATGAGTGAAACTTAGGCGCTGGCCAGACCTGGATGCTTGCCAGGTATGCCAGAAAGTGGGCATAGACAGGCCGGTCTTGGGACGCACTTTCTGTGTGGGCTGGGTAGGTGTGCTTCAAATGTTTATGCGAAAGCGGTGGCCCTCTGTAAGTTGCACATGCTAGGTTCGCACTTAAAGCCAGGTAAAACGGAGCATAAATTCGCTCGTATTTGGTAGGTGGGCCAGGAAGGTCAAATGTTGTAACTCTGGATTGATAAAGGTCATCGGGGGTCAAGAAAGGTTCCTGCTGAAGTCATGCAATCGACCGGTATCTGTCACTAGCCAGATTATAACACTGTGTGCAAAACATTTTAGCAGTGTGCGGATAATCAACAGCGTCAGCATTGTGAGGTAATGGTTGCTCATTTTAGTAACCTTGTTAAGATACCGATAATTCATGCTGCAGTGCTCCGTTTCCTCCGCATGAATAACCAACAAGAATGTAGATTTAGTATCATATTTTGTGTCAGAAAATTGACGTTCGGGCGAGGCGACAACAAACATTTACACATTACTCAACCATTGCTGCTCGTTGTGCAATAAAAATTCAGAAGTTATTAGAAAGCTCACCTTGCACTGAAAAAACATGTACCACTTTATTGTTAAATCAGTGTCACTGACAGTTAGCATAACCATTTCAGTTCCAATGAATTGGTTTTACATTTTTTTCCTTGCACCCACTAGCCACAGCGAAAGCATTAATTTATTTGGAAGCGCGTTTAGCGCCTAGTCGGATAAAATATTCTGAAGTACAAGAAGCCGCTGAGCACCACGTAATAATCGGCTGGTGCACAGGAGGAGTGGCCACAAAAACTATATATGAACGTCACACCCTAGACGTCCAAAATTCAATACCTTCATTCAAAATACAAAAAACTATGCCAGTACACTTTCAACACAATTTAGGTGAGTTTTTGTTTAACCACGCATGCATTAACTAGTATTGCGGGAGATGTTCCTAAACTACGTTGTTTTTTGAACAATCGTGTAATTTTATTTCCTGGTACATCACTTATTGCCTTTATATCCCTATTCAAACGGCAATATAACGCGAAGGCATGGGCTACATGGTAATAGTTCATGTGGGATAGCGGTTATTCTTTATTGGTTTAGTTTTTGCGCTGGCTGTTACTTTGTACATCTCTACGTGAGTGCTATAGGTTATGTAGAAGCTCAGTCTTGTTATACATAAGTAGCCTTTGATACTGTGGATGCCTCTTCCCGGTTTTTGTGGAAGGTGATTCCGGACACATCTTCGTCTTCTGAAAAACTGCCCCGCGGCACACCCGGCTCAGAGAGTGCCCATTTTCTGATTTGGGTAACCACATTTATCAAAACCATGCAAATTTGGAAGCGAACTTAAAGGCCTTGGGCCCAAAAACGTTGTCTCTTTTGCGCATGCTTATTATACAGTTTGATGTGTTCTGCGGCAGTCTCAAACGAAAGGTTACGTAAATAGCCTCCATAATTACTACCAATATTCGCTAAATCAACGAAAGTCCGTTTATATATATAGACAATTTTTCATCAAGTCGAAGCACATCTGAAAGTTGAAAAACGCATGACTGTCAGCAATGATACTAAGCGGATGTTTAAAAGGGTCCGATTGCTAATTCTACATATTTCGCAGCTTCTCGCTACCCCACAAGGTGGTTTGTAATATGAAAATTTGGAACAAAAACTCTTCTATTGTTACATAATTATTGACAAGTCAGGAAAATGCACTTGGTGGGCAGGGGGTGTGGAAGCACTTGGAACGGGCAATAGAGCTTGCCCATCAGTGTAGCAGTTCTTTTCTTGCTGTACAAAAATGGCTCTTTCCAGAAATACCAAAGAGAAGCGTACACTTTGGTCATAAAATACTGACTAGTAGCTGAAGTTCTGCGCCAGTTGTCGGAGAGGCACTCGGGAAGAGCGAACTATGTTTCAGAATAAGAATATTGGCCGTCCTCCTCGACTTAGTTGGTCTTGAAATCACGATCTAGTGTTGCGCACTTCATTGCTGGGTGTGGTCACAGTGGACAGCTACAAATACTGAGAAAAACCAGAAGACAGAAGAAAGGCCACCGACATAATAAAGGAACCGAAAATTTCCAAACTTTAGGCATGGCCTTGAGCAGCGGCTTCTACTGCAATGGTCTCATATGGACCAGTCTGTTATCGCCATTGCCTCACTGCTTTTTCGCGTGGTACGGAACTGATGCTGGTTAAGCGCCGCACGTGTAGCAGCACCGGTGATCTTGTAGCCGGTAGTACCATCTCCGAAAGGGTGTTCAGGTGGGGGAAATAAATCATATATGAGTGGAGGTTCCCGTGATTAGAGTCACGTACAGTCACCGCCTAAGGTCGTTGCTGCTGGCAGTGCAAGCGAGAATTCTTCAGCGCGGGCGTGGATTCAGCTGCAGATGTATTCGTCGGTGCTGCAAACTCCAAATACGGGTATTCAGGAATGACACATCAATCCCGCATGTTGAAATCTCTGCAGAAAATTAGCATACGTTTGGTACGGTCCGCTCCCGCTATAGCTATGACGACGGTCAGGGATCCGTGTATGTCTTTTATTACGGTTTACTCACTGCCGCTGTCAGCTTTACGCTCACCCACTGTGAGCGAACGTTGTAGTTGCAGGCTTGGTTTTTCGCGATTTAGTTCTCAGCTGTGATTGCTCCTAATTGTGGAATTAAGCTGGTTAACATGAATCGTTCAAGTTAAAATCTCCGTAAAGGATGCAAAAAATTTAGGCACTGCCGTGAATACTGCTGCGATGGTTTCACATCGTTATCACTTTTTAATAGATGTTCACTCCTTGCCGCTGCAGCAGCAGGCAACTAACAGAATTTTTCAGCATTGGAGGTAATGCTTTGCGAGTGCAGTTGCCGACATTTGGCCTTAGACGTATGCCCTGAACCCGGCGGACAGAACTGATGAAGGTTGAAGTATGGGTAGACATTATTCGAAGTGTAGTCCTCTTAACGGCCTTTGCTGGTGCTTCGGAGTGCTGCCTTGGTGGTAGTCTTGTGTAGTCGGTGAACGGTCAAGCAATGAACGGTCATTTTGTTGTGTAAACTGCAATGCTTAACACAGGTTGTAAACGATACTGCTGGATTTGTTGAAGTTGATTCAATCTTGCAGGCAGAAATGGTCATCATCATCATAACCAGCCTACCTACACCCACTGCAGGGTAAAGGCCTGTCCCATTATTCTCCAATTACCCCGGTCCTGTGACAGCTGTGACCAATTTATCCCCGCAAACTTCTTGATCTCATCTGCTATTTTAATATTCTGCCGCCCCATGCAACGCTTGCCTTCTCTAGGGATCCACTCTGTTACCCTTAATGAATAACAGTTATCTTGCCTTCGCATTACATTCCCTGACCACGTCAATTTCTTCTTCTTAATTTGTACTAATATGTCCTTACCGCGCGTTTGTTCCCTGACCCACTCCGCTCCCTTCTTGTCCCTCAATGTTACACCTATCATTTCCCGCTCCATTGCCCGCTGAGTCATTCTTAATTTAGGTTGAACCCTCGTAGTGAGCCTCAAAGTATATGCCCCGTAGCTGAGTACCAGTAAGATGCAGCTGCCACACACTTTCTTCTTCAGGGAAAATGGTAGGCTGCTATTCATTATCTGCGAATGTCTGCCGTATGCACTCCACCCCATTCTGATCGTTCTAATTACCTCTGCCTCATGGTTGGGATCCGGGGTCACAACTTGGCCTAAGTACATATATTCGCTTACCAATTACACTGCCTCGCCCCCTATCCCAAACTGCTGTGCTGTCCGAGGATATTGGTAATTACTTTAGTTTTCTGCATATTAATTTTCCGGCCGACGGTTCTAGTCTGTTTGTCCAATGCGGTAAAAATGCTTTGCAATTTTTTCACCGAGTTTCTTAGCAAGGCAACGTTATCAGCAACACTGAGGTTTTTCAGGTATGCTTCATTAACCCTTACTCCCACTTGCTCCCAATCTAATGTTCTGAATACTTGTAAACATGCTGTGAATAACATTAGGGAGACTGTGTCTCCTTGTCTGACGCCCTTCCTTATAGGTATTTTACTGCTCTCTTTAGGGAGAATGATGGTAGCTGTGGACCCATTGTATATATCCTCTAGTATTCTTACATAATGCTCATCTACGCCCTGGTTCCGTAATACATGAATGACTGCTGAGCTTTCGACCGAGTCAAATATTTTCTCATAATCTTTGAAGGCTATATATAGGGGTTCAGTAAACTTATCGCACTTCTCTGTCACCTGATCGATCGTGTGAAGGTGGTCCATTTTTAATACCATTTACGAAACCCTGCTTGTTGTTTACGTTGACTGAAATCTAAGGTTGCAGAAATTCTGTTAGCGATTACCTTGGTAAGTACCTTGTAGACGATTGACTGTAAGCTGATAGGCATGCAATTTTTCAAGTCCTTCATGTTACCTTTCTGATGAAGTAGGATGATGTTCGCGTTCTTCTAAGATTCCGGTGCACTTGCGGTCATTAGGCATGGCATATACAGGTTTGCAAATTTTTGAATTACAATTTCCCTGCCATCCTTCAAGAGGTCTCCTGTTATGTAATCCTCACCAGGTGCTTTGCCCCCTTTCCTTTATTTCAAAGCATTCCTTACTTCTGTCGTTACTGGTGGAAATTTGTATCTCCTCTGAACTACTTTCTTGTTTGGCATTATCCTGGATATCCCGGCTACTGTAGAGATCCCTATAAAACTCCTCGCCTACTGTGACTATATAATCCCTATTTGTGATGACGTTGCCTTGCTTGTCGTTAAGTGCATACATCTGATTTTTCCCCGCTCCAAGACGCCTCTTTACTTCTTTCAGGCTACCTCCGTTCTTTACAGCGTATTCGATCGTCTCCATATTACACTTCCGTATGTCAGCTGTCTTACGGTTATGGATTGAAATGGTAAAGGTTGCCATTGAAGTGAGCAATGAACGGAATATAGGCGCTGTCACATGTCAAGACTGCTTCTTCAAAGGCGTAGATTCTCGACCGGACACTTTTTGGGCCCTTGTCTTACTGGTGCTCACAGTAGCAAAAATGAATGGTGATTCTTCAGCGCAAGTGTTGGTATTGGCATGTTCAGTTTCTGATAGTGGTAACCTGAAATGGCAGTCTTCACTAGGCGTCATAAGTAATAGAGGTAAAACACTCGCCAGAAAAAAGGCAAACTTTGGCTCTGTCTATGATCGTGACCGCTCCTACTCTGGCGTGGGCTCGAGCGAAGTATTTCAGGTCGTTGACTCTTACCGCAGCCAGAGCAGGCAATGGACGGTCCATCATCGGTTCATGCTTGAATTCCTGGAAGGTGTAAAGACGCATTATTAGCTAAAAATCATGTCGTTACCCGGCGCAAAAACTAACAGGTTTAAATCTGTGTGAAGAATTAAATAATTCACGAAGTCACCAGCCACCACTGCTGCTGGAAAGGAGGGTTCGCGGAACAATTCCTTTATGGCCGTTGCTGGTCTTGGTGCAAGCGGAAGCTAATGGGCAGTCATTCGTCTCCTCAGGTGTAGATGTTTGCACACACGGTAGCCAAGAGGGTTGATTTTTAATCGGGGCGCTCGGCTGAGCGACATAATCATACTCCGTGAGGTGTGGGTACGAAATGATTAAATGTTAGGCTCTGCCACCAACCACGACTGCTGATGCAATGATACAATTGTGAGAGTTCCGAATCATAGTCTTTTTGTTCTCTGCGTAACTTCTGCGGCCAGCGGTGATCAACCGACCTTCCTTTTAAGACAGACAGTTCGAAAATTGGCTTTTCTTTTATGCGGCAATGCTAGAAGATAATTTAGCACTGTCACCGGGTGATACTTCTGCTACAATTGTTTGGGCATTTAAGTGTTTTGTATCTTTTGTGTATTTAAGTTCTTTTAGGTCATTTAAGTCTTTTATAGCCTTTGACTCTCTGCCGATGCCACCGGGAGTCAGCATACTATTGATTACACGCTGGCACAGCCTTAAATTCTCCCCATATGGCAAGAAATTATACCTTCACAGTCAGGAGAAATTGTGCTGCGTGGCTGCCCGCGACTGATTACCCTGACGGTGTGGGCTCGAAATCTCATTGTTTTATAGGCCTTGGCTTACTGGCGCAGCGAGCAGAAATAAAGGCGTTTGGCGCCCCTGGCACGACCCGAGCCAACGGTTTTTGACGTCTAAACCTGACTAGACTTGCAAAATGCAACATACCTGCCAATAAATATCCAGTACTTGGTACCGAACGAAAGAGATCGCTGAGAGGCAAACGGGAATACCGCCCTAACTTTACTACAATAAAGTTAGGGCGGTATTCTCGGTAGTCGGCATCTCTACGGTCTTCAAAATTTTAAAGTGGGGTGGCCGCTCAGTAGGTCTAGTTCTGCCACTGCTAGTACTGCCTGGGCCGTGCCCAGAAATTGTGGTTTCCGGCCTGGAGATACATCCCGCTCTGGTCCTCACCGTTCTACCCGACAATAGTCCAGCACTCGTTCCGATGGGGCTGCGTACATACTTGTTACAGACTTCCTATCACATTAAAATTCTCGCCAGCAGCACAAGAACGATTTAAATCGCTTGGACACAAGTTTCTGTTTTGGGTTGCCCGACATCGACGTTGTTAGTACTACTCGTGAAACGTACCTGCAAGTTTGCGCCTACTCAGCTAGTCCCTCTAGATGTGCGCCGATTATCGCGCACCGGACACTCCATTTCGCCCATTGTAAACATTCTGAGTCTAAAGGTTTCGAGGAATTAAAGGGCATGAAATGAGATGTACTAGCGCTTAGTGAGGTTACGCGGCCAAGTGGAGACTTTAGGGTGCTGAAAAATAGACACGTCCTATGTTACCCTGGTATAGTGGACAGAAGAGAATTGAGTGGGACTTCTAGTCAATAAAAGCGTAGCTTGCAATATTAAAGAATACTGTAGAATTAACGAAAGAGAAACAGGTCTTGTATATAGGCTCAATAAGATGTACAAATTTAAGCTTGCACAGTGCTCGCGCCCACATCTTGCCATGACCACCAGCTAGTTGAACGCTTCCAAGATGTGGAATTGACAATGGCGTAAGTAAAAACACAGTATACCGTTGTATGGGACACTTCAATGCTAAAGTAGGCAAGAATGAGGCTGGAGACAAGGCATGGGACCTACTGTCTGGGCTGTAAAAATACCAGGGGGGACCTACTATATCGAGTTCGCAAAATGGAATTACCTAAGCATCATGAATACATTCTTCTGCACGCGGTAGAGCCGGAAGTGAATGTTGAAGATCCTGAATGGGGAGCATAAACATGATATAGACTTCAAATTATGCGATAACCCTGGCGTCGTGCAGGATGTGGAAGTGCTCGGAAGGGTAAGGTGTAGTGACCACCACATGGTAAGATCTCGAATTAGTCTAGATTTGAGGAGGACCGGAACAAGCTAGTACAGAAGAAGCCGATTAATGAGCTAACTGTAAGGCGTAAAGTAGAAACATTCAGGATCGCGCAGCAGAACCGATATTTAGCTCTTACTGAGGAAGCAGAGTTTACGACACAGGACGACGGAGACAATCTTAGCCGCATTGTCACGGAGTGTGCCGTAAAGTCGGGGGCTCGAAAGCTAGACAAGATACCGACAGCTTTCCCAGCAGATAAAAGATTTAATTAAGAAAAGGTAAACCATGACAATTTCTACTACAGCTGAGAGAAAAAAACTGGCGGAGCTTCGGAAGTAAATGAATAGGCGTAAGACAGCTGACATACGGAAGTATATTATCAAGAGCATCGAATATGCTGTACAGAACGGAGGCAGCCTGAAAGCAGTGAAGAGACGTCATGGCGTGAAGAAAAAGCATTTTTATGCACTTAAACACAAGCGAGGCTATGCCATCACAAATTGGGATAAAATAGTCATAGTAGCCGAGGAGCTTTATAGAGATTTCCGCAGTAGATGGGACATCCAGTACAATGCCGAACGCGAAAGTAGTTCAGTGGAGATAGAAATCCCCGTACCAAAGACCGAAGAAGTAAGGAAGGCTTTGAAAGAAATGAAAGGAGGCAAAGCACCTGGTGAGGATCAGATCACAGCCGACCTCTTGAAGCATGGCGGGGAAATTTTAATTGAAAAACAGGCAATCCTGTAGACGCGATACCTAATGACCGCGAGTGTACCGGAATCGTGGAAGAACGTGAACATCATCCTAATCCATAAGAAAGGTGATATGAAGGACTTCGAATATTACAGGCTGATAATTTCCATGTGCACATGAATATCTGTGTTTACTACATATATTTATCCATATACATGTAACATTACGACGCAGTCACTGTCTATCTAGATTGGCTTGTATGTTTTGTCAATCCGCATACAGAGTCCTTTTTGCTTAATCCAGTGCTGAGTACAAAATCATGAGTACCACATGAGCTTGTTGTACAGGGTTCGTACCCACAAGATGAAAAAAAATTCTGATCGCCTTCGTGCAGTGGCAAATGTGGCACGTTTGAGTGATGCTCGTCAGTTACCAGAACCAATTTCGGAAAAGGAGATCTGGCTTCATCCGTCGTCCAGAGCCTATGGGCTGAGCCCAACAATGACAACGCTGGACATCAGAACTTACTGGGATTGATTTGGGCGGTAAATATAAAGAAAACCGCCTACAACTACTGTTGAGGTTCCCAACTCAAAGTAGCAGAGTTGAGACGGTTGAGAATATCCAGCGAGAGATAGCCGATTCAGTGTCAGAAGTTGAAATATTGTCTTTTGATTATTTACTTGGTTTATTGCCTATTATGGAGTGTTAACGGTATCAAGACACACAACCCACATTTCCGCTCTAGGATTGACTAGTTCTCAACTGAGATAACTAGTCATGGTAAACTTGTCGAGCCTATGAACTCTTGCCTCATTTATTTTGGACAGCATGACTTACACACTTTATTATATATGGCCTCTCCATGAAATGTGAGAAAATGTCATGACTATGTCATAAATAGCTTCACACGTCAATACTATAGGTTAACTGCTTTGATGTTCTCCGTAGCACCGCTGAAAATATCACTCCTTTTTGGGCAAATACACAGTGCTTCCTGCAAATAATCCGGCTGAATTCTGGAAAAGATCTGGTTTGGCTGCCTAAAAAAGTGTCAGTACCACATATCTACTCGAAAAACGTGAAATGCATCAACAAAGAGTGATTTAGCTTGGCGCTGGCAAAGCGAAAGGAAAGCCAATTGAAACTTGTGTGCTTCAAACCTCCGAATTTGCATCCCCAAGGTACCTGTCCTAGAAAGGTTTGTTTGAATACGGGCCATAAAGGCAATAGGTCATCGACTTTTGAAGAAGACAGTAAGTCTCTTTCCACTAAAAAAGAAGCAGAATTTATGATTTCCCAGGCCAATATGCGAAGCATTCCCAAGAACGGGGATCAAATTCTCGAGTTGACCGCTCGTCTCTTATTTATTGATGCCTTTTTTCTTGCCGAGATTAACAATTTCCACCGCTGGTTTCGCAATAAAACATCCCTGCTTTTATTCCCAATTTCTACGCACTCTGCTAAAAAGAAGGCGTATTAGTTTTGTTTTTTAAATTAAAAACCATTGGCTTCTGCTGAAAAATGACCTTGTTTCTACAGTGCACATACTCTGCGTCGCCGTGATGTACGCAGCAGTTCTCTTTGAACTATTTGGCAGTTTACCGGCTCCTCTATTTTTGCAGCAGGTTATTTTTGCTCAATCTACACACACGCTGGTTTTGTGAGAAGGCATCCTCGTCTTGTGACAAACACGTATGTATGATATGCGATATCAACATTCACGGTTATTGCAAGTGTTCGAAATGTAGCTGACTATCTTGAGGTCAGGTCCAATTTCGTGTGCAGGTTAATGGTAAATACGTAACATGCAAATGAATGTTTGCGAGCCGTTTTGTTGTTTTATGTCTTGACCACGGGAATGTACATGCCGAGGGTTTAAAGGTTGAATCTGGGGTTCCTCAATCCAACCTACGATGTATTTACGTTTTTTCTTTTGCTTAACGAAATTATAAACTAACCCTTTTAAAGCCAAAGAGGAAAATCATATTTGTAGTTGTCAGAATTTTTGATAGGTCGGTCGCAATGCATGACGGGCACAAGTTTGTGCAAAACAGGTCACCCTGCTATGTTTGCGGCGTTTTCTGGTTGCATTTTGGAACTCCATACCGCATACCTCTTGGGTGGTAAACATAAAAACTAAACCGGATAAATACTTTGATGAATTCAGAATAATAAACGGCAATTCATAAAAAACACCTGTTATTTGTGCAAGTCTACAGACGACTCTTGCTGGTTTGCCTAAAAGCTGACATTTAAACACCCAAAAACGCAGTAAATTCGATGGATAACGGAGGAGGTGGAGGAATAACTTTATTTTACGCTGGTTAGGAAAGGGTGTAGTTTGCTTGAGGAGGGCAGGTGCCCTATTCCTGGGCCCTTGTACCTCTGGCAGCACAAGCGGCCCGTCGTACCAGCTGTCGCTGATCTTCCGGGTCCGAGCTGAGCAACGCAGCTATCCAATGCTGATCTTCCGGGTCCGAGCTGAGCAACGCAGCTTTCCAATGCTCAAGGGTTGGGCTGGGTATTCGGGGAATGTTTGGAGTGTTGGTGCAGGCCCACGTAACTTGGTAAAGGGAGGCATACTGTGTTGTGCAAGAAGGGCATTTGTTCGAAGGGTGAATTGTAGGATACATGGCTTGGAGCCTTTTTTATGTGCCGGAAGGTGTTTGTTTGTAGTCAACGACAGAATGTCTCTTCTTTTCTCCATAAGGATTTGTGCGGAGGAGGAAAGGCTTGTCGGGTGAGTCGCTGATGCTGTAGAATGGTGTTGTATCGCAGCATTATGGGATCCGAGTAATTGTCCTCCAGTGGCACACGGGAGGCAAGGTCTCGGGAGACAGCGATAGCTCGCTGATTGCCACGAAGAGACTCGTGTTCGGGAGTTCATACTAGTGTAACACTTGGGAGGAGTTCTGGCGCCTTTCTGGCGAGAATGCGGTGCGCTATAGAAGAGACCCTGTCCCTTGCATAGCTACGGCAGGCGGCCTGGGAGTCGGTGATGACGATTACGTGTTTTTGGTCTGACGCGCTGGATACTTTGTCCATGGCTATAGCTGCCTTTTCTGCCGCTGTTGGGCTGCTTGTGTAGACGGAGGCCGAAGCTATCTCCTGCAGGTCTGGGTCGATGACGAATATGGCCATCGCTGGCCGATGCGGATACTTGGCTGCGTCCGTGAACCTCGAATCTGGGTGACTGCCGATTCTGGACTGAATGTATTTGGCTCTCGCCGATCTTCTCCCTGTACGATGCTCGGGGTGCATGTTCCGAGGTATTGGTGCCACGTTGAGTTTCTCTCTTAGCTCGAGGCGTAAAGTTTCCGTCCTCGCGGTGTGCCCTCCAGCGTTGGTTGAATATCCCAAATGACGAAGTACAAGTCTGCCTGTAGGAGTGAGCGCGTGACGTTACCGCTGACTTATAAGGTGTGATTCGACATGCCCCTCCACTGTTCTGTAGACGCCTAAGGAGAAAAGCTTTCCAGTTGCTGTGGTGGGTGGTAGACCGAGGGCTTGTTTGTAAGCCTTGCGGAGGACGGTATCAAGCTTGTCCCTTTCGTAATTCTTGAGCTGGAGATACGGAGCTGCGTATACGATCCGGCTGATAATTATGGCTTGAATTAGTTTCATAACGTCTGATTTCTTGAGCTTGTGATGTCTGTTGGTAATTCGGCTTGGCCGGATGGACAACGGAAATAATTTTCTTGTGCCACACAATTATCAAAATTTACTACTGGCTTACACTTCAGCATCGAATCCGATCAGCAAACTGACTGCATTTTTCACGATATCGCAAAGGCCTTCAATCGCGTAGCCCAATATCGCCTAATATCGAAATTCTCTGTCTATAAACTGGACTCACTATTTTTACCCTAAATCGGTAACTTTCTTTCTTTTTCGTCAACAACAGACATGGTTTAATAATTTTTCTTCCTCCCGTTGCCATGTAACTTCCGGTGTTCCTCGGGATAGTGTTTCTACCCCAACGTTTTTTTTATTAAATATTTACCGCCTACATATAACCTAGAATTCGCTTATTTGCAGGTACTTGCATCGTGTGCCGCACAATAACTTACTCTGTTGATTATATAGATCTCCAAAATGACCAGAACCCTATTTGCAATTGGTGTGCAATCTAGATTTTGTCTCCCAACCTGTCCGAATACAAGATTGCATCATTCGGTCGCAAGTGTAGGTGTTCCACCTTTAAACACGTCCTAAAGACCCTACTTGTCTTCCTGGCTTCATCATATAAATATCTCGGTTAGCATCTCACACACCATAATTTCGGGTCCTTGCACATTAACACTTTTTGTTTAAAACCCTCCACAACCGTGGGACACTTACGTCGTGATTTAAAGGGCTGCCCGACAAATGTCAGTAGCTTGCCTACCTAACGTACGTCCGCCCCCAACCTAAGTTTACTTCATCAGTATGGCCATCTTACCAACTATGATCGAAGTAACACCAAACTGCACTGCACGTTTCATCTCTCAAAAATACAGCAGTCGTGTTGATGTAGCGCAAATAAAGACGATGAACGCTTTCAAACCCTTACAAACAAGTATTTCCGTTGCTATCGTTTATTTGCTTCCCAAGTGTGTAGACTTCGCTTGCCTTTCACCAGTTTCCCTGGAAGCTCCCGTGCGTACGTCCGAAAGGTTAAACAACCAGCGGGGTTTCAAACGCATTCAGGGATTTAACCCAAAGCATTTACCTTATCGGCACTTCCCCCAACCGTAACATAAGGAAATAAATTTTTCATTCACATTAGTTTCAATCACTGACCATACGTCATTACCGAACCAATTTTAACAGCAATATTAATCACAACAATGGAGATTTGTATAAGAAAATGTCCGTTTTACTTCCTTTTTGCCGGTTCTTCATGCCGTGAGCACTACTTTGGGCGCAGTGTACATGCTTTTTGCGCCCATTTGCTTGTATACCTGCCGCATTTCGACACCTTCGTTCTCGACACCGTTATTTTAACTACAGAAGGCTTATTCTAATTACGTTTCTTATTAGTAATACTGTGTTACCACACTGCGTTGTTTAATACTATGCTGAAGCCGTCCAATTTTGGTTATGCTTTTATCGTCCCTTCCTACTCAATATTACTACGGAGACAAATAATAATAATAATAATATTGTTACGCCAATATTACACGCCAGGGGTTGCAAACATGCCAGCCTCAGCACCGGGAGTTGGAGATAGAAGAGAACGAGGTGGCACTCCGGCTGGGCCCCATCATTCACGAACCGCTCTACCATCTACGCTCGTCCTACACCGTCCGACCTCACTGTAAATAAATCCATCTCGTAACAGTTTGGTGGAGGAGCTGGCTACGCCACGCCGGACCTTCACGATTTCCGCCGTAGCCGACCTATCGCGGGTCTGCCACCGCTGTCTCCTACGATGCCTAAAGGAGGGAATACTGTGCCGGCCTCCACGCCTGGCTGGTATCCCCCGCGAGAACCCCGAATGTTCACTGGGAACGCCGATTAAGACGTTGAGGAATGGCTGACGCATCATCGACGGGTGAGCCGGTACAACCGCTGGGATGCCGCTGCACAACTCTCGAACGTCGTGTTCTCGCTAGATGAGACTGCCCTGACCTGGTTTGAGAACAATGAAAGCAAGCTCACAACCTGGGACAATTTCGTCGAAGACATTTCATCCCGCTTTGGCGACTCCGTCGGAAAGAAGAAGCTGGCTGAAGAGACGTTGCTCCATCGCGCCCAAGTCCCAGGCGAGACGTGCACAACCTACATTGAAGAGGTGTTAAAGCTCTGCAGACTCGTCGACGCGCAAATGTCTGAAGATGATAAAGTGGTTCACTTATTCAAAGGGATCGCTGAAGATGTCTACAGCTTTTTAATAGGACGTGAAAGTTGGAATCGGCGTCCGACGTTGTCCGGCATTGTCGCACCTTCGAGGCGTTGAAGAAGCGTCGCATTACACCTAAGTTCGGTCGTTTGGCTAATGTTACGACTGTGGCAAGCGTTGACCTGCAACCGCCTGCAGACTTTGCTTAAATGATACGATGCATTGTCCGCGAGGAACTGCTACGACAACAAGAGCCCCGGCACTACACTGACAGCGTACGCATCCGGGACAGCTACGTGCTACAGGACGTCCAGGCCAACACACTTTCTCCGTCGAGTGTTGCATTCCACGATGCGCGCTTTATGACTCTCACTCACAGTCCGCAGCGCCCTGATGTCCATGAGTCAGCACTCACCAGTCGCGACGTTGAACGGTTGTCTCAGCGCTCCCAACGTACAACGTATGACCAGCGTCCTCGGCGTCCAACCTTTGAACCTCGTTCTTACGACGCGTACGGGAAATACTTCCCTGACCGCCGTGAGCGTGGCCCTACCTGCTACAATTGTGGCATGAAGGTACACATTTCCCGCTTCTGCCGCCGTCGCCGTCGAGCACGACGGTACGAGCAACCTCCTATGTGGAACCGCCCCAACACTCGGAATGGGCGCTACGACACTCCCCTGCCACAGTATTTGCGCCCCATGGCACAGCCACCACCTCGTCGTGATTCGCCTGCATCTGACCGGAGTATAACAGGTCCCAGCACACGACAGCGGCGTTCACCCTCACCTTTCCGGCGTCGGTCGCCACCACCGGAAAACTAGCCGGCGCGGCCAATGGAGGTGAGGCCGCAGCACAATCATCGCGTAGTATGCCTCTTACCGGACAGTCTCAACTGGAACTACCTTCGCCTGTATCTATGCTAAAGAACACAGTTGAAGTATTGGTGGATGACACCACAACAATGGCTTTGATTAGTACAGGAGCAACAGCGTGTGTCATGAGCCTAGCTTTCAAAGCCCGCCTTGGTCGTAAAGTGATGTGTACATGGGACCGAATGGTGACTTTTCGGGGTGTTGGTCGTCAGTGCCTGTGCCTTCTTGGGGTTTGCTCAGTGAATGTTTCCTTTGGTGGCCACACGTTCAGAGCGGAATTAGCAGTCCTTCCGCGATCTACGCACGATGTCATTTTGGGTCTGGATTTCGTGAAGCAGTGCGGGGCCAGCGTTAACTGTCGCAACGGAGAAATTTACGTGGACGGGACCATGCTACCTGCCCTTGTGGAAGCCTCTTCTTCTGATTACCGTGCCTCCTGCGTATTGGCTAACACAATCATACCAGCGAGGTCAGCCGCATTTGTTTCTGTTCTTTGCCCCGGAGTTGACGTAGACGGCTTTGAAGCATTGGTCGAACCAGTTCCTCTGAATTGTGCCAAAAAAGACATTCTGGTGCCAAGGTCAGTTGTTTCATTTGTTCAAGGATGCACCGCATTGTGGACAGTTAACTACTCTGCTGAGCCCGCCGTTCTTCCCCGTGGCCGGAAGCTTGCCAAATTCTCCGAATTTGCGTCTTCTACAGTGGCGGTTTTGACAGAAACCTCGGATTCTCCTTCTAATAATTGTCCAGTGGACACTGCCAAGTTGGAGAGTATGGTAAATGGATCGCTTGGCCCAGAAAATCTTCGCGCATTGGTGCAAGTGCTTACGCGGTACTCAAGTGTATTTGATTTCACCCGCCAACATCAACGCTCGTCTGTACCAAACACACGGGCCCACCATTTAATTAACACCGGAACAGCCCGGCCCATACGGCAAAAGCATTATCGCGTCTCGCCTTCTGAGCGACGAGTCATTAATGAACAAATCCACGAGTTGTTGCAGAAGGACGTGATTAGGGAGTCCTCAAGTCCTTGGGCGGCACCGGGGATTTTGGTCAAAAAGAAAGATGGGTCATGGCAATTTTGCGTCGACTACCGGCGCCTTAACAAAATTACCAAGAAGGACGTATATCCACTGCCCCGGATAGACGACGCAATAGACTGTCTTCATTCGGCTTCATACTTCTCCACAATTGACTTACAATCAGGCTACTGGCAATTTCCTGTGCACCCCGACGATAAAGAAAAGACCGCCTTTGTCACGCCCGATGGACTTTTCGAATTTAATGTAATGCCGTTTGGTCTCTGTAATGATGTCGTCATTTTCGGTCGCATTTGTAAGAGCACAACGCTCGATTGGCCACTGTTTTGCACTGTTTGGACAAGGCTGGTCTCATCCTAAACTCGAAGAAATGCCGATTTGGCGAAAGGCGAACACTTGTACTCGGTCTCGTTGTCGATAAAGAGGGAGTCTGACCAGATCCGCAAAAAATTCTAGCCGTCAGCTGCTTTAAAGAACCGTGCTCTGTTAAGGACCTCCGGAGCTTTTTAGGACTATGATCCGACTTTCACCGTTTTATTCTCGGATTTGCCGACATAGCCTACCCTCTCAGATGACTTCTCCAGAAGAACGTCCCATTCAAATGGAGCTCTGACTGTGACATCGCTTTCCGCCACCTGAAGCATCTCTTGACGTCGGAGCCGGTGCACCGTCACTTTGATCCCGCAGCACCAACGGAAGTGCACACCGATGCCAGTGGTATTGGACTGGGGGCAGTCCTTGTTCAACGACACAGTGACGGGGAGCATGTTATTGTAATTTCCGGCCACATGGGGCTGGCGCGCACTCTTCACCGTACTTAACAACGCTTTTATTGGCCCAACATGCGCAAAACTACTGAGCGCTATGTGGCTTCCTGCAACCAATGTCAACGTTACAAATATCCCACCACTGTCCCGGCAGGCCGACTTCAGCCTGTGGACCCGGCATATCGTCCTTTTGAAAAAGTTGGCATAGACTTGTTGGGACCTTTCCCGTGCTCATTGCATAGAAACCGCTGGTATATTGTATGCGTGCATTACTTATCGCGCTATGCTGAGACGCATCTCTACCCTCTGAAACTGCGACAGAAATCTCGCTCTTCTTGCTCCGGCACGTATTGCTACGCTATGGACCCCCAAAAGTCATAATCAGTGACCGTGGGCGCCAATTCACTACGACGGTGGTTGAAGAGCTTCTTCGCCTGTGTACCGTGCAATTTAGCCACTCCTCGCCATACCACCCTCCGGCTAACGGTCTGACGGAATGAACCAACCGAACATTGACGTCCATGCTATTGATGTACGTCGCTTCGGACCACAACAACTGGGACGTGTTGTAGCCATTTATAACATACGCATATAACATGGCGAAGCATGAAACCACCGGTTACAGCCCGTTTTTCATCCTTTACGCCTGTCAACATAGTAGCTGGCTGGACACCATGCTTCCTTTCTCTCTGCATGACGAACCCTCGTTGGCGAGGACGCTCTGCCTAGCTGAAGATGCCCGTCGACGTGCTCGCCTACGTACTCTGAAGTCCCAAGAGCGCTCCAAGAAGCGATTTAACAGTCGCCGACATGATGTTACATACGAGCCAGGTGACTTTGTGTGGCTATGGACGCCATTGCGAAAGCGTGGGCTACCCGAGAAGCTTCTGTCCCATTACGTCGGCCCGTTTGTTGTCATGGACTGTCTCAGCGATGTTGCGTATGTTATTTCACGCTTAAGGTCAAGTGGGCGACAATCCAAAAAGACACAGGTGGTGCATGTTGCTTGCCTAAAACGTTGCTAGGAACGCAGTGTAAGTTGACTTGCCCAGAGGACTTCGTCTGGGACAGGGGAAATGTTACGCCAATATTACACGCCAGTGGTTGCAAACATACCAGCCTCAGCACCGGGAGTTGAAGAAAGAAGAGAACGAGGTGGCACTCAGGCTTGGCCCCATCATTCATGGACCGCTCTACCATCTACGCTCGTCCTACACCGTCCAACCTCACTGTAAATAAATCCATCTTGCAACAATAATAATAATGTTTATTCGAGCTCTTTTACAGGCTAATAAGTAGGTAAATAAAATTAACCACCCAAAAAACCTAACGATCACTAATTAGTACATAAATTGTGCTTCCATGCATTTCAGCTGACGTGCTAGAAATGGACGTGTATTTGGGGTATTTATTTTCCATGGCGTTTTTATTTCGTTAGAACAGTACGAATTTGTGTTGCATGTATATTGATATAGTTGATTTATAAGAACATTACCAACTACAAAACTTCGGTGGCCTGGAGGCACTACAATGCACTTAACATCATAACTGCATAAATCTGCACTTACTTCAACCTGAAAAAACACATATGAAAGTTTGTTTTTATTACTCAAGCGTGTAAAAAAAATACGTGCAAAACATTTTATTCGGAATGGTGTGGTGACGATGATGAAAAGGGTGGTTGGTAGTAAAGGCCACAGCCAAGTGGGGCAAAGAGCGCCGAAACTGGTTGTATAGGGTGTCAAAATTACGTCGGCAGGTGTTTCGAAATTAGGCGCTCAGCTTTACGTGAAGACCACCTCTACAGTGAGGTTATGCACCCGGGGGGCACACAGAATTAGATGCTAATAATTGACGCCGGTGGTGTAATGAACTGAAACTGAATTTTTTACATTTTAGTTGCTGCAATAATTTCATTTTAGCAGTAATGTCTGCATTAGAAAATTATACTTAATATTGTTTCTACTCAGGTTCATTTGGCAGTATTCTTCTTGTGCATTCACCCTCCGAGATATCGAACTGCGAAGTTTTATTGCCGTTCGCATGATTACGCATGATAGTGACAATCGGTGCAAAACTCCTCCGTTTTGCTTTATGTTTTTGTAGTGGTTCCTCCTACGGTAGGTTGCGATAACGTCAGCCAAGACAAAGGGTGCCAGCTATCAATTTTTAGCTATGCCTCCACACCGTTGTCAAAGTAAACACCGTACACAGCAGTCACATAACAAAAGAAGAAGATTTGCGACGCCCTTTACGGTCTTTTATGCATAATCATGCCAAAGGCAAATGTACTTCGCATTTTAAATATCGGACTCAAATGTACTGGAATTCTACAAATGAAACTGCGTAGAAACAGGATTTTGTGTAACTCCTGATTTTGTGTAACGTGTAACCAAGACAGCTTGGCCCACGCTGCGCCACCTCCTGGGAAACGCGCCTACCAAAACTGCCACTTCGCAAAATATAGCCCGACGTATACACAACCACTCTCAACCGCCCGATCAACTCCTCTCTCTAATCCGCCACACGTTTTTCCGACCTGCATCATCTCAGACAACTCCCTCGCACCCGGACTACGCTGGCACTCCCAATCCTGAGCTCGATGGCCCTTTTACCATGGACGAGCTCACGCAAGCACTCAGCCGGCGAACGCGCACAACAGCACCCGGACACGATTTATTAACGTACAATCTCCTTCTTAACCTTAACGACGACCACTTAGAATCCCTCCTTGCCTGTTACAACCACCACTGGACTAACGGCTCAGTACCACCCCAGTGGTGCCCCGCAGATATCACTTTACTTCCCAAGCCTCACAAACTTTTGACCACTTTTGACCACTTTTGACAACAAACGTTTGACCACTTACGACCGATCTCCCTTACATCCTGTGTGGGCAATCTTTTTGAACATCTGTGACTCACCGTCTAATGGACGTCCTTCAACACACCAACCGGTTACGTCACATCATGTTCGAGTTTCGTACTCACCTCTGGGCGCAAGACGTCCACCTCCAACTCAAAGAATGGGTTCTCGACTGCCTCAGCAAAGTACATTCCAGTTCCGTCCTCGCTCTTGATATACAAGGCGCCTTCGATAACGTCACTCACAGCCATTCTCCGCAAACTTCAAACCACAGGCTGTGGATCTGCCACATATAACTACGTGAGAGCCTTTTTGACAGATCGAACTGCCACTCTCCACACTGGCCTTCCCCAGACATAGACCTTTCACACACCGGCAAAGGGCACTCCCCAAGGCTCAGTTTTCTTACAATTACTTTTCAATATAGCGCTCAGGGGACTCCCAATAGTACTTGAAAAAATCCCCCACGTGTCGCACGCCTCATATGCAGACGACACCTTATGGTCCAACACAGGCTCTCCCGGACAACAGCAAGACAGTCTTCAGCAGGCAGTCGACACTACGCTGCAATATCTCCAAAAGTGTGGTCTCTGCTGCGCCGCATCAAAATCCGCCTTACTCGTCCTCCGAGCACAAACCCGGGGGCGCCCACCAAACCCTACCCCCGACCCCTCACTCACTCTCAACGGGCAAGCAACCCCACCGTCAAGACCATCCGCATCCTAGGAGTCCACTACCACCACGATGGCTCCGGGGCCGCATACCTCCCCAAACTTATACAGACAGTCTCCCAACTTACACACTTAATTCAACGAATATGCTCTCACCGACACGGACTCAAGGAAACAGATAACTGCCGCATCATTCAAGCAATACTGATCAGCCGCATCAAATACGGGGCACCCTGTCTTACCTTAAAGCCACAAGAACATGCCAAGATTGATGTCCTAATACGCAAATCTTATAAGACAGCCCTCATCCTGCCTACCTTTACTTCCGCCCACCGCTTATTAAAACTGGGTCTACATAACACCCTCTGGGAAATTATTGAGGCCCATCTCCAAAACCATCTACAGCGCCTACAACTCACACCCGCCGTTCGTCATCTGCTCAAAACACTAGTCCGGAAGGGGATACAAACTCGGACTCACCGCAACGCATACCTCCATCAATGCGACGCAACATCCATGTCCTCCCCACGCTGCGTCATATGCACCCTACATACAACGCCTGCCGTCGTCAGCATCGTACACGTCCCCTCATCAGAAAATACGGCAGCGACTTGAGCACCCTCTATACGGACGCCGCAAGATAACTACATTTTAATTTTCAGGTGGAGTACCAGAAAGGCTCATTAAATAGAGCAGCCAATGCTTTTTCGCGGTTGCCAGTCCATATGAAAGGTTCGCGGCTGACTTTTGAGGAAGAAATTGTTTCCTTGGTCCAACCCACTTGCCTTACGAAAGAGCAGTTCGAACAAGCAGTTCTTGCTAATGCAACTCTCCAAATGCTAGAGGCGCACATAAATTGGCCGTGGCTATCGTATAAGAACTTGTCTGAAGACCTGAAACCACATGTCAGAGGCGCAGATGAATTGTCAGTCGTGGGAGAATTGTAGTTTCGTGGGGAAAGGATCGTAGTTCGTTCATCTCTCGTGGCTCAACTAGTAACAACAGCGCAGGAAACCCAGCAGGTTATCCGACGCACCAAAGCCATACTTATGGAGCCGTTTTAATGGCCCCACGTGCAAAGGTACGTCAAAGAAGCACTTCACAACTTTATAATATGTCAAGAAGAAGATAAATGGGTAAGACGTCCCCTTCCGCTCTGCTTCCTGTCGCGCTGCCAGAGAGACCGTGGCAGAAAATTAGGATTGATGCCTGGCTTCCCTGGAGAGGATGCCTCCAGATTGCAGGTTTTGACTGACGCTTGTGGACTACTTCTCAAAATAGCGTGATAGGCAGTTGTGCAAAAAACTTTCTGCAGCAACCGTGAACGAGATTTTTCTGAATATCTTCACGAGGAAGGATTTCCTGAAGATATAGTAAGCGATAATGGGCCACTGTTCACAAACAAAGAATTGGCCGCCTTCCTAATAGAACGAGCGATTCGTCTTTTGCATTCATCTGATTACTCCTCGCAGGCAAATGAACAGATCTTGCGGTTCTACAGCACAATGAAGACGTACTTGCAGTTGCATGGTCTGGAACAGCGTTCACTGCGCACGGCAGTACGGCATTATCTTGCCGCGCACAGGTGTACACCCGACGCCACAGCAGGACCTGCCCCTGTGCTATTGCTTCATGAAAGGGGCCCAAGAAGAAAGCTTGACATACTTTGCTTATCGCACTAGTAGTTCGCGAACACGCCTTACCAGGAACTGCCCAGGCTTTGGCAGACGGTTAGGCACAGGCAACAGTACAGCAAAGCCTACTGCGACAGGAGGCGAGCGGCAAACCAGATAGCGGTGGCGGTAGGAGACAAGGTGCGGGGGAAAAATCATCGGTATCGGTCAAGAGTCACACTTCTTTTTTAAAGCGAAAGGAAGTCATCGACCACCGTGGCCCAGCATAATTTCTTCTCGATGATGGTAGAACATGGAACGTTGCAAAGCCCAGCAAGGTGCCTGTTCGTCGCACGGGAAGCAGCAATCACAAAAGGGATGGGCGAAGGCGATGGTTGCGAATCGCATGTGGCGTCAGCTTGGGGAGCATTTGTCTTTCTCCGTTATAGTTTCTCGAGCCGTCTAAATATACCGAGGACAGTGGAGATCGCGTAAGATTGTTCCATTCCAGTGTGGTCCAGTTTGACACGCCAGCACACGCACCAGGTACAACGTTTATTGGGTGGCTTTTATAATGATCTATTGTAGCAAATCGTAGGTGAGGTTGTCGCTACTACGATTTAATAAAACACTGCCATTAGGGTCCAGATAATGAGTTGAGCAAAACTAAGGCACAAACACCTCTTAGAGACATCAATTGTAACCTACAAATTTAGTAACTTCTCATTAACCGACATTGCAGACAAGCTAGTAAAAGTTTGGTGGTGTGCCTAAAGTATACCTAAAAGTGTGACTAAAAAACTAAGCAATAATTATTTAATGAAATGCATCGTGCGTGTATGACCGCCAAGGTCGTGAAAATAGCATTGTGTTTTCTTTGTATATACATTCGTATGCTGTATTTATTTTGTGAGAAAAGTACGTATCTGTTGATTTTTGTCTCTAGTTTTGTCGGTATGTTATTGACTTTTTAATGCGGTGGCCGTACATGCGCTGGAAACGACATTCATGTCATCACTGTTTAAAACATTACTTACTAATTTCTGAAAAAAAAAACATTCGCTTATAGTTACTCTACTATAGTTACTATACTATAGTTACTATAGTATAGTATTGCTTATAGTTACTCGAAAGTTTACAATAACAATCTTCAAAATAGTTTATACATAAATGAAACGTAGGAAATGTTTTAGGAAACGTATAAGAAACGTAGGAAACCTTGATTGCTATACGATATATTGTTGGCCATTTTACCATGTTCCAAACATTCCTACTTCAGACTAGATGGACGCAAAATCGGATATATACAATGCCATGGTGAAATCGTGGTGTTGAGGCGATAGTTGGTCTATTCAGTGCATGAGCTTAGTGCACTTGTTTGCCGGTGTGTCATGTGCCTGTGAGGATATATTTGGATGTTACAAAATGTAAAGGTTCCTTATTCAGGGGCGCTGGATTGCGCATTTGCGTGTTGGAAAGGCTTTGTCAACCTCTATTTGGCTTCACTAAACACGGCGAAAAAGCCGCAGTGACGAAGGAAAAGAAACTGAGTGCTGGCGGGAACCTGAGATCTTTAGGTAGTAGAGAGAAGATAAAAGATACACCTAATTTGACAAAAAGTTTAATTTAATTCCTAGATGACCAAAAGTGTTCTAAAACTGGCCAAGGCGACGGGAAATTTGTGAAACACGGGATTCAAAGCTACAAGTACTGGTTCTGTGCGCAGCCATCTAATGATCATATGGACACCACGGGTCCGCTTTAATCGATAGTACAGCTGTAAGGAAGAAGGAAACATGATATACATTAGACTTGAGACCTCAGCTGTACTGTGGCCTGCAGCCGCGCCAGCAACATATTTTGGCAGACTAACCCGTAAATAAATCATATATTTATTTTTTAGGAGAATTCCAACGTATCTTGTTGGGAAACAGGAAAAGGAAACCGAAAACAAAATGATTGCAGGTGGCATGGGTTTCGTTCATATATCCTCACACTACACTGACCATACAGTGAAGGTCATTTTAGTGAAAGCCTCTTTCCAAGAGAACCGATTTGTGGCTTGGTAGTGCCTTTATGTCCGCCCCCCACATTACCCATCTCAAGTCCACGAAGAATTTGGAGTCCTTTGCGAAAGACCACACGGACGTATACGTAAAAGGAGTAGTGACCAAAATTTCAAGGTACAATGCTCTGTTTTTATCAGGAGATGTCTCCCAGCAATGTTCAACTGCAACCGTTCAGTGTAGCATATTTTAAATATATTTTACTCTTTGCCCACACGAGGAAGCCCTGAGCGGGCTAGCATAGCATCATGTGATACTTGCCCCAAACTGCCAACGTCGGCACCCCATGACAAAGCTGACGGGCTGGCTGTGGTTGGTCCGACCTGCTACTGCGTGTTCGCACGTCGTGGCTTGGGACTGACCTCTGGCTGCTCCAGCGCGTGGTGATGGTGAAGACCTTGGCCAGTATGGGCGCGCACGTGTGGTCGCTCACGCGCGCGTCGAGAGCGGCAATTACGGTGCCGTCAGGTGCTACGTCCTCTAATGGCGGCTGCATGGCGTTTATTTTGTCGAAACACAAAGTGACACGACTAAACGACGCCGTAAATAAATGTTTACGCTGCGCTGGACCGTCTAATGTGTCGGTTTATGGTTAGTGGGCTGCTAGGCACGCATAAAAGCCAACAGACCTAACTCAAAACTTTCGTGTAATTTCTTAATCTAGTTTTCGTTTGTGCTAACATAGTGTGTGTCTCCGCCTTTCTCTGTCCAGCTCGCCGCATTCCCATAGAAAGCGCTTAACGATAGATCTTGTGTTGTATTATGGGTGCACTGACAGAAATGTGGTGGTGTGGACATGATGCGGTCTTGTCTTTTTTGCCAAATCGTTTCATCTATTCCCATCTATCTCTCATCTCTGGAGTAATGGCGTAGCCGGTCTACCCTTTGCAGTGTGGAACTTGCAGGCCTCGCGGAATGTTCATACACTTGGTTGCTTAGCTAGTGGCGTGCTTTCCTTCAGCGTTTATTCCCTAATTTTATGGCGACTTCTAATCACAAGACCTCTTTGCTGGCATCGAGATGAGGCAACGATGCCCTAAGACTGCGCTAAGAGTAAAGAACTGTTAGCACAACCAACTGACTACAATCCCTATCATCAGAAGCCTCCTGTTTCAATTCCTGCGATCATGAACAGCAATGCCATAAGCAGAGACATGATCCCCCAGAAGGGACAAACCTCGGGACAAGCCAAGCAAACACAAAAAGACCGCCAAACTAAAGACGAGTCACAATGTTTGTGCACATTCGGTTAAACTACGAACCGATTCCGTCAGGCGGAGTGGAACCAGTTCCTCCACATTTGCAAGGCGCCTTCAGGCGCGAGGGGTCCGGTCGAGACAATTGCGATCCCGACCAATACGATGTGAGAGACGACGCGGGACAGCCCAAAATTTCTTCCCCACAACAGAGCAGAAAGCTTCGGTACCTTCACCGGCGATCCTAACGAAGACCGTCATTAGAAAGGAGCATCAGACGTCAAAGCACCGATGGAAAATTTAGCTGCTGACGAACGCGGTGACCGAACGGCTAGACGGATTCGAACCAGGCTACTGAAGTCATTTTTTTAGGAGATGCATCACTGTGGAGGGTTGGAGGATGTTGCGAAAAAAAAAGACCGCTTGCCAAAGTGCAGATCATCACCATGAGCGAGGAAAGAAGAGGTGATTAAACGGGTGTTGTCAGCAGAGCCATGGCGTGGGTCTAGTTCCTCAACAGAATGCATCCTGTATTGATACATGCATTGTAAAGATCGAGAACCAATTATTTTTCATTTTTGAATAGGCATTGCAAAAACGTGTATCGTGGGAAATCTGTAACAGGAGCTAAATTGTTACATAATGCAGGTACAAGTGCCTTATTTTATTTCCCTTTATACACTTTCATCATTATCGTTTCCAAGTGAAAAATTTCTTCATCGCGACAAGCCTTCTCGACCTTGTATAACTCCTAATATAGTGCAACTGGGGATCATCAGCCAGTCGCATTTTCCGGTTCTGTTCTACCCTCTTTCCTTTTCCAATGTTTTTCCCTAACACTGTCTTGCCATAACTTGAAGGTGAAAAAACCAGCGAAATAGACGGAAGACGTAGAAGAGCGTGTGTGTTGTCTCGTCTCTTCTACGTCTTCCGTCTATTTCGCTGGTTTTTTCACCTTCAAAATGTACCATCTGGCCCAGCAAGCTGCACTTCTTGCCATAACTTCTCTTGCACCTTTCTCCTCTCATCTTCCCGCGGAGAGTGTTAAGCCTGTCCGAGAACATCACCCTTGAGTCTGACCATACGTTTAAGTGGAGAGGTACAGTTAACGTGTGATGCAAAGCCACGTTCGCTTGCTTGACTCAGTGGTTTGTGACTGGCATTGCAACTGAATTGATTCCTTTTTCTATGGCTTCTTTCTCCATTTATGGAAAACACCCTGATCGTTCTCCTAAAAATGGTCGCACTGAGGCACTCCGACCCCAACCACCTTAGGCAGTTTCCGTTGTACACTCGACAAACTAAAAACCTATAACTGACAGCTCAGTCCTATTTATTGTCAAATTGATCGAATACATTCTTATAAAACACTACAATGCCAAAAAGAGGTCTCTGGAGACCTCCTTGTTGAAGTTATGTGAAAATACTAAAGTGAGGACCTCCTGAAGCAAGAAAAAATACAAACTGGACTGTCACTGTTACGATACACCGCGCGCTAAACACAGTACAAGCCGTTATTTTCCACAACGAACGCCTGCATGAGACAGAATATGAACTCTTTGAAGGACGGTACGACAAAGGTGTTGTTGGCGTCCGTAGAGTATTTATGAGAAGAGATGGAGCACAAATCAAGACCCGACACATCGTTTTAACAATTTCTAGCTCTACCCTGCCCGAGGCAGTGAAGACAGCATTTATTAGTGGTCAAGCATGCGCCTACAATCCGAGGAGATGCTTTAAATGTCAACACCACCGTCCTGGAACTTTAACTTGCCGTGGCTAATTCAACTGTGCTAAATGCGGCAAAAATGACATGACCACTCCTTTGATTACTACAAAACTACAATCATGAAATGTTTAAATTCCATTGGCACACCCTCCATACTCACCTTCTTGCCTAACTTTCAAGAAACAAAACGATAATATTCCGATAAAAGTAACAGCAGTTTCCCAGAAGCTCGTCAAAAGCACACAATGTTTTCGGCTGTATCCTATGCACATGCCCCCACAGGAAGTTGGTTAGTACGTTTGGTTAGTAAACCGTTTGGTTAGTACGACGACACGATGAAAAGAATTAGGAACGGAAAGTTGGGCTATTTGTTTAGACGATAAAGGGTACACTTTACTAGCGCATAAGACGGACCACACGATTAAGAAAAACACAGGACGAACGCTAGCTACCGTTCGTCTTGTGTGTTGTTACTCGTGTGGTCCGTGTTTTGCGCTAGTAAAATGTACACGATGCAGCTTAGTTGACGTGTCGTTGTCATTCACCCCCTCCGAGCAGCCACCAGCTCATGCCTCTACAGCAGAGGACCTGGCGGTTCTTCCTCCTTCTGGGTTGTCATCCACAGCCGGGCACCCAATCGCAACTACTCCGGAGCCCGCGGAGGATGGGGGGACGGACACTGTAGGGACTGCTCCAGCATCTTCCAGTTATTCTTCATTGGCCCCGTGACACCCGATGGCATTGAAAGCATGATTACAAGGGGCCCCGCACGTACTCCTTCTCTTCCTGCACCGCAGGTTCCAAACAAACGGTTTGCGGCCACCCCAGGAACCAATCCTGGAGGTCGTTTCAGGAGGGCTCTATTTCGGTGACGCCTGATTTATCAGACACACGTGGGCATCTCAACCTGCCTACCAGGCGCAAAATGAGCACCGCAGCTCTCTTGGCCCTCCTCGTATCACAGGCTCTAAACAAGACTGATGATCATTTTTTGATGTAATGGCAGAAGGCCAACTTAGGCAAAGAGCGCCAAGCAAGTGTTTTATTGAACAGGTGACAACTAAAATTGGTTGAGGGAACACGGATAAAATAAAGACAATGAGGACAGCTGGTGTCCACGGCCAAGGGTGGTTCAAAGATAAAATGGTGGCTGATGTATAGGACCAAGGGTTAAACTATCACTGGTATGAGATGAGCTGTAAGAAGTAGGCCACTGACAGAAACTTGAAGGTGCACTGAACAGAAAACATGGTCTCGTCTCCAAAAAATATGACGGATGTAATGAAATTCGTTGTCTGTAGAGTTCTCGGAAGTGTTTGCGTCGTATATTGTCGAGTGCCTTGGATTGAAAGAGGATGTGTAACACGCTTAGGCCCTCCCCACACCTGCTACAAAGGGGTCATGCAGATCCATAGAGCAGGAGCGAGTGCATTGCATGTGTATAGTCTATGTGGAACCTAGCTAAAATAACTTCAATGTGGCTGTTCTTCGAGTCAGTAGTGTATTGTACCTAGTGGGGTATTAATACGTGTAATTTGTTTGTCAGTTCACTCCAGTCTGCTTGCCATGTTTCACAGAGTTGTTGCAGAAGAACGGAAAGTTGGGCTAGTTGGTATGTGTTCATTTTGGTGGAATACAGAAGCGCTCAATATGATACTACTTCTTCCTTCGTCCTTGTTTTTTGAGCGCTTCTGTATTCCACCAAAATGATCAGAGTTGTTATCTGATGTGTGGCTTGACGTCTGTGTAAGGTAGTCTTGTTAGATTTGCTTTGTTTCGAAGTGCATCACTGGCGGGCCTTTCATCCGCCATTTCATTTCCGCCGATTCCAGAGAGGGCTCACCCCCCGCACCGTCACCTCCATGATTGAAGAATGAGCAAGCCTATTTATTTGAAGACAATTTATTGACTTCGTTTTTCGATAACTATCTGGATGACAATGTACGGACTACGCTCAGCAAATTTTGAAGATAATGGATATAGGAATATGATAGTACGCTATCTGACCTGCAATTAGAAAAGTGCCATAAAATACTTGTCCTTACTTCAGTTCTAAGCGCAGCCCAAGCGACCTAATGTTAGGTCCGTAAGCAGAACATTAGGCTCGTTTGCTGCAAAGGCAACGCAGTGAACTGTTTAAACGTATTACTGAAAGACTATGCAGCCCTGTATTTTACCTGGAGATACTTTAGCTGTCGAAGAATCTCCGTTTTTGGTGTACCGTTGTTATTATACTGCCGCGAAACATGCATAGGGTTTGCTTATTTATGTTTTGCTTTTTCCGCCCGGCTGCGCCCGTCTGTGTTGTCTGTGTACCAAGGAAAGCTCGTGTTCCATTTTTTTCTATGCCACATGTGTTATCTCTTCTGATCGGGAGAGAATTTCGAACTAACGTGAACAGCCTAGAATAATCTTCATTGTTCTGGATGTAAATCGACGGTTCGAGAACCACTCGCGCCGAAAGATAAAAGCCTGCAGAGCAGACGGCGCGCCTTCAATTCGACTTACCGACGCTAGCCGACGCATGTCACTTTGTGGACGGCTGCTTCGCCACCTGCGTACTTTTTGGGTGGTTAGGTGGTTATATTGTAAGAAATACAAGTCACATAATTCAAGACGAGATGTCATGGTGTTACAAGCTCAGTTTGAGCCGATTTGAACGTGTCCGAAAAGCACAGCTTATGAATAGACACCTCGTCCGGAGCTCTTTGCAAGAAAGGAACAGAAATTTATGGGCTGTTTAAAAAAAGGTGGGTGGTATTGTATCATAGAAAATCAGTTAAAAGGAATGGTTATTCATTCATTAGATTTTGGAGGCATACAGTAAGTCAACTTAAGTTCTCTGGTACGCTAAGGATCATTTATCACACTCTCCATTAAAGCTGTGGACCGGCCTAGTACGGAATGCGCCACAAGAGCGGCGAAGCCCCAAGTAACGCAGTGGGTCGAACACTTACGCGCTGCTTTCATGGGTGACCCATACACAACACTTCCGTTGCCCAACCGTGACCCTACCAACGCGGCATAAAGGCAAAGAAGGAGTTTTGCCTGCACCGTATGATTGGTGAGATAAGACTTTCTGAATATTTATTGTATTTATCATTTTGTTTGAGCCATTTTATGTGGGTGATGCTTGGGAGTTTTTCATCAAACACTACACCCAAAAACTTTAGTTCTTTTCACGAGTTTCCAACTTTCCTTTCATTAGAACGTACTCCTGTTTTCTGAACTGTTTAGGCTTCGCTAATATTTGGCGGACCTGTATATTGCCACGAAGCCATGAACGACGCAGTTGTCTTGCAGAACAAAACAAGTTTATTGGAGCGAACTTGCGCTCCCCGAACAACTAAAAAAGAGGCGGCGAATCAGCGGTGAACAACATGATTTGCGCAGGCGAGTGTCGTCGAACCGAATGCCGCGGCGTCTGCTCTGCAGGCTTTTATCTTTCGGTACGAGTGTTTCTGGATCCATGGATTCACATCCAGAACATTGTAGATCACGGAAGATTATTCTGGGCAAGTGACGTTAGGGGTAAACAGTCTGCTTATCCGAGTGCGACAGCCCATGCGGGATAAAAATAAAGAATGCAGGACGCGCTTTTCTTGGCACGCAAATAACACAGCCGGGCGTGGCCCGACAGTAAAAACAAACAATAAATAAACAAACCCATACATGGTTGTCTGCAATATTGTTTTTCCTTTGCCTTCCATTTCGCCGTGCGTGTTTGTTCAACCGGACCCAATAAAGTGTGGTGATGTTCAGTTTTTTTATGATCCAGTGTCCAGTCTCATCTTCCTCCCGTCCGTAACGCTGGTCACCGTTAGGAGCCTGTACACTTTGGCATCTGGCGTCCGCGAGCGGTGTCTTCATTAACATTAGCAACCCGAAGAGGTAACGTCACCAGAAGGCGCGATCGGAGAGTGTGAGACGTGGCATGTTTCTTGAGAAACATGCCACGTCTAAGGGAATCTGAGCTCTGGAAATGGGTGAGGCAAGTGCAAGATGGCCTGAGAACTGAGAGGGCAGCGGAACGCAAGGCTAACAAGGCTACTTCAGTGTTGGAGCATGCGAACCTTAAGCCTAAGTAAGACTGCTGGCACGTGCCAGGAACAATGCGAAGAGTTACGAGAGAGTAATTAAAACAAGGAAATGCTTAAGAGATGCGTCCTCATTCTAGGATGCCTTGAGCTCATATCCAGAAATCCTGGACAGGAAGCTTCTGGTTCAGCTGGTTGGCACCACGTGGCTTCACAACCTTCAACATTTCAAACTTCCCTCGGTGACATGTTCGGTGATGCGGGAAATGAAAATTATAAGAAAAAGAATTCACGTTTCCAGTAGCGGGCTTTATCGACGATCGCCTTGCCGTGTGTGCTCCTTTACCTACACCTCCTCTTAAGGACACCGTAATGCGAGCACTGCTGGTGCTTTTGATTAAAGTAAAGTTGCTTTTTCACCGTCGGACACCCTTTGTAGAGCTCTGCGGAAAATAGCTGCGACGGCTAAAATGGAAGAGGGACAGGAGGAGGATCGTTTTCTTTATCATTTTTTTCTCTGGGGTGCTAGGATAGCTGGAATAGCCCGTCTTGGTCATGTGAACGACCAGCGTGTGTTTCGGCGCAATACGATTTCTATTAAGAAAATTATGTACCGGCGACCGACCGAATTTTAGCGCCCGCCCATTCAGATATCGAACTCGTGTTTGCTGATATCGGCAACCTATACGAATGTGTTAAAGCTCTTTTACAGTGTTTTAACCTAACCACGAATATGAGGGTTTGGGGTAGAATACGCGTTTTCACGGATTATTCAATATGTGTTCGCATAGTTGAAATGCCCACTTGGCTTTTGGTTACAAAGAACTACTTGGGGATTAGTGTTTTAATAAACACGCAAACGAGCGAGAGCGATCTTCGAATTCACCCTCCTAAAAAAGTGAACACGGGTAGGATGAGTTATCATTGCCCTGCCAAAAGGTGCTGGACCTACAGTTTTTAAACTTTGTGAGTACATTCCTAATATGGCGCAGGATCCTAATAAAGATTCATCTTTAATTACACTCGTACAAACAAAGTCCGCGTGCGCCTAAAGTGACCCAGAAACACGTTTCAAAGGTGGCAATCAAATGCATTCAGCTGTAGAACGGATTATGGGGACCATTTCAGCCAAGCTTGTGCCCCATGCGTTCTACGTATAATTTGAAAGCAATCTTAAACATAGCCTTTCTCAGCCGATGAGGCTGACTCCACAGTCCGCGCTGGCTACGTCATTTGAAAGCCCTTCGCTGTTGTTCGTTCTTTAGCGACGTCATGCCGCACGTGACGTCACGATGGTGTGTTTCCGGTCTTCATTCGTTTTCGGGCTTTCCTACGGACCGCCGCTAGCCGCCGCGCCTTTCCCTATTCAGAAGCGAAGTTCCGAAACGAGCGCTCCGCGTCCGCTGGACAGACATGAATCACCCGTGCTGCGTCGTTGGTTGCAAAGCCAATGACTGGCGTAATATAAAAACGAGGCACGCTCTGCCGAAAGATCGTCCGCTTGCCCCACATCGAACTCTCAGCGTCGACGGTGCCAAGATTTTTTTCGTGCTTGTGGCATGCAAGCACGAATGTCTGGCAGGCAAGCACGAATCTTTTAGAATGTCTGCGATATAATGGCATCCTAAAGGTTATAATCGCTTGATAGCACTGTTGCACCAATAGTTTGGACACTTACATCAATTCGGTAAACGCATTTTTCGCAACGATATACGCGCATTTGCAACGTAAACAAACCGTCCTCGTCGCAAGCCTAGGAGGCAAAGCCGGCGGAGCAAAAGTTGAAAAAATACAAGGCAATCAGTGTACTCGGTAGGTACCCATAAATAGTTGAAAAAGATACCGATACCTTTCCGCCACCTCCGATACTAAAGGAGAAAAACCATAAATATCCAAATCGTAGCGTCCGCACCATCCGGCCAAAAACTAGCTACGAGTAGGGCACGACCAAGGGTGGGATAGGCGGGCAGACGAAAGTTCAAAAACTCGGTAACCCTGGGCTTACAGAAATTTATAACCACTCGTTGCGGCCCCCAGGGCAAGGGCTACCGTTCGTTAAAGTTCGGATCCATAGTACCTAAGATAAGCAGGATCAACGCACAGGCGGCGTTGGCAGGATTCACAGACGGGAAGTCGAGCGTCCTGACTTCTGGCGACTATTTACAGTGGGGCTCTTCGATTTACCGTCTCGGACTCACCGCCGCTTCCCCTATAAGCAATCCGCCATTCGCTTTTCATGTGCGTTCCTATGGCATGAAAAATCTTCGGACTATGTGCGAACTATCCTCGGTGAGTCCGAGACGGTAAATCAAAGTGTCCCAGTATTACTCAGCCCTGTATGGGTCAGTGATTCTGTGACAAGTGCGAACTGACTTTCTAATGGGACAAAAAGTGCAAATGTGTTATCGATTACTTTGATTTTTATTTTTTTCCCACTCTTCCCTATTCCCTTCAGGGTCTTATGACCTCCTCCAATAAACAGCCAATCAATCAATCAATCTTTCAAAAGAAGCAAAGAGGGAGGAGGAAGCAATCGGCGGAGAAGGAGGGGTACTTTTATCGCTCGTGACATACCTAATACCAAACGTAGGGCAATAATTACAACAGTAATGCGCTTCTAGATTGATTCCTTGAGGCATCACAGGACTTTCGTAATTTCCTAGAACCGTGCTTCTCGTTCCCTTCGAGTATGCTTGCGTGCTTTGAAGAGGGAGAGAGAGAGAGAGAGAACAACTGTAATGAATGTCCTGCAGTCGGTTAAGATGTCTCCCAACTGGGAAGACGGGTCTTCACCGCGACGCAGCCATCACTTCTATATGGGGCGTCGTGCTCCTCCAGGCCTTGCTCACTCCCTACTTCTTCGGGTCAAGAGGGCCGCCGCCCCCTTCCTGGGGGTGCTTCCCCCCTTCCCCTCGGTTTCGCTCGGTCGCTGCCTTTCCTGAGCGGCCGAGACCTGCTTCATGGCCTGAAGATGTGCTTCTCGATCGTAGGTTTTCATCGCCGCCTGAAGTTGCGGCGGAAGCATCGTCATCTTGCTTGCTTCTCTTTGGTTTACTCTGCAGTCCCACAGGATGTGAGCCGCGGTAGCTCTCTCCTTCGCACACAGTTTGCATACATCAATTTCATAAACACTGGAGCACTCGTAACTAGCTAGCACGGGGGTAAGTAAGGACCCCGTGGAGGTGTCTACTTGTCAAAAACTTCGTTACTGCAATATCGTGTTTCCGTCTCTTCCTTGACTTTCGTTCCTTCGTTTTTTGGCGCGAATAACTACAACAGACAACTGCGACACTTCCAGCCCCCCTCTTCCGCCGAATCCTAGCTCTCCGTGGCTGGTATGCACATTTTCTACTCACGTGTGACGCGAGTTGACGTCAGCGAGCACGTACAAGGCTAACTCTTGTTCCTCGCCTTTCAACGTGTTGTGGTAGGGCGCCGCGATAACCTCTTCCTCCTGTTAAGGTCTGGTGATGTTGGATTGGTGCATTTGTTTGTACAACAGCTAGTTTCGCGGTTCTTCTGTTTCAAAACGGCAGACCATTCGTTTTTGAAGGTTTTTATTCAGCATAAATTGAGTGCTCGTTTGCCTTTTGTACTTGCTCCAACCCACCCCGCGAAACCTAAGCCGCTTTGGGGCTTTGTCAAAGAGGTTGCTGACACTTCAAAGGTTCTTATGGTGCATTTTTCTCTCGAGTATTTGCATAGTCTCTGCAGGAAAGAATTGACGGACATTTTATTTGAAAGTTTTTTTTTAGTGCCAATTTACCGTCAACCGTATCTAATGATTTTAGATGGCAGTGTGTAAAAGCGCGCCAAGAAAATGTGCATCCAAGTGGCTGCAAAAACTTACTTTTAAAGGCGATAGTCTTTCTTGGGGTACTTTTGGCCTGAACCTTTGGCCTGTCAGTATGTCTGCCGGTCTGTCTGCCTGTCTGTGACTCGATTCAGCCACCCGGCCGAACTAAAACAATGCCTGCGCAATATTATTATATAGTCACAGCTAAATATAGCCGTATAAGTCCGCTGTAAAGTTCATACTTCTCAACATTGTTCAAGAAAAACAAGACAGTACGCGACAGTACAACAAATTAATACAGAAGTGCTATTTGCAGTGTTCTTTTATAAACAGTTATACATGCTTGATTTTTTCGAAGTTAAGTACTTCATCCACTGCAGAAAAAAATTCACTCCGCCGTCACCTGCTGTCAACCGCGCCACTATAGCTTCTTGCGGCATTTTAAGGAATCAACCGACAACGCCTAAGAAAGGTTCTTAGATAGGTTCCACGTTCTCTTTGCAACGCACGTGGAGAAGGAAAACGCGGTTCTATAAGTAGGGCGCCTCGATTCACGCGCGTCTTCGCCGTAGGGCAGCATTGTCATTGAGACACCCGGTTTGGAGCAGTGAAACGCGCGAAATTTAAAATGATTTAAGCAAACCTTTGGCGTCTTCTTTACCTTTGGAGGAGCGCGACGCAAGAGGAACAATATGATAGGTGAGCGGGAAAGCGAAGGGAGGTATGTCATGAATGTTGGGCCCGGCCGCATAGAAAGTCACGAGACTTGACTACTGTGTTCTCGCACACGCACACACAACGTTATATTAGCTGGATGATGGAGAAAGCCGAAACAGACGCTGCAGCACACCAGCGAACTAGATGCGGGAAGATTCAAGTGCGGGAGACAGTACACAAAGTCATGAAGAAAGTGACGCGCTCAGAGACGCCGATCGCGCGACGAGACGATCGCTGATGCGACGACGTGGAGACGTACTTCTCTGGATGGCGACGGGGCAGACTAGTGAAATCGATGAGGAGTTTCCCTCTCGCTGGGAGGGACGTGACGGTGGCCGATGGCTAGCGGCGGGACGGAAGTGCTTAGGCCTGCGCCATGCCGAGGCCTCGCTGCCCGCGCTCCATGCCACCGGAACACCGCTCACGCTGACTGGCGCAACACCTTCTTGTGGTCTCGTCGGCCGTGGTCTCGTTGACAGCCCGGGCGGTGGCTCAGACGGGAGAGCCGGCGACGGTCCTCGGGCCTACACCGCGAGGGTGGCCGTTTTGCTGCCTCCGAAGCGAACAGCTTCCGACGTCCTTCTTCTTCTTCCCTATTTCCTAGATGCTGCTTTTTCTAGCGCGCACGTTACGCCACCGGTACCGGCGGATTGGCCCCCACTCTGCACGGCCCCTTCACTACACTACTCCCCTCTTCAGAAAGTTCTTAGGAGAACTATTCTGGAGACGCTGATGAGGGTGTAGGCCAGTCCTTATCGAAGAGGCGGTCAAAAAAACTAATCCATCTGGCAAAGACATATAGCACAGTCACCGTGTCCGAGTTCGTAGAAAAGAAACAGTTCACACACCAAAATTCAAGCACGTTACCAGAAACAGAAAAGTATACGGCGTCGTCTCCTTAAGTACCCCACAAGAACAAGAAGACGGGCACAAAGCTATGTACAGCCGGAAACTGTCATTGAGAGTCATTTCCAGATCCATGCATGCGTCTACACCAGAAGATCCTACGGTTGCCTATACCACTCGGCGCCTCTTCCGCGTCGGGCAGCACGACCTTCTGCTATGGAACACACCGTGATTCCCATTCCTGCGCCTCTTAGTAGAGTATGTATGTATAGTTAATCCGGTAGGAACAGGGCTGTATTGCCATGTGGTGAGCATGTCACGTTTCTTGCGGAATCGTGGCTTTTTCCTCCGCTTGCGTCTGATCTTAATCCGTTTGCGCGGATGCTTGAGTGAAGTTGTTCTACCCTGCGTACGGCTTCGTGGAGGTATCCCGAAAGCGGCGGTTGATCCTGTGTAAAGGTTGCACATCCTTACACTCCTACGAACTAATGAGAAGATTGAAAATCTCTTAGCGTGGCGCATGACGTGGCATTTGCTTTTGCGACTCAGCTTATTCAAACGTCGAGTCTTGCAATGCTTAAAACGCCCTTGACAATCTTGCTTTTGGGATACACGGCTATGCGGAGTACAGACGGATGTTTTAGATTCTTTCGTGGCTGAGTTCATTGCAGTCTTCTTGCGGCTCTTTTGTTTCCGCGGTAGCCTTTGTGAGCTCGAAAACATCTCGCTGCCACCTTGGCGTTCTTTTGGAATGATGTCTTCCGGGCCGTTATTTGAACATGCTTCCGGACGAAGTGAACCCTGTGGCTCATCTGTCTCAGGACCTTTTGCGTTAACGTCATTGGTGTCAGGTGCTTGTAAGTCAAGTTCTGGTTGAACTGGCACTGGGCTACAAGCTGGGGGGCTATGTTCGGAGCCTGGCACATGTACGGGGGGAAGAGATAGGTCGTTAGGACGAACGAGGCATGCTCGCGATTCCAGAGCGGCGATCTGCTTCTTGAGGGCGGCTATCCTTCGTTCATCCTCTTCCTTCCTCTTCTTTGAGTGCCTCCCTTTCCTCTTCATCCTTGTTTTGCTCATATTGCCTCGCGACCTCTTCTTTGGGCAAACCACTTTGTCTTAATACAGCAACATCGACACCAAGTCGCCTGGCCTCTCTGTTCAGAGTTAACTCCACTTTAAGTTTCTCGCGCTCGCTGTCGAAGTAGTTCCGAAGCTCTTCGCCGGTCAAGCCTAGCCCCTGTCCGGCTTTCATTATTTTTTCCAGTCCGGCTATATACATTTTGATGTGCCGGTGAAATGCGAAGAACAGTAGTAGGGCTCCTCTCTAACTGCGGATCCTGGCAGGCTCGCCACTTTTGTCATGAATGTTGGGCCCGGCCGCATAGAAAGTCACGAGACTTGACTACTGTGTTCTCGCACACGCACACACAACGTTATATTAGCTGGATGATGGAGAAAGCCGAAACAGACGCTGCATCACACCAGCGAACTAGATGCGGGAAGATTCAAGTGCGGGAGACAGTACACGAAGTCATGAAGAAAGTCACGCGCTCAGAGACGCCGATCGCGCGACGAGACGATCGCTGATGCGACGACGTGGAGACGTACTTCTCTGGATGGCGACGGGGCAGACTAGTGAAATCGATGAGGAGTTTCCCTCTCGCTGGCAGGGACGTGACGGTGGCCGATGGCTAGCGGCGGGACGGAAGTGCTTAGGCCTGCGCCATGCCGAGGCCTCGCTGCCCGCGCTCCATGCCACCGGAACACCGCTCACGCTGACTGGCGCAACACCTTCTTGTGGTCTCGTCGGCCGTGGTCTCGTTGACAGCCCGGGCGGTGGCTCAGACGGGAGAGCCGGCGACGGTCCTCGGGCCTACACCGCGAGGGTGGCCGTCTTGCTGCCTCCGAAGCGAACAGCTTCCGACGCCCTTCTTCTTCTTCCCTATTTCCTAGATTCTGCTTTTTCTAGCGCGCACGTTACGCCACCGGTACCGGCGGATTGGCCCCCACTCTGCACGGCCCCTTCACTACAAGGTATTCACTTGGCAAAACTCGATAAAGACTATCGCCTTTGGTTGACATTTGCAACGAAAGGAGAAGATACGTGGCTATTTTTTTTAAGTTGCCCACATCAACGTTGCCTGTTAAGACATGGCTCAATAGTAAAGTTGTATATATGCTTTCGTCTGTTACCTGTCGTTTGTGTAACCAGCCGGAGACAGTTGATCACTGCTTTGTTTTATGTCGGGATGCTGTGTTTTTTGGGATGTTCTGCAGCGGACTCTTAAACAGGGCATAGACATCACCCCCTACTGTGTACGATTCCTGCCAGGGATGAAGAAGTGTTCCGTGCCATATGAACTTTTCCCGCTAATAGGATTGTTCAGCCTATGAAAATGTCGCATGATTGACCGCCATGCCGAGAAACCTCGTGGAACTATGTCAATTTTTCGCGAACAATGTGCGCTTGTGTACAGTGTCTATTCGGCGCAGTGTCTACTCGGACTGCTTGCATCTTCTTGAGGCGTGTGTGTGCCTGCATGACTTTTAAAATGTGTTAGGGAATTTACCGTTATTCTAGTTAGGGTGGGACTTTGGGCTATTCGGGATAGTTTTGCATGAAATAAAGAAAGAGTTTTGTGGTAGCACGGTGGTAACGCACTCAGCTGATACTCCGGAGACCCATGTTCGATTCCCAATCGCCCTGAAGTGTGTTTTTTTTTGTTCTTTTCAGCTGCGTCCGTTTTCCGTGCAGGATGATAACAACAACTTCACCAACAACAACGCCGGTTGTTCGCCCAATGGGGCGGTTCAGGCTTTCGCATTTAAAAATCGTCAGTTAGACTGAGAGGAACAGAGCATTCGTGGGGAAGTTGGCTTTGACGTGATGCGCATTGTGTGTGCTTTCTTCTATGGACGCCATACACGATTGAGTTATTTGTGCTGGAGAGGAGTATTGCTATACAGTTTCACTCAAAGACTAAAACGATTCTTTCGAAAATTCTAAGAGGTAATTTCATGTCTTAGAGGTAATTTCAGACTTTGTTTTAAACTATACCTACTGAGGATAATCGATATTTTGGGAAAAACAACGCCCTTGACGGTGTACTCAGTATGTGTTATACCGATTGTTATGTGTACTGACACACGCGTGCATGGCCGGGAACTACGGCTAGTTTATCATAAGCAGCTGTGAGCGCACAGCAGTATCTGAGAACCTTGTGCTCGTACCTTTTCCTGTTACTGCCTGTTTGTTTCCTTTAAGGGACAATGAAAATCCCCACTGGCTACCTGCTGTGTCGCGCATCACCAAAAGAGCAGCGGCGATGGAGATGAAAAAATTGATGAGCCATTCCACTCTGTGAAAGGGAATGACCAATGAAGCTTTGCGCGCAATGCGTAGGTTTCCCAATTTTCTTTCAGGTATATTATATCTATTTATTTATTATTCTCATTTCCTATTTGTTTTTATTTTCATTTATTTTATACTGCGCTTTATGTATTTACGCTCATCTTTTGCTTGTGTTTTTTCATTTTCATTTATGCTCACACAATTTATTGACGTATTTTTTATTTCTTTTCATTATTGTATAAATGTATTTCCATCAATACTGATATATTATTATTTTTTAAAATGTCTTATTTGTCTTTTTGTGTTAGTTTTTTTTTATTATTTACTCTTTATTATTTATTACTTACTAATTTACTTTTCTTCGTTGATTTGTTTGTAATATTTAAGCTTTGCCTTTAGAGTAGAACGCGAAAGCTTTACGCGCTCCCTTTGCGCATTTTTTGCTAAGGACACTTCGCAGTCAATGGGCGCGCTGCATTTCTTTGTATTTCATTTCTTATGCTCACCCGCTCGCTCTCATTTTCGTTGACGTTTTACGGCGCCCAGCGTCACGGCGCTGGCTCGGGCGTCCAGAAGGAGGACGAGAAGAAACACTTTATTTGCAAACTGGGTCTAGGGGAGAGGGGGGGCAGAGGATGGAATCTTCTTCGCGACCTGGCGGCCCGGTTGGTTACTGCCAACTGCACTTCCGGGTAGGAGCTGCCCAGGGTCTGCTCCCAGTGTAAGGGGGAAGGAAAAGGGAGAAATGGGTCGTGGGCACACTCGCAAAGGGAATGGTAGCGGGTATCCGGAAGGAGACATTGAGGGCAAAGAGGCGAAGGCAACAGATTGGGGTTGATGCGGTGAAGGATACTTCGGCAGGGGGTTGTGTGGGTTTGAAGTAGCGGCCAGTGGCGAGCGGCTTCGTGGGTGAGGGAAGGATGTGGGGGAGTATATATCCTGCAGAGGAGGCGGAAGTGCTGGGTAATGTCTCGGTACGAGACTAGAGCGTCCCAGAGGATGGGGGTGGTGTGGGTAGAGCCAAAAGAAGGGCCTTGTTGGATGATAACAGCTCGAGCTGTACGGCGGGCCACTTTGGCTTCTGTTCCCGTGTGGGCTTGAGTCCACAGCAGAGCCACGGGGTGGGGTGGTGTTCTGCGGGAGAGGATTTTTGAGGGCGATTGGGGAGAGTAGCCCTGCAGAGAAGTTGCGAATTGACGACTGAGAATCCGAAAGGACAACTCTGGGTGTGGGAGACTGCACTAGGGCGAGGGCGACAGCCCCATCCTCCGCAGCGGTAGCTGATGTCGTGTGTATCGTGATTGCGTCTAAGGGAAGGCTGTCGAGCGATGAAATGACGGTTGTGGCGAAAGCCGGCTTATCGTGGTACCTTGTTGCGTCGACGTATAAGTGATGCTGGGAGGGAGGGAATGTGTGCTGCAGATGTCTTTCCCTGGCCAGTTGGCGGTCGGCGTGTTGGTGGGGGTGCATATTGCGAGGCATTGGGAGAACATGCAAGAGTTGGCATAGCCTAGTGGGAATAAGGGAGGCCATAGGTGAGGGAAAAGGGTAGGTCAGGTTGGCCGCTGCGGGAAGGGCGCGGACGGGATGCGTGCGCGATAGGCTGGATTTCTGGGCTCTGCGGTGGGCTTCGATGATTTCATCTACGGTGTTGCGAATGCCCAGGGCTAATAGACGGCTGGTGGGGTGCTGGGAGGTATCAGAAGCGCGACTCGGTATATGCCTTTGAAGTACGTGCGATCGGAGTTTAGTTAAGGTGGTCGCGTTGCCCTGGTTGGCCTGAATGGTGAGACCTAGCAGGCGGAGGGAGGAGCAATGAGGGACGACATGGTTGTCGACGTAAACTGTGATGGGGGGTTCCGTGGGGGTTTCCTTGCAAGGGGGGTGCAAAAAATAAGTAGCTCAGATTTGTGCGAGGAGCACTGGAGGACTAACTGAGAAGCAGTTGCTTGGACAATGTCTGCGCCTTGCTGGAGTGTGTGTTCGATTAAAGCATCGCTACCTGATTTGAGCCATAACGTAATATTGTCTGCATAAATAGGGGTGTGGAGATTTCTGATGGATTACAAGGCAGTGGACATGGGGATCTTCGCCAGATTGAATAGAGAGGAGATATTACCGAACCTGAGGTGTGCGTACTGCGGGGAATTGGAAGTTCTAGGTTTGGAGGGGTCCGAATCGTAGAGTGGCCCTGCGGTCACGAACAAAAGAAAAGATGTGAGAGTAGGTACGTGCACCAAGTCCAACCGAGTTCATAGAGTTAAGAATGGCTACGTAAGAGACGTTGTCGAATGCTTTGTGGAGATCAAGTGCCAGAATAGCCGAGGTGTCCGCATTGGAAGGGTTAGCTATAATGTCATGAGACAGTAGGAGGTGTGTATCGTGTACGGACAGACATTGGCGAAAACTGGTGAGAACGTGTAGGAGCCGGTGATGGATTTCGAGGTAGGTGGTGATCCGCGTGTTGATGATATCCTCGAGCAGTTTTCCAAGACAAGAGGGGAGTGATATCGGATGGAGGTGCTCCAATGTAATACCTTTGTGTGGTTTAGTAATTAATGAGATGTCAGCATGCCGCCACGTTGATGGGAGCGTGCCTCGAGACCAGTGGTGATTGAAAAGGGCTCTGAGGGAATCTATCGTATGGTCGGTAAGTTGTCGCAAGATCTTATTGGTGACCTTGTCGGAGCCTGGAGCAGTTTGTCGATGTAGTTGGGGTATAGCGTGCCTGACCTCAGCGACAGTGATGTCCTGATCGTGGGAAACATTCGGATGTCCGGAGTAATAGGCAAAGGAAGGGTTCTGTGATGAGGAAGTAGGAATGTACATGGATCGAAGGTTGTCTAGAAGCTTAGCGGACGTGCCTGCGTAATTGTTTATGAGCGAGTGCAGGCGAGTACTTGTGATGGTTTTGGACGAAGTAGGGTCAAGTAGGTGACGGAGGAGGGCCCAGGTCTTTTTCATGGAACGGCCTCCGCGCATGTCCTCGCAGATCTGATACCAGCGAGGAAACTTGTAGGCGAACAAGTTTGAGTTTGAGCTCCCTTTGGCGTTTGTGGGAGCGCCAGCGCTTTTCGATACTCCGGTAGGCTTCCCACAGATGGAGGAGGTGGGAATCCGCATAGGGGCTGGGAAGCTCTGGGACAACGGGTTTGTTGTGACTGTTTTACCTCCATGATATCACGGATCCATTGCTGAAGCACACCTTCATCGAAGTGAGTGAAGGCGGATAGGGTAGCACCGTCAGTACGGAACGCGTCCCAATCAGTGATGTGTTGGCGTGGTGGCGTGTGGGTAAAATGATGGGCAAGATGGACTGTGGTCTGAATGAAGTAATGATCACTACCCGGGGTGTCTGGAGGGGTTTGCCAGGACACTTTTGGCGCTCGATGCGAGAAGGTTAGGTGGGGGGTGGTGTTCCGTTGAACACTGTTGCCTATGCGGGTAGGGGTTTGGGGGTCTGCTTCTAAGGAGAGGTGGAGGTTGTGTGAAACTTCCCAAAGTAGACGGCCCTTGCGCGTGGTACGAGTGTAACCCGACGCTAAGTGTGGAGCGTTAAAATCGCCAACAATAATTAAGGGGTTGCAGCCTGCGGTGCGAATTGCCTGCATGAGGAGGGTGTGGAAGATGGGATGTTGTTTGGGTGTACTGTAAATATTTAGGATGTGTATTGAAAGCTGTGAGGGTTTGCAGGGAAAGATGGTGACTAAGAGGTGCGGTATGGTGGTGACGGCGAGTGATGTGGCGCCAGCCCGCAGGTGGCGTTGTGCCAGGGTGGCTGAAGTAGGAAAGCGGGGGTCATTGAAGTACTGATACCACAGGCTTTGGTAGCGGGGCGTGTTTACTGCAGTGCAATGACAGCTGGGGCTGTAGGAGTAGTGGTGATGTATGCCTGGAGGGTAGCGCGTATGGATTGGAAACCCCTGCAATTCTATTGCCATAGTACGAAAGATTAAGAGGCCGGCTTCAGGTTCGGGTTCCATGGGTAAGGGTACAGTGGATGGCGCAGAAGACGCGAGAAACGGGGAGTTGGATGGGAGCAGTTCCTTGATGCAAGAGAGAAGCTCGTTGTGTAGGCCTGTAATAGATTCCTGCATGGCTGTTTGTGAGGCGAAGAGGGATTTGTGAAGGTTTAGGTATTCTTGCCTCTGCGCTTGGAGGGCTTCCGCTATTACGGGGTGAAGGGGTGTCAGGGTAGTGGAAGGGTCGTCTTGTGGGACCTTGCGCTAGGTGGGAGGCGGTAAGTGCGCGTTGTGTCCGTAGATGTCATGTGACTGTCTGGGGAGGAAGGTATTGCGAGGGTAAGCTCTTGATTTTGTCGCCGGAGAATTTCACTTTCTTGGCGAAGCCTGAGTACTTCCGCGCGAAAATTGCGTATTTCAGCTAAAAGGGAAGCGTATGTAAGGGGGACGTTAAGCTGGGAGGGGGGTGTAGTAACGGGGGCAGAGGGCGTCTGTGGGAGCCGGCCCTGGGAGCTCACCTGTACGTTGGATATCGATGATGTAGTGTCTCGAGGCTGTCGGGCGGCCGGGGTGTAGGTCTTGCCGCCAGTAGAAAAACAGAGGAGGAAAATGGCTCGCTGTCGGTAGTGCGAACAGGAGTTTTTGATTGTTCAATTTGCGTGTCGCGAAACAGGAGGGGGGGTGGCTTCTACGGGCGGCGCGGTTGAAATCGTTTAGTGCATCCAGCAACTCCTGTGAGGTGATTCTCGCCGCATAAGACATGTGGTGGTGCATGGGTGCTGGTCCGTAGGGGAGACAATGCCGCACGTGGTGCAGCGGGGGTTGGCAGAAGATGTGGACATACATCCTTGCGATGGCCGGGTGTCCAGTAGTTAGAGAAGACTTCTGTCTTGCGCTTGAACGGGTTGCAGCAAAGAAGGACGGCCCGGTGTCGAAGCTAAAAGGTGACGACGGTGCCGCTGAAAAGGACTTGTACTAAGGTGGAGTTGTGGCGACGCCTAGCGTCGAGGATTTGGAGAGCTGGGTTGTATTCGATGAGGCCGCCCAGGATGTTGTTGGCGGAGTCCATGGGAGGGATGTCGAAGGTTACCCCAGTGGTGGTGTTCGATGGAGGTGGAATGTGGTTGGCTAGCGGGAATATGGTGCCATTGAACGCAAGAGACGTCAGCTCGAGGTATTGCTGGGCACGGTTTTCGGGGGGAGCGCTGACAATAACGAAGTTGGAGTGGCAGTGGATGCGAATTTGATCCTCGACGGTGGTTGGGGTATTCGCCTGAGACTGAATAGCATCGGCGATCTGTCAGTTGACACGCTGTGGAGCGCTAGGCCACCCTGCGGGCGCAGAATAACCTTGATGTCATCGTCGGGCAGGGGGTCTCCAATGGGGTGCGCTTTATGGTTAGGACGCTTTGGCCAATTGCGCTTGTTGGTCGGTGGCCGTCGCGGGGTGTTCGCCGGAGGGGGCAGCATGGTTGACGCGTTGGTGGACTGCTGGCGATGCTTGCGACGTGTGCAGAGCCAGCCGGGTTCATTGAGTTCTTCGGGAGTGGCGGCGCGGCCTTCTACGGCGCACTCCATGTTCGCGTAGGGAACGTCGGCGCACTTGCCGGTAAGGCACGTGGCCAGAAGTCAGGGGGACGCGGCGTAGCTTACGAGGAACGCCGCGCAGCTGGTGATGTGCCGGCGTTAGGGCTAGCGTGGAGCGGTAGCGTGGTCTTCGAAGAATGGGTTGTCGGTCAGGGAAATCTTGATTCCAGCTAACCTTGGGTAGTATCCAAAGAAAGCGGGGGACGAGCTGAATCGAAAGGTGGCAATTCTGGGTGCCTGCAGCGTCGCAGAAAGCTCCTCTAGCTTTTAGAGGCGAAGTCCCTTAGGGCCTCGGGCTGTCGTTGTCTCACGTTGTCGTAATCTCCTCCAGAAGGAGAGACACCGCGATAATCATTTTCTGATGGCACGTGCCTTACGACGCACAATTTGGCGTCGTATGGCGTCGTAGAAAGACATTTGGCGTGTTAAGTACTTTGTATACCTTTGCGGTAAATATGAAGTAAAGGGAGTGCTAGAGAAGGGGGCTTGGCATACTTCTGGGAGGCTCCTGTTAGTCGTCCGTCACCTGTTAACTAACATACATGGGTTTATCCCACGCTATGCTGAGCTCGCCCTTCTCGGCCTAAACCTAAACGGTGAGGTTGAGGTCATATCGACAAAAATTTAATTTTGGGGTGACGTAGAAGCTGGTGAGGTCGTTTTCCAACCTCTGCGTAGCCTACACTCAATGTACGTAAAACAAACCGAATGCTTTCTGGGAAGTCCATCCTTCTGTGCATGTGCAAATGTTAAAAGTATTGTATCGTACGTTTGTTTCACTTTATGTGAGTGCTTAAAAACCACCTTACGTAGGGGATTTTGGTGAATGGAGGCGCGTTTATTAGTAAAACGATGGTGCACTTCCTAACATGTTTGCACTATTTTCTGTAGGGACCTATACTGTCTCCTTATACTGTAACGCAGCCAGGAACGACGCCAGGTTCTTGATGAAGTAACGTTTATTTGGAGCGAACTTGTCATCATCATCATCATCATCATCATCATCACCAGCCTATCTACACCCACTGCAGAGCAAATCACTCTCCCATTCTTCTCCAATTATCTCGGTCCTCTGCCAACTGTGACCAATTTACCCCCGCAAACTTCTTCATCTCATCTGCCCATCTAACTTTCTGCCGCCCCCTGCAACCCTTGCCTTCTCTAGGGATCCACTCTGTTACCCTTAATGACCAGCGGTTATCTTGCCTTCGCATTACATGCCCTGCCCACGTCCATTTCTTCTTAATTTCTACTAATATGTCTTTAACACCACTTTGCTTCCTCACCCACTCCGCTCTCTTCTTGTCCCTTAATGTTACACCTATCATTTTTCGCTTCATTGCCCGCTGAGTCGTTCTCAATTTAAGTTGAACCCTCCTAGTGAGCCTCCAGGTTTCTGCCCCGTAGGTGAGTACCGGTAAGATGCAGCTGTCATACACTTTCTTCTTCAGCGACAATGGTCGGCTGCTATTCATTATCTGAGAATTCTGCCATATGCACCCCACCCCATCCTGATCCTTCTAATTATCTCTGCCTCATGGTTTGGATCTTGGGTCACAACTTGCCCTAAGTAGATATATTCGCTTACCACTAACACTGCCTCGCCACCTATCTCAAACTGCTGTGCTGTCCCAAGGTATTGATAATTATTTTAGTTTTCTGCATATTATTTTTCAGGCCCACGGTTCTACTGTGTTTGCCCAGTGCGGAAAGCATGCTTTGCAATTCGTCCCCCGAGTTACTTAGCAAGGCAACGTCATCAGCAAATCTGAGGTTACTGAGGTATTCTCCTTACTCCCACCTGTTCCCAATCCACCGTTCTGACTACTTCTTGTAAGCATGCTGTGAATAACATTGGAGAGATTGTGTCTCCTTGTCTGACACCCTTCCTTATAGGTATTTTACTGCTGTCCCTATGGAGGATGATGGTAGCTGTAGATTCATTGCAGATATTCTCTAGTATTCTTACATAATGCTCATCTACCCCCTGGTTCCGTAAAGCCTGAATGACTGGTAAGGTTTCGACCGAGTCAAATGCTTTCTCACAATCTATGAAGGCTATATATAGGGGTTCGGTATACTCAGTGCACTTTTCTATCACCTGATTGATCGTGTGAATATGGTCCCTTGTTGAATAACCTTTATGGAACCCTGCTTGTTCTTAAGGTTGACTGAAATCTAAGGTTGCAGAGATTCGGTTAGCGATTACCTTGGTAAATACCTTGTAGACGACTGACAGTAAGCTGATCGGCCTATAATTTTTCAAGTTCTTCATGTCGCCTTTCTTATGGATTAGGATGATGTTCACGTTCTTCCAAGATTCCGGTACCATTGCGGTCATTAGGCATTGCGTATACAGGTTTGCAAGTTTTTCAAGTACAATTTCTCCGCCATCCTTCAAGAGGTCTGCTGTTATTTGATCCTCACCAGGTGCTTTGCCCCATTTCATTTGTTTCAAAGCCTTCCTTACTTCTTCGGTCATTACTGGTGGGATGTCTATCTCCTCTGAACTACGGTCTCGTTCGGCATTAACCTGTATGTCCCGGCTACTGTACAGATCCCTATAGAACTCCTCTTCCACTGTGACTATTTTATACCTATTTGTGATGACATTGCTTGCTTATCCTCAGGGGGGAATACATCTCATTTTTCCCCACGCCAAGACGTCTCTTCACTGCTTTCAGGCTACCTCCGTTCTTTACAGCGTATTCGATCCTCTCCATATTATACTTCCGTATGTCAGCTGTCTTGCGCTTATTGATTAACTTCGAGAGCTCGGCTAGTTCTATTCTGTCAGCTGCGGTAGAGATTCTCATGGTTTGCCGTTTCCTGATTAGATCTTTCGTCTCCTGTGAAAGTTTACCAGTATCCTGTCTAGCCATAGTGCCCCCGACGTGTACTGCACACTCCGTGATAATGCGTGTAAGGTTGTCGCTGGCTTCCTGTGTGGTAAGCTCGGCTTCCTCGTTAAGGGTGGAATATCGGTTCTGCAGCGCGATCCTGAATTCTTCTACTTTGCGTCTTACTGTTAGCTCATTTATCGGCTTCTTTCGTACTAGCTTGTTGCGTTCGCTCTTCAAATCTAGCCTAATTCGAGATCTTACCATACGGTGGTCACTACACCTTACCCTTCCGAGAACTTCCACATCCTGCACGACGCCAGGGTTATCGCATAATATGAAGTCTATTTCATTTTTGTGCTCCCCATTCGGGCTCCTCCAGGTCCACTTCCGACCCTGCCGTTTACAGAAGAAGGTATTCATTATGCGTAGGTTATCCCGTTCTGCAAACTCAACTAGTAGGCCCCCCCTGCTATTTCTACAGCCCAGACCATAGTTCCCAACTGCCTTGTCTCCAGACTGATTCTTGCCTACTTTAGCCTTGAAGTCCCCCATAACTACGGTATACTGTGTTTTTACTTTAGCCATTGCCGATTCCACATCTTCATAGAAGCGTTCCACTACTTGGTCGTCGTGGCTGGCAGTGGGCGGATAGCCCTGCACCACCTTGAGCTTGTACCTCTTATTGAGCCTAATTACAAGACCTGCTGCCCTTTCGTTAATGCTATAGTATTCGTCTATGTTGCCAGCTATGCTTTTATTGACTAGAAAACCCACTCCCAGCTCTCTTCTGTCCTCTAGACACCGGTAACATAGGACGTGTCCATTTCTCAGCACCGTAAAGGCTTCGCCTGCTCTCCTAACCTCGCTAAGCCCTATTGCATCCCATTTAATGCCCTCTAATTCCTCAAACAACACTTGCTTCGTAAGATAAGGTTCGCGCGTAAATGTTGCCAGGTTCAGATTCCATTGGCGGCCTGTCCGGATCCAGGGATTCTTAGCACCCTCTGCTGCGTCACAGGTCTGGCCGCCGCCCTGGTCAGTTGCTTCGCAGCTGCTGGGGACTGAGGGCCGATGGTTAATTGGTGTATTCATGGGAGGTTGTGGCCGTTACTACACCAGGGTGGCCAATCCTGCTCTGGTGAGGGAGTGCATTACCGGCAATGGTCACCGGGGTCAGACCGCACCCCAAGCCCCTTTGTGCAATTCCATCAATACGCGGATTTTTTTTTAGTCGAAACGAAAGGGGGCAAAGCACCTGGTGAGGATCAGATAACAGCAGACCTCTTGAAAGAAGGCGGAGAAATTGTACTTGAAAAACTGGCAAACCTGTATACGCAATGCCTAATGACCGCAATGGTACGGGAATCTTGGAAGAACGCGAACATCATCCTAATCCATAAGAAGGGCGACATGAAGGACTTGAAAAATTACAGGCCGATCAGCTTACTGTCAGTCGTCTACAAGGTATTTACCAAGGTAATCGCTAACCGAATCTCTGCAACCTTAGATTTCAGTCAACCTAAAGAACAAGCGGGGTTCCGTAAAAGTTATTCAACGATGGACCATATTCACACGATAAATCACAGGTGATAGAGAAGTGCGCTGAGTATACCGAACCCCTATATATAGCCTTCATAAAATATGAGAAAGCACTTGACTCGGTCGAAACCCTAGCAGTCATTCAGGCTTTACGGAACCAGGGTGTAGATGAGCATTATGTAGGAATACTAGAGGATATCTACAATGGGTCTACAGCTACCGTCATCCTCCATAGGGAGAGCAGTAAAATACGTATAAGGAAGGGTATACCTATAAGGACAAGGAGACACAATCTCTCCATTGTTATTCACAGCATGCTTACAAGAAGTATTCAGAACGTTGGATTGGGAACAGGTGGGAGTAAGGGTTAATGGAGAATACCTCAGTAACCTCAGATTTGCTGACGACGTTGCCTTGCTGAGTAACTCGGGGGACGAATTGCAAAGCATGCTTTCCGCCCTGGGCGAACAGAGCAGAACCGTGGGCCTGAAAATTAATATGCAGAAAACTAAAGTAATGATCAATAACCTCGGGACAGCACAGCAGTTTGAGATAGGTGGCGAGGCAGTGGAAGTGGTAAGCGAATATATCAACTTAGGCCAAGTTGTGACCCCAGATCCCAACCACGAGGCAGAGATAATCAGAAGGATCCCAATGGGGTGGGGTGCATATGGCAGACATTCTCAGATAATGAATAGCAGCCTACCATTGTCGCTGAAGAAAAAAGTGTATGACAGCTGCATCTTACCGGTACTCACCTACGGGGCAGAAACTTGGAGGCTCACTAAGAGGGTTCAACTTAAAGGAGTACTGACACCAAATTTTGATACCTAAAAATCATATAATTGGCTTCAGTAGTTTGTACAGATGCCTCACAGAAATTTTTCCAGCGATCCGAGGCCGGAATCACATCTAAAATCGATTTTGATTGTCCAGGCCGCGAGCTTCCACAAATCGGCAGCACTAGCGCAATTGCTTTCGGCGTGACGAAATATTGGCCTGCGTGTCTGGCCGGTTCAGGGTGACTTCATATAGTCGTTTTCAGAACTGGAAACGATATCCTGCGCCGCTGTTGTCTGTGGTATTCGTTTGGCAGGAGACGTGGGCGTAGCTGTGTGAGCAATGCTTGTAAACGTTGCGTGTTCCACGTCTTTGCTTTTCAGTTTGTTGCAGGCGCATGGTGTTCGGCACTAGTGCCGAAAACTGCGCGATGTCGACGGGCACCGCGGCGAGGCGGCGGTGCGCGTCACCGAGCTCGCCCAAGTTGTGCTATGGCAAGCTCGCGGTATGCGAAGTACTGCTCGTGGAATTCTGTCCGAGCAAATCGACGACGACGCCAAGATGCATTATTTTCCACGCGACGACATGCAGCGCTAAACGTGGACTGAGTTCGTGCGCGCCGGCGGCAGCAATAAATGACGCCCAAGCCAGCGGGCTCGGGGTTGCACGGGTCACCTTGGGTGTTGGGAACTTGGTATCGTGGCGACTATTTCATCGCTGGTATCTGTACAACTGCGAATTACCATCCCTTACACAACTTTTCACCATACTATCATCCCCATTTTCGCATATGAAGCTTTATTTTGGCAATAATTTCCGTTCCAGCGATCGGCGACCAAGACATCTGCCGTGGCCTGTTTTGATTCTAGCGCGCAGGTGGCGGCATCTTTCGGCCGCTCGCCGCACCGTGGTGCCAGCAGTGCTGGGTCGGAGCGCCGAACCTCCGCGGCCGGTCAGCGTAGGCTTACCATCGCGGCAAATATCTGAACGCCCCTTTTAAATTCAGCGCTGATAACAACTCCTAGCACAATTTTCAACACACTAACATATACTTTCTCGCATGTGGAGCTTCTTTTTCGTGATCAGATTGATTAGAAGAGTGGCGACAAGATGTTGCTATCACGGTCTGCGCCGCTTCGAGCCGCAGTGATATTAAAAACGGACGACGGCGAAGACATCGCCGGCCTAATCGCCTGGCCAAATAAAGTTGTTCTGTCTGTCGGGTGGCAGTCACTCATCCGAGTCTGACGATTCTGACGACATGTCGACTGCGCGGGCGAGTCGCGGACCATGTGAAATCGTAGCAGACGATGCGGCGAACGCATGGAGGAAAAAAAAACGTCCCTGACGTCACGGGTGAGACCGTGACGTAAGGCTGGCCCGCCTGCAGGCTGGCCTTCGAACGGCCATTTTCCCGCGCGGCGACCAAATTTGAAATTGGTTGCAATAAACGTGCTATAATTAATTCTGTGTTGGCGGCTGACAGCTTTCGGTTCGATTTTCGTAATTACTGGGCCAATGGTACTCTTTACAGCATAAAAACTGAAAGCGAGAAATTTCGTGTCAGTACTCCTTTAAATTGAGAACGACTCAGCGGGAAATGGAGCGGAAAATGATAGGTGTAACATTAAGGGACAAGAAGAGAGCGGAGTTGGTCAGGGAGCAAACTGGTGTTAAAGACATATTAGTAGAAATTAAGAAGAAGAAATGGACGTTGGCAGGGCATGTATTGCGAAGGCAAGATAACCGCTGGTTATTAAGGGAAACAGAGTGGATCCCTAGAGAAGGCAAGCGTTGCAGGGGGCGGCACAGAGTTAGATGGGCAGATGAAATCAAGAAGTTTGCGGGGAAATATTGGTCACAGTTGACACAGGACCGAGATAATTGGAGAATAATGGAAGAGGCCTTCGCCCTGCAGTGGGCGTAGATACTCTGGTGATGATGATGATGATGATGATGAAGGAGAGGGGCAAAGGTTTCTACCTTTACGTCTAAGTTCCAAGGGACAATGTGCTTCAATTTTCCTTTACCTTTCTCTAGGATTCCAAAGCAATCATGTTTGCTGGTCACATTCCTCCGGGTTCAGCCCCTTCTAAGTTTTCACTCGGTCCACTCCGAGATTATTAAGAACGTGTTGGCCACGTCGCGCCTTTGCTCAGCGCTAAAGAAGTCCTGTTCACGTATTCTGCGCGAAAGTTCTTCACGCTAAGTTTGTAGATAGTAAATATCTGGGTTCCCGCGCACGGCTCTTCGTGTGTGCTGCAGCGACTGTTAAAACGACTGAAGGGAGAACCAAAAAAGCCGCCCACCCGCGTCTTCCCACGGTGGGAACTCGAGTAAATGCGTCATAGGGGTGTTTCTATTGCGTGAAAGTTGCGTAATTGGGTAGTTTGGGCTTACCGTTTGGATGTGGGGAGGGTTTGGAATGCTTAACTTGTTGACGGTACTGTTGCTTCCATCGCTTATACTTCATCTTGAGCCAAATGAAAGGCAAGCAAAGACGCACTTGACTGAAGTTCGAACGCGCGCTCCGCCGCTTATATACACTGCGCGCGTTGCCGAGGGAGAGGAGAATGGGGGACAGACGCGCATGCGCGCACTTCCGTACACAAGCGCGCGACCTTTCCACGCCTCCCACCACGCTGTTGTCACGCAGCTGTCACGCTGCTATCACGTGTACACCTGCCGCTTTTGCTGCTGAGCGTGACGGAACGCGCGGGGTAACTACTGCGCATGCGCGCTCAGACGCGTTCCCCCCGCACCGCCGCCGCTGTTGTTGAGAGCGACGAGGCGCACGGGGCAGCTACGGCGCATGCGCGCACAGACGCGCTCCTGCCGCACCGCCGCAGCTATTGTTGAGAACGAGGAGGGTACGGGGGAGAGGCGCGCACTGCGCCTCGACGTGACGTCATGAGCTGCGGACGCCTATGGAAGGAGGAGATGGCGAACCTAAGAAATGCTCCCCATTTAAAAGATAAACTGAATGCGGCGGCAATGCCATCAGATGGGCGAAGACAAATCACAGTTATTCTCTATCCACGTTCTACCTCACGCAATTTGAAAGCTATCGCTGGTCATTACAACGTGGACGTCATCTTCCGCGTGGCCAGGAAGCGCAGAAGCATGAGCGCGATAATTGACAAAAGGATTGAAGGAAGGAAGAGGAGCTACTGGTAGTGAAAAGTTCTCTTGAAAGCACTCTACACTTTGAAAGACTGCGAATACGGCTCGTTATACTACGTCGCCTTATCATGCGGTGGCACGTATTTAGACCAAACGGGGCGGGACGGTGCCTAATTACCGCTTAAAGAGAACTCGCTAGCTATCCGAACTGGGGCGCCGTCACACCTTTCCCTTCGTTGCCGCCAGTGCGGCTGCGCCTCCGAGCTCAATCGAACAGTTATTGTGGTGAAGCGCAAGAGCCAGCGCACCCGCGAAATAAAAATGAAGACACCTACGTGGGCCATCATTCAATTCCCTTGACAGATGCAGAAGTGTCCTTCCTAGACAGCTCGTGTTTGTAGATTACTTCAGATAATATTGGTGGCTTTATTGTGTTTTTTGCAATCGGGGCGCTATGGCTAATAACTGCCCCCTTTTTTATGTCTAAGTTATTCGTGTTTTCTTACTAAATTTTCAGTTTTTAGATAGTGCCTGTGTCCTACTCTTCTCGTCTTGTGTTTATATTTTGCTGGCCATCATGACCACATTCCATCTGGCCCATCTGCTGACGTATTACGGTTCAAGTTTTGTTTTTACGATCGAGTAGCAATAAAATCTCAGTTATTGGTTTTGTTTAACAGGATCCCAATGCGGCAGACTTGCCTCTCCCTTACAAAGATCCCACGTGCTGCAACCGTCCATAGTTCCCTTAGTAAGGCGGCGGTAAGTGATTCCAAACAAAAAAAGTAAAAAATTGATAGCCACTGACGAGAAAATGGGAGTACGCGAAGCTTCTCGTGGGTGTACCTGTTTCGGCAACACTCGTCGAGCGCGTTGTCACGGTTGTGTGCTCGCCGATGACGCGATCACTAATGCGTAGCACGTCCACCGATACCAATGCGCAAACAAAGCGCTGCATCACAGGAGTGTCTGCGGCGCGGCTGTGGACCGCACACACTTGCTGCCTCCCGCGATGCCCGGGTTAGCGTGGCAGTCGCACCGCGAATAAGGTAATATGTGAAGAATAAAAGGGGTCTGTAGCTATACATATACGTCTGTCCGAAATTATTTCCTTGAACATATTTTGGAAAGTCGAACCAGCTAAACAGCTGCGCTCACATTTCGCATTAGGGAGTATCGTAATTGTCAGCCATTTTTTGTAAATTTTGTGAAGTGGGCACATAAGCCCTTCAAAGCTCTCGATGCCTGGCCAATACCCCCCGCGGGTATGATGATTGATTGATTGTAGGGTTTAACGCGCCGACGCAACGCAGGCGATGAGGCGCGCCGTAGTGGAGGGCTCCGGATTAATTTTGACCGCCTGGGGATCTTTAACGTGCGCCGAAATCTCGTACACACGGGTGTCCAGTGGGTATGTGCCACGAAGAAAGAATTAACAAGTTTTACACATGCAATATTTTCACCGGAAACAATTCGCAACTGGTACTACTACCCCCACATCAACCCAAAATGTCCATACTGTCAGCCAGCCATTAAGGCTGATTTGCACCACCTGGTCTGGATATGCCCCGGATTCTCCCGCTACCGGAATTTCTTCCCCAAACCCAGATCCCTCAACCCGTAACGATCCTCTCACATTAGATGAACGCACCATTAATCTCATAATACGTTCGCCACTAAGAGCGGCCTAGCGCGAGTTATGCAGTCATGGCCTACACCATTGAATGGAATATTCAATGCTGAACAAGTGTTCTGACGCCGCCTCCCGATGACCACAAACATTACGAGCCCCTTCAACCATGAATCCTCCCCTCCCAACTCCCCCACAAGGCCTCCGGCCTTCCTTTTTTTGCATAAAAGAGTTAGCAACAACAACAATGTTCCACCGCTGGCAAACTGCGGAGATAGCGTGGTTGGTAACGCGCTTTTCTCCGGCGCTGGAGGCCCGGGTTGAAATCCCATGGGAAGAGAAGTAATTTTTATTTATTTGCTCTTCACAGCGGGGGCCCTTTTCTTTACCGAACAACGACAACGGCACTTTTTCGCAGAATGGTGCACTTAAAGCTTTCGCCTTAGTAGGCGTTGAGAAGAAGGATGGGCCTGCACCGGAGTGGAATAGTAAATGATTCAGGCCCACGTTGAGAATGATAAGGGCCGTTTAGCGACCGACGCTGCTTGGCGATGGCGTTTGTGGGGGTCCTCATGACTGTTAGGTGTGAGGGCTGTGCCACGTGGCTGTTTGCCACTTGCCCGTTCAGTGAAGTTAAATGAAAATCTCCTCGTAATGCGGCACGTTAGCTTTACTATGGACATCGGAAAATAACATTCAGAAAATAACTGGGCACGGTAGCACAGGCATGCCGCATTCTAATCCGTTCATCTTCCTCGTACAGCTCTGCCTGGGCCTGCAGCATCTTGCCAGCAATGGTGACGATGGTCGGCTCACGGCGATGGGATGTACGGCATTCAACGGAATCAAGCAGCACGTGGCGAACCAGACGCTAATCAAGAGATACCTACGAGATCCGCACAAAACAACAAGCGCCCATCTTGACACGTGTATTCAACTGGCAGCGCCACCACCCCTGGAGCCTATAAAGGACGGATGCGCCGGCGCACGGCCACTGGGCACGGTAGCACCGGCATGCCGCATTCTAATCCGTTCATCTTCCTCGTACAGGTGAGCAAAAACTACGGTAGATGCTCTCGATCGAGTGACCGCTTTTTACTGGTGTTGCCGTGCCCGCGGCTGTGTGGTGCGCTGTATGAATGTTTCGAGTTTCTCAAGATGTTGTTGTTAGGTGGTGACGTAGAAACAAATCCAGGCCCTGACCTTAATAAAATTTCCAATCAACTTAAGGAAATTTCCGAGGACATAAAGATAATCAAAGAACAACGGCTGGTAGATATCGACAGAACACTGGACACTCTTGCAAAATTAGAAGGTGACCTTGTTAGTTGTCACACCCAGGTAACTTCCATGCAAAGCACAATAGAGACATTGGAAAAAAGAATCGGCGAACTCGAGAACAGAAGCAGGAGAGGAAATCTAATCGTTTATGGTCTGCCGGAAGCAAAAGACGAAACGAGCGATTCACTAGAAAAAATTGTGAACGAAGAGATCATAAGAAACACTCTCGAGTTAGACCCCATTGAGATTGAGAAAATTCATCGTCTTGGTAGGCCAGCTCCTGATAAAACGCGACCAGTTATCTTTAAACTTTTGGATACGCGACAGAAGGCGGTAATTTTGAAGCAATGTAAGAAACACAAGGACACAGACTACTCCATCGGAGAAGATTTCTCGCGTAGAATACGGGACATAAGGAAGAAACTTTGGGATAGCGCAAAAGAAAACCGAGACAAAAAAGATAAAGTGTCGCTAGCCTTCGACAAACTCTACATAAACAATTGTGCCTTTGTGTGGAGCGACGAAAAGGGAAAGAGGGTGCCTTTAGACAAAAAAAAAACGGCAACACACGAACCCGACCAACAACCGGCAGCGGTGCGCAGACCAAAAAATAACGCTGCTTAACCTAAACGCACGAAGTATTCTGAACAAAATACAGTCACTCGAAAACACATTGCTGCTTTATGAACCAGATATTGTGGCTATTACTGAAACTTGGCTGTCGCCATCTGTGTACAATCATGAAATAGCCCCCCCAAACTATGTGGTTGTTAGAAAAGATAGGCCATCCCGTGGTGGCGGCGTGGCACTGCTGATACGACGCTGTATATCGTACACCCTTCTTCCGCCAGTGCCAAACGCTGAGGCAATCTTCTGCAAAATCATTTGTAACGGCGTTACATTAGTAGTCCGCTGTGTTTATCGTAGCCCCTCTTCTGACAACGACTGTATAACAAACATTCACGATTTTCTTGGACACCATATTCGTAGCTCCCGTATAATTCTCATGGGTGACTTTAACCTTCCCGATATAGATTGGACTAACATGTGCCACACATCTCTCATTGATTTAATGCTGCATTTTAACCTCCGCCAAGTTGTAGAGCAACCGACACGTGTTCAAGGCGCAGCATCAAGCATCCTAGACTTAATCTTTCTCAGCCATCAGTTTGAACAACAGCAGTACCAAGTCAACGTTGTAGATAGTATCTCAGACCACAATATGCCAATTTGTCGGCTTACACTCGACCGTCCCCTACTCATGCGTTCTACCGGAGCGCCGGTAGCTAATTTCAGTCAAGCGGATGACGGTTTCATATTAACCTACCTTGCGCATGAATTTCCCACGTTCTTAGAAATGGCTGGAAAGCCCAGCACACACGTCAATACGCTATGGCTTCAGTTTAAGAGCATCGTGTCACATTGTATGAACAACTTCATTCCCCTGAGACTAACACGGCCCCGCAAAAATTATCCGTGGATCACACGCGAAGTTATACATGCCAAAAGAAAGGTCAAGAGGTTACGTAAATCTTCGAAGAAAAACAAAGCGAGCTCTCCTAATGCACCTAACCTGAGACGCGCAATCGCAAACTTCAAGTCCAAATTAAAAGAAGCAAAAGAGAACTACTTTAAAAATACGCTCCCTTCATTCATAAAAGATAACCCATGTAGATTTTGGAAACACATCCGCCCTCCTACAACAGACACCCCGGATTTTTCTCCAGAAGAAAAAAAAGCTAAAGCTAATTATTACAATAATTTTTTTCACTCTGTATTCACAAAAGATAACAGAAATACCCCAGATCTCCCTTTCGCCGATGGTATTTTAATTGACCCCTTGATTATCACTGATGATGGAATTTTGAACCTCTTGCTGAACGTCGATCCTAAAAAAGCATGCGGGCCCGATGAAATCCCCAACAATTTTCTCAGACGCTATGCGGAATGGTGCAGCCGGTATCTAGGACTGGTCTTCCGTAAGTCTGTATCTTCTTCAAAGCTCCCGGATGATTGAAAAAAAGCAAAGGTCGCACCGATACATAAAATAGGCATTCAGACCCATCTCCCTCACTAGCACATCATGGAAATTACTTGAACACATCATTCTGAAGCACATAACACTATTCCTAGAGACAAAAGGCACCTTATCACCTTACCAACACGGATTTAGAAAAGGGCTATCCACAGCAACGCAACTAACTGAAGTTGTACATGACCTCGCGTTTTCTATTAATAACCGCTCGCAGACAGACTTGATACTGCTAGATTTTTCAAAAGAATTTGATTCAGTATGCCATAAAATTTAAACGCAAAGCTCAAAAGTATACTCGGTACCGGAAACCTAACAAACTGGATAGAAGACTTTTTATATGGCCGCTCGCAATTTGTAATCTTTGAAAATGTACATTCAGATAGCATGCCCGTAACATCCGGAGTCCCCCAGGGCTCAGTTCTTGGCCCTCTGCTCTTTCTTATATTTATAAATGACATAACGACAAACATTTCTTGTAAAATCAAACTTTATGTACCAAGAAATCAACAGTTCCAAAGACCAGGTCGCTTTACAGGAATCTCTAAACCAACTTGATAACTGGTGTACTAAGTGGCAAATGAAGATTAACCTCAGAAAAACAGTGTGCATGACCGTAACGAGAAAGAAAGAACCCATGAATTGCCCTTACAACATTAACGGCACGCAACTGGTGAAAGTACATCAACACAAATATTTAGGCGTAATTTTAACATCCAACCTCAAATGGGACTTACACATCACTCACATTACATCCACTGCGTTGCGCAAATTATTTTATATTAGAAGGTGTCTAAGGCTCGCACCAAAATCAACTAAGCTTCTAGCCTACACCACTTATGTCAGACCGGTATTAGAATACGCCAGCACCGTTTGGTTCCCTTATACGCTCACTAACATAAAAAGACTAGAAAAGGTACAGAGGCAAGCTGTAAGATTTATCTGCAATAAATTTAAACGTACTGACTCACCAACTAATATGCTTTTGGGCTGTGGACTTCATACACTTCAGGTTAGAGCTAAACAAGCCCGTCTAAAATTTCTCTTTCAACTATTGCACAATCATTATAAAATCAACGCATACAAGTTCATCCACACTTCAGAATCCCGGCAAACAAGGCAAAAACACGCGCACACTTTGACTGAATATCCTTGAAATAATGACGCCTTCAAATATTCTTTCTTCCCGCTTGCTATCCGAGAATGGAATCGCTTGGACCCATCGGTTACTAACACGGATTCACTTATTGATTTTTTGTTGAGAATCGCTAACATTACCAATTAAGAGGAAAGTGAAACATGCAACTCTAATTTTTATGAAGTGTGGACTCGGGTGTTATGTATTCTGTACACTTACGGCGACCACCGCTAAACTTGCGTCTACATAACGTACAGCATCATGTTCAGTCACTGCGAATTTTGACTGTACTAACTTATCTGTAATGTATTTTCTTAGAATACTATATGTATGACTTGCCTCACAATGTTCCTTATCTTTCGTTTTCTTGCTTTGTAGTAAATACTATATACCTGCATGCGCAAACTTCCCGCAGTGTTTTTACTTGATTACTCATCGTTTTGAGACTTTTTTTACGGTTCCGCTCGGCGGGTATTGTTCGTTATGGTTTGCGCAAAGTATGGTTAGTCTGTATACCAATCTCTTTTCTTTACACAAGTTGCTTTTTTTGGCTTATTTGAGTGCACTTTCCTTGTTGGCATCCTTTATAAACTGAGGAACCTCGAATTATTATGCTTGTATTATGCGTTGGTCAACCCTTTTACACGTTTCCCTTCCTTTGTATACTTTATAAATATGTGCAATCTAAAATATGACGCTTACACCACAGTTATTTAACCCTTGTTCTTGTTTTGACATTTTGTTCTTATAACTGTTGTACTACCTACCGACTAAGTACTTTTGTATGTATATGAACACACCCTTGTATGCCCACCTCCCTTGTTCTCAAGAAGAGACTGGCAGTATTTCAAATAAATAAATAAATAAATAAATAAATAAATAAATAAATAAATAAATAAATAGCGATTGAAATACATGACAGCCGCGTTGAAGCTAACAAAGGCTTCTGTAGGGGCTATTTGGTATGGCCTGGAATTGAAATATAGCGTCCGCTGCATCCTTGGACGAGTGCCAGGAACAGGAGGACAGACAAATAATACGCACATCGTCTCTCGTGTCGATGGGGCCGAACATACCACGTATTTTTTCACTGTGTGCGAAACTCTGGGCACGTACGGGAGCACTACGAGGGATTTTTGTGTGTAGTTTCGGTTTCCCTTTTAGTTTGTCATGAATATTTTGAGGCACTTTTAGCCACAGAAACCACCACCTGCTTCGGTTGTCCGCTTGACCTAATGTGCTCAGCTTGAAAGGTCAAACTACACAAAAAATGCCCTAGAAAAATTCATGACAAAATAAAAAGCGAAACTGGATAAAAATGCCATCGTAGTGCTCTCGTACGTGCACAGAGTTTTGAACATACTGAAAAATGTGGCAGGCAGGCACAATATTACGCGGTATGTTCTGCACCTTCAAAACTAAAGGCGATGTTCAAAAAAGTAAGTTCGCTGAAGGAAACCACGCAAAAGATGATAGGGTCTTGTGGCGGAAAACACGTAAGCCAATTCGTCGATGGCGCATCATACATCGGTCGAATTGGCCGGTGTTTGAATGATAGATTTCGGGCGGAACAACGCTTGCAAACAACTGCAATCGCCTGTCGATGTGATGCGCGGCATGAGCATGCAACTGTTCTATCACACTCTCGGGACCAGAGAGTGAGGGGGTGGCACGGGGTCTTAATTAATATGTTCTCGGAGGCGCATGGTGAATGTGTTGAGTTTGCCGACAATAGAGCGCACTGATAGGGAGATCGCAATGCTAAAGAAAAAATCCGATGTCTCGTTAGCACACGTGAGCACTGTTTCACCCCGATTGTACCCCCACCACTACCTCGCATGCATAAATGTAACGATCAACACTTTGATTAAACCAGTTGCTAGTTTGCGGACAAACAAAAACTTTGTTCCACTGTCCCTGTCATTCGTCCAAGGATGCAGCGCACGCTAAATTTCAATTCCATACAGGCGTTGAGCTTCAACTAAAGCTTTTTTTTGCGTTTGTTTGACCGACTTCTGAAATATAGTAAATTTAGTAGGTCCCAAGATGACGTCTATTGAGCTTATAAACCTAACCTTAGACATTAAGTCTCAAATGGTGAACCAATCCACTCGCAGTTGTAACATCCGCGACCTCATTCTGACGACCCACTCTGAAACAGTTGGTACCGTGCAACACATCGATGGATTTTGCGATCACCACCATCACCAAATAACCCTTGACATTCGGATTGCGTTCACTGGCACTGAAACGAAAAAAAAATCACTGTTACAGTAAAGGTGAATACAGCAAAATGAACGCCGAACTCGAGACACTCTAGACTGACACGTTCCTGCCATTTTTCTGCAGTCGTAACATCAGTGATAACTGGGTGCTCTATAGAGACAAATTATTTTTCCCTAGCAGACCGGTACATTCTCTTATTTCAGTCAAAAGTGTTAAAAGTAACTCCTAGCTTGGAAACAAGAAGAAACGTTTATATCACACAGACCACATAAAGTAGTACTGACACCAATTTTGTACGTTATGTTTTTATTGCTTAGATCTATGCCTACGGGGCTAACTATCATTAAACAGTAGTTCAAATACATCAGCGGACGATAAATGAGGAACTATAACACAGCGAAAACCACCGTCAGCGGCTGCCATTTCAAAAAGCCCGGAGTTCGCAGGCGACCAAAAGTAGGCTACGACGTCAAGGTTTCCGACTGCATTTTACTAGCGATAAATAGACGCGGACGAAGAAGAAGTACACCGGATACTCGCTAGACTACAACTGCAAGTGTCCTGTGTACTTCTTCTTGGTCCGCGTCTATTTTTCGCTAGTAAAATGCAGTCAGATAACCAACTAGCCCAACTTTATGCCTTAACTGTGTCAAGGTTTCCGCTAAACAGGAACGGCGCTTTCACCCGGGTATGCGGAAACCTTTGACGATCCATCCACGCGATAGACAGGAGCGCTTTGCCATTAGCCGGGTGCGTGGTAGACGTCACGATGTAGGGGAGCACGACGCGGCTACGTCACCTCGTTTGCTCTACCACACGCTGATGTCACACGATTTCGATTTCGGTGGGTGCCTCCAGCACAGCAGTCTCGTCGGCACTACATTTGCAATCAATTTAGGATGTGTTCCACGCGACGCATGCTGTTCATATTTTACGAAGGGTATCCTGGTGGGTAAAAAAACGAACTGCACAATACTATCACCCCGAAAATTGGTGTCAGTACCCCTTTAACAACGTTCGGTGCAACGGTAAGATGCAGCTGTCATACACTCTCTTCTTCAGGGACACTGGTAGGCTGCTATTCATTATCTGAGAATGCCTGCCGTATGCACTCCACCTCATTCTGATCCTTCTAAATATCTCTGCCTCATAACGTTGGTTGGGTGGGCAGTTGAGCGCGCACGAAATCCACTCCGGGAAACCGCTGGCGACCTGAGCGTTCTCCGCAGGGCCACTGGAGTCTTCGCTTTACTGGCCGTAAACCCGCTCAGCTAAAGCTCTAGTTTTGCATGTTCTCAAAAGCAGCAATATTGTTTTTATTTTTCCCAGCACATGAGAAGGTTCATGCCCGACTGGAAATTCTGACGGCATTGCACATCCTTAAACTTTCAGCTATTCCTTATGCATAACGCATTGCAAATCAATGTGGTTCCCATAGCAAGTGGAAAATCGAACCACTTTGCAAGAATGAAATGTCAAGCCATGTCATAATAACAGGGTTTACAAACTGCTATTTTTCATTTTAATGTATATAATATTCGAGGAGCATAGCCTGAGGGGGAACTTTATGCGACTGCAAAAATAAAAAAATGCATTTCATCATTTATAAAATGAAATGGATGAAAAAACTGAAATAGCGTGTAAATGACTCGTACTTACTGGGTTTTATTCATAGTCACTGGGAACTTCCACACTCAAGTCTGTAACAGGGCTGAACGAAGCTACTCGGGTGTCCATTCATTGAGCTGACTTGAAACAGGGAAAAAGTTTTTTCTGCATCCTGTATGCACTACGCTGCTACTAAACATGTGGATAATTGTGAATGATATGCTCAGCTCAAAGTTCTGGGGGGACGGGTGGAACATGTAACAGGCTGGCACTTTCTATCTTTGCATTTCATTTCATTTCATTTCATTTCATTTCATTTCATTTCATTTCATTTATTTACTCTCAATGCACAAGGCGTTACAGAGAGGAGTGGTGAAAAAACAAAATAACAATATGTACAAACAAATGGAGCATGTTTAAAAAGGGTATGCGTTCATGGTACTCTTGAAGTTGGCAGGGTCAGTGATGGATGCGATAGAAGCGGGAAGGTGATTCCAGTCTGAGCTTGTTGTGGGCACGAATGAATTAAAATGAAGGTTTGTACGGCTGCTAGGAATGCCGACTTTGAAGTGGTGATCGCTGCGGGATGAAATGTAGGATGGTGGCAAAAAAAGTGAGTTACTCAGTGAGGGTATGGTATGGTACAACTTATGGAAGAGGCACAGACGCGAGATTTTGCGGCGAAGTGATAGGCTAGGCAGATTTAAGGTTGACTTCATATGAGTTACGCTTGCTGTACGGGAATAGTTGGACAAAATGAAGCGAGCGGCGCGATTTTGAATTGCTTCGAGGCTACTGATATGAACGTTTACGCGTGGATCCCATACAGATGATGAATATTCGAGCTTAGGTCGCACTAATGTTTTATAGAGAAGAAGTTTCAGTTTCATCGGGGCAAGGGAGAAGTTACGGCGTAAATAACCAAGAGTTCGGTTAGCACTGTTTATAATAATGTCAATGTGAGTCTGCCAGGAAAGGTTGTCAGAGATTGTAACGCCAAGGTACTTGTAAGTGCTAACTTTAGTAAGGGGGGAATTATTAAGTACGTAGTTAGTAGAAATATTACATGTTCGACGTGAAACTCTCATTATCTTGCATTTAGTAACATTAAGGTTCATTAGCCAAGTATCACACCAGGATGAAACATTGTTTAAGTCACACTGAAGGGCAAGGTGGTCAGAAGGGGTTTTAATTTCGCGGTAAATAACACAATCATCGGCGAAAAGCTTTATGGAAGAAGAGATGTTATGTGGCAAGTCGTTAATGTAAATTAGGAAGAGTAGTGGGCCAAGAACAGATCCTTGTGGGACGCCAGAGGTTACGGGTGAGAGGGGGGAGTTGGATTCATTAGCCGTTACAAATTGGGAGCGGTCTGTTAGAAAGCATTCAATCCATTTTAATATGTTAGCATCAAGATTAAGTTTGCTTAGTTTTAGCAGTAGTAGTTTATGGCATACAGTGTCAAAAGCTTTAGCAAAGTCGAGGAAAATACAGTCAACAAGGGAAGAAGCATCAAGGGCAAGAAATAGGTCATTAGTAAAGCAGAGAAGTTGGGTCTCACACGAGTACTTTTTCCGGAATCCATGCTGGTGATCACTAAGGAAGGAGTTGTTTTCTAAAAAAGTGATTATGTGGGAATAGATGACGTGTTCCATGAGCTTACACGGTATACTTGTTAAGGATATGGGCCTCTAACGGCGGGGGTTATGAACGTCACCTGATTTGTGAACAGGAACCACCTTTCCCGCTTTCCAGTCGCCCGGAAGGGAATGACATTCCAAAGACTGCGTGAAAATCTTACATAAAATTACAGATGAGTAAAAAGAGGTATTATGCAAAAACTTTGCACAGACACCGTCTTCACCTGGAGCGCTGGCCAATTTCATGTTTTCGATCAATTTTCGTATGCCAGAACAGTCAAATATAAGTGGTTCCATTGGAACAAAGTGGTGAGGGGGGGTGTCGGGAAAAGAAAGGGCTGCAGATTTAACAAAGCACGATGAAAACACAGAGCTTAAAATGACACAACACGCTTCTTTTGGTACACGGCTGTTATCATCATGGATTAATTCTATCGCCTTTTTTTCATTTCCGCTAATCGTCTGCCAAAATTTCTGTGGGTTAGTTGCAAGCAGGGAGGGAAGCGTTTGTTGAATGTAATTTCTTTTGCGACGGATAATGCTCGAGCGTACTCGTCAGCTGCGTGAAGATAAGCGGACCACCTTTCCGCGTTGTTAGTTAGCTTTGCCCTTCGAAAAATTCGTTTCTTTTTGTTGAGTAGTCGTTTTAGTGTAAGCGTGAACCAAGGAGACTTTGCGTTTTGCCTCATTCTGCGGAGTGGAATATAACGATTGGTAAGTTCTGCTACCTTCTGCTTAAACAAATTCCAGTTTTGTTGCACGGATCTTTCCAGAAAATTCGAGAGGTAATCGTTTAGGAAAACCTGAAGCTCACTATTAATTAAAACATAGTCAGCTCTTGTAGTCCCTAAAAACTTTTGATCTATCACTTCTTTTAGTTGTTTTAGTCATGTTAAAATGAATAGCTAGATGGTCGCTTACGCCCGGAATAACTGATAGGGATTTAATTAAGTCGGGATGCGTGGTCAGCACTAAGTCTAGAACTGTGGAGGTAGACAAGGTAATGCGGGTTGGAGCATTAACCAGCTGGGTAAGGTTAAAGTCTGAACACACGTCAAGAAAGGCAGCACTGTCAGCAGATGTTTTGGATATCGCTGGAATAGGGGGAGACCACGAAACATTAGAGAAGTTAAAATCACCTAGGAGAAACATAGGCGCAGCCGGAAACCTTACTCGCAATTTATTTAGGACATCGTGTAAATCATTTGCGAAGCCGGTAGTTAGGTTAGGAGGCCGGTAGCAGCCACAAACAATGATATCTTTGTGGTTAATGCGAACACACGCGACAACAATTTCAAGCGGCGAAACAACAGGCACATTGAACGAGCTGATCTCGTCGCTAATAGCAATCAATACGCCGCCCCCGCACCTCGTACCCCGGTCACAGCGGTAGAACTTGAACTCTTTTGAACAGTTAAATATTTCGTGATTTTCTATTTTCGCAGACAGCCAGGTTTCAGTTACTATGACGACATCAGCTAGACATGTATCTATTAGTGCAGATAGGGCATCACGTTTGTTAGTAACACTTCGAGAATTACATAGTAAAAAAGAAAATTCATGTGCTCGAAAATGCTTATCTAGCTATCGTGGTGAAGGAGGAGCGCTGGTCCCTGCGCTTTCTGAGTTTGTTGCTTGGGGGGCAACGTGTACGGGGTTATCATAAATAGGCCCAGCCTCAGTTACACGATCGGTGACCGGACAATAAACGTAGGATTTCTTGTTAATTACTATCTTGTTATACTTGAGGTAATATGGCTGCCCAGTGGTTTTCGCGAAATTTAAAAGCTTTTTCTGGATGTTGCGCGTGGCCTTGCAGAAATCTTCGCTAACTGACACGGGGGTGCTACGAAGCATAGATTTCTTAGCAAAGACACCTTCTCTTGTTTTGAAAGAACTAAAACGAACAATGACAGGTCGACATTTGTTCTGCACAAAGGTTCCAATCCTGTGTGCACGGGAGATGGCTTCATTAGGAAGTTCCAGTTTAAGGGACGCAGACAGGATTTCACGGACTTTTAGCTCAGACTCAGCCCAGGTTTCTGAGACAGAATCTAATAGCCCATAAAAAATTAGGTTATCCCTACGAGAGCGATCCTCGAAGTCATCAAGCCGTGAACTGAGAGCGGCACTTTCGTGTCGCACGGCAGCCGTTACGAGACCTTGCATCTGTGTATCGTCTGGAACGCTCTCGAGGGAAGTAACCTTCTGTTCAAGTACAGTTAGTCGAGCGGTTAAATCTGTTGCTTTGGAATCAAGTAGCAACTGGTTTTCTTTAACATCGTTAATAGACTTCTGCAAGTTGTCATGACGCTCATCCAAGTGTGCGGTTAGTTTGCTGATGGCGGCTAATACTTCGCTATTCGGACCAGGGTTCTGTTCTATATCCCCTAAAAGAAGAAGTTCCTTTACAACGAGAAAACAATCTGCGATTATATCAAGCAACACATGTGGGCATGGAAGGAGCAGCAGACAATAGTTACTAGATCGCTTAGCGTTATAATCTTGGGAGGGACCAACCTGGACGAAAAGCAAAAAGTGGTTGGATGAGGCCATTGTGGCGGCCGCTCCGTTCCACTGCCCACTGAGGTGCGCGGTGCAAGGCTGGCTGTATTTGTAGCTTTCTGGGTGGCTTGACGATGTCGATGCGGTTGGCTTGATGGCAGCTTGAGGGGTTACCGGAACGGGAGGTTGAAGTGGCACCGGGCAACAACGGCTCGGTTCGGGCAGGCGAGGGCACGTGCCGTGTGGCGTGCCAGGCGCATGTGGTTCCACGCAGACCGGCGAGCTCGTGCTGATGACTGCGAATAACTGGACGAAAAGCAAAAAGTGGTTGGATGAGACCATTGTGGCGGCCGCTCCGTTCCACTGCACACTGAGGTGTGCGGTGCAAGACTGGCTGTATTTGTAGCTTTCTGGGTGGCTTGACGATGTCGATGCGGTTGGCTTGATGGCAGCTTGAGGGGTTACCGGAACGGCAGGTTGAAGTGGCACCGGGCAACAGCGGCTCGGTTCGGGCAGGCGAGGGCACGTGCCGTGTGGCGTGCCAGGCGCATGTGGTTCAACGCAGACCGGCGAGCTCGTGCTGATGACTGCGAATAACTGGACGAAAAGCAAAAAGTGGTTGGATGAGACCATTGTGGCGGCCGCTCCGTTCCACTGCCCACAATGGGGTGTTTGCTTCTGGAAATGATCAATTATAGCATGCCAATAACGTATGTTTGGGGAAGATGATCATGTTTCAAGCACAGCTATAATGGCTCTTCGTTAAACCACCAGAGCCTGCTTTTCAATTCTCCCGCGCTAACAGAAAGCATGCCGATAGCGCTTAGGACTGCGATATCTCCGTCTACCGACGATAAATTCAGTAGCTTCAGTTCGCACGCAAAGTAGATGAAAGCACCGAGAAGCTCAGCAATAAAATACGAAATGTTGTAGGTATATTTACAAAGGCAAATAACAGCGACTCGAAACGACACCGTCGCGTTCCTTGTCGTTTCGTCTTCGTCAAAATGGCTCTCTGTTTTTCTTTTCTTTCTTTTTTTGCGCCCAGTGTGGCGTCGCTTCGAGCTGTCGTTTTGCTTCTCGTCAGGAGCGGCGCTATTTTTTTTCGGCTGTCTACGATCACAGGACTCCTAAACCTACAAAAACACGCATTTCTACCGCCAAGGCCCCATTATTCCCAAAGACAGCCGCCAGTTTATAAAATCCGGCCCCTTGTATGATAAGAACTTGAGTAGGCACAAACTGCCAGCGGCTCGATAACTGTAATTCGATTACGTCTGGTGTGCGTGGACGCAACACTTCACACGTGGAACCAGGATGATCCGCAGACGACGATACGTCGCACGCGGCTGAACAAGCTTTCGCGCACGTGTCAAAAAAAGAGGAAGAGGGAGAAAGAGCACTACAAGGCAATACTAGCTGCAGGGCATCCGTAATTGAAAATAAATCTAATGCAAACGAAAGGCTTACCTCCAACAAGCTCCCACGGCAAGTCTGGTCCTTCCTCGACGAACCTTCGGTCTTTTTACAACAAAGCTGTATACTTCTTGTTGGTGGGAAAATGTCGTGGCGTAACCACAAAACGCACTGTAGGAAAGCCAACTTTCACTGGCTATGGTGATGGTAGTGTGAGGCCGTGTTCGGATTCGAACCTGGGTCTCTCGTGATATGTAGGCGACGTCAATACGATTGTGGCATTCCGACACGGTCGAATCAGTTAAAATGGGGAGGGGTACGTGAACGTACCAAGTAATTAAACATAACTATGCACCCCGCAGTCCGACGACGACGATGTTTTAAAATTCGTTTCAATGAGCATCAAACCGCATATGACAGATGATAAGGTCCTGTGAACAATGGGAACACCCTTGCACGCGTTGCCGGTAGAGGTTAGGTTGCAGCTGCTTTAGAAACAGTCGTTTGATCTCATTCAAAACTCTCGTGTGAAGTGCAAACCGCACAATGGTTTATAACCACGCCTGCGGCAATGGGAGCACGTTCCTTCACCCAGCGTGTGTTTCCCGGTTGCATAAGAATGTAGCCTAAATGGTCGCGGAACCAATCACGGTCTACCACAGCGGTCCCAAAGCGATTATTCCTACCATTACTCTAAAGTGTTAATAAAACATACTCCCAACAGCATGTGTGGTGTTTGATACAGCTTAGCTGGATATTCACGTTCGTAGAGCGGGATGGGGACCATTTTTTTTTCCATTAGCGCAGGTAGTTAGGATATTTAACCATTACTTCCCTTTAATATTGTCACTTGTCACGATTGTTTACTGCTCTAAAAGAAAATTGCGATCGCAGCACCTATTGTAGCATGCGCGCCTTCGCTGCACGTGGGACATAAAAAACAGGCGTCAGTCAGGTCAGTCAGGCGTCAGTTTTCCGTCTGTGTGGTCAAAGCTAAAGGCCAATATGCAAACAACGTAGAGATACCGTCCCTCTCGCATGTACCCCATGACAGAAGTTGTTGTTTAGCACCGCTCTTGGATCTTGCCTCAACTGTGATATTTTTAGTTCACGTGAACTGCGTAGATGGCGCTACCTAGCACATTTATCACAGGGACCTCTGTCACTTCTAATATTTTGTGCAATTTTTGAACCTTTTCCTTGATAACTGCTGTAGGTTGAATAAAGTAATCAGAGCCAGCTACCTTACGATTACATACACAGAAAAAAACATTGAAACTCTGCTAAAATATTTTGCGACAAGCTTTTACCACTCATAAGCAGATAAAATACCTTTAAAAGGATATCTGGGCAAACTTTATAAAGTAGACGAGTGAGGTACAGTAGATGTACTGACGTTTGTCACCAAGAAGTCGCCCTTAAAGCACCAAAGTTCAATCGAAAAAAAAGAGCTGCGATGTCCGGAATCCACATCCCTTCCGGTAAAATGAAACCAACTCGAAGAGCCTGAGGCAAAAGCGCTCAGCCATCGGCACACAGAAGCGCTGAATCATGAGTGCGTTTATGTAGCTGCTAGGCGATAACAGTGACTGTGTTTCAGAAATTTTCAATTTGGAATGTTTTATCCTCCGCGTGATGACTTGTCGTTTGCACGCAAGGGAGGCCAATTCCCTGCTCTGGCTATACCAGTTAACACAACTTGACTTCAGCCACTGTGTTGTCATTGGGCGCGTTTTTGTAGCTGAAAGGTGGCTGAAAGTGACCCCAAAATTGAGCTGCTTCCATAGGCTCCCATTGTTTAAACTTCATTCGCTGTGGGAACAACTAATGTCGCGTGCGCAAACGTGCTGTGGCCTTTGCAAATTTCGCAGTGATTCCTGGAAGCGTTCCCCGTCCTCACAAATTGAATTTATGCCCTGTATTTTTAATTAAATTAAGAAAACAGCCTCTTCCCATTGAAAACACGCGTGTCTCGCGTCGTGGCCACTAGAGGCATCGTTGCGTCGTGTCGCTGATTTCTGTATATGAGGCCCGCGTCGACAGCCCTTTTGATCAGTCGCAGCTGATCTTCGAAGCGGGAGCTCGCCAAGGATCTTTCCCAAAGCTCCCTGGAAAGGTGAATGTTAGGGGGGTATTAAGTACACTTGTCGCAGCCGCCCACTATGCGTCTGAAAGTCCGAGGCTCTCCACAAAAGCGGCAAAGCCGAGAAAAGTGTGTCCTGTCAAATAAGTAAAGTCAGGTTGGATGTGGAAAGGTGCTGACCTGCAGGGAACGGAACAATCTTTCCTGATTCATCAGTAGCGATTTCTGGGGTAAAGAGTATTTTTGCGGGACAGCCTATAGTGCTGCGAAAGCAAGCGCATCAGCGGCAACCCCGGCGCCTATCTTCAAATAGTTCATATATTTTCATTCCGCCTTTCGACAACCGTCGGGACGATTTAGAACTCTACTTTACAATTTTTGAGATGGTGGCGCTCACTAACAGTGGCCGGAAGATAAATGGGCAGCTAGCCTAAGCATGTGTTTGAAGACGCTCTCACGTCATCGCAGGACTCTCTGAATTATCAGAAGGTTAAATTAGCTCTTCTCCGGCAATTTCGATTCAGTTCTCAGGGCTACAAATACACGTTCCGCCATGCAAAGGCCAAAGATGGAGAAACCGGACTAGCTCGCTTCCCACCCATCAGGATATTTTCGTCGGTGTATCGAAACGTCGGGCACATCAAAAACATTTGAGAGCCTGTGCGACAAAATGATCGCCGAGCAGTTCCTGAAGTGGTGCAGCCAGGAACTTGTGTTCATTAAAGAAAAGTACTGCCAGACCATTAGGCAACAGGCAGAATTTTCCGATCGTTTCTGGATTGTAGTATTTCAAACACTTTGGGAGGTTCAAAGTGGGCACTCGGATAATCGCGCACTCAAGTCATCCGGATGGAGCTACAAAAGAACTACAAGCTTGCTTTATTGGTGGCATAGTCGGACACCATGCACCCGGCAGCCGCATGTCCGAACGACGAGTTCATTGCTTTAACTGTAGCACAGCCGGGCATAAAGCTCAAACCTGTCAATTGAAGGAGACCACCGATAATGTCAGCCCGTGCACCTTTGATATGAACCGGGAAGGGCTAATCCCGTTTCCTAATTCTAGCTCAAGTGCTCGCAAACAGCCGGTAAGCAGAAATTTTTACATTCGCCAGAAACAAGCCAAAATCATTTTTTGCCTAGTGCCTTTTTTCTGGGTTACATCACAGGTGCGAGAGATCCAAATTATTCCGACCACGCAAGAAGTACTGGAAACGTATGTGAATAAGAAGCTACGTGAACAACGCCGTCAACACAGAGACGCCAGAAGGAAGAAGCCACCCGAACTAATTTCCGTTGGCAAAGCCGCTGACTTACAACCGAGGGCTTCACATTCGTCCACGTGATAAGAAAGGAGATGAAGACAAAGCAAGGTGAAGATATTACTCTGCGTAGTTGCTTGAGGTGGCAAAACAAGGAGACGACATCTCTAACATGCAACACCTACCTTTTTGTCCAAGAGAACGGCTTGATGTACCAACGATGCCCTCTCTCATTGTATCAACAGCACAAAGAACTGCTAGCTCGAGAACAATTCCGAGACTCTGTGCGCCAGATATCCCATAACATTGAACCCTACATCAAAGCCATTCGAAATATACAGCCGAAACAATTCTTTAGAATTCAACTGGTCAAACATTTACTCTAACATAAATGATCCCTAAGATATTACAATGTTTATGAGTGGACGGCTCCAACTCACAAAGTTAGTGTGGTGCTTTTGTGGAAGACGCCTTACTTTTGCGGCAGCCTTGTCTTGCAGACTGACGCATACGACGAAAATGTAGGATCCGCCCTACGGCAAGAGTTCCCACTACCGTAATTAGAACACTAATTCACAGTGCGGTGCATTAGGCACAGAGACAGTATGTGTGGCGATTTGTTGAGGAGGGTGCGAACATTCGCTTGTTTTGTTCTTCCCCTGTGCGGATTTTATTGGTGGACTGGTGATGGGGGCGTGGTGTGAATGTGTGTGTGTCTTCGCCAACAACTTTGTTAAGTGGGCAGACGCGTGACGAAGTAGCGGCAACTTTTTGAAGACCAGTTCCTAAACCCGAAAGCCAGTCTCAATGAATTTCTTCCTGTATGTAAACACCGTGACGTCATGAAGCGCACGTGCGCGACTGGTGGCGCCTACTGGTGGCCGCGAAATATGGCGGCGGTTGGCAGAACGCGCCTGCGCCGACGGCCCGGCTTGGCCGCGCGGCGCCTGAAAGGGACGATGTGCCGTTGATTCGGACCGTCGCTGGCCGCCTACCATACAGGTGGGGGAGTTCTAGCTATCTTATAGCTGCAGCCGTCCCACCTCCATGCAGCTTTCTGCAGCCACAACCTCCGCAACGATTTCATGTACCTTAAAGTTTCGTGTACCGTAAGGTCAACTAACCAATGACGGTTTCGGATAATCAGTGCGCAACAGAACAGCCTAAGCTAGTCATTCTGCAGGCTGGTGCTGTTGCTACCCGTTCCAAAAATGTTTTTAAACATGTTTTGTGTCCGAACACATAGCAAAGAAAGCTCATTCATGGTTGTTTTCGAGGTCGCGTGGTGCCCCAGGCAGCGTACACGCTCCCTGTTCTTGCTCTCTTTCCGACGCCCGGAGACGGCGTACGCACGATTTCACTTCGAGGGCAAAAAGGAAAAATAAAGCATTGAAATATAAAAAAGTAAAATAAGCAGCTGATGGCGTGCTTTAAGTGCCCAATTGTTTTGTTGCCTTTCCTCAAGCGAAATTGCGAAACGGTTCATCGTTATTGTGAGAGTCACGTAGCAGCCACACATGGTTCGTATATAGCTTGCGACAGTGGCACTGAAATAATTATCGCTAGTAATTATTTCATGATAGTGTCCTTGCACGCCCGTTGCATACGCCAGCGTCTGGAGGCCGCAACAAAAGAATACATTCACTGAGTCCGTTCGCTTAGGGAAAAGAGATTTTCGAGTTTCTTCGAGACCCGTGAGCGGCCCATCTCTCGGCCAAGGCAAGATGCCACATGTGAGCACGGAAAGCATATCTGTTTTGCCGTATCCTCAAGGCATAATATAAATGATCAGGGTAAGAATTTATCGCACTTACAAGCAATACATTTCGTTCGTCTTGAACAGATCCCCCCCGCAAGGGGCACCTTGAGCAATCTTGGTGACGGTACTGGCGATACCGCGGACCCCGAGCCCCCAAACATAAGCTGGATCCAACCGTGGCGATGTGTTTATAGGTGGAGGGTTAGAAACCACGAACGGTGGCCGTCGGAGCCCAGGTCAAGCTCTGGCGGATGGGCTCCCTGTCTGTTTACCAGGCAGGGAGCTCCGGGACCTCTCAGGCTATCAGGGTAAGGTTTGAGAAGAAAGAACCCCCGTCCCCTGCTTCTATACTATGATGTATGGCATTCTCTAAACCCCCCCCCCCCAAACGTGATCGGTCCCTGAAAAGGGGCCGCACCGAAGTATCTTTTCCTTCATTGCCATCTTTGACATTTCCTGAACCAGATAATTTTTCTCGATTTCTTGTCATGGAATCCATCAATCCAACCCACCCTCTTTCATCTCAGTCAGTCTTCTTGATTGCCAAGTATCTTGAAACCATAGTAGGAAAATCGTATAAGTGCAAAAAACTAAAGTCTGGTGAACTCCTAATTGAAATAAATGACAAGCAGCAGTCTGCAAAGCTTCTTGCTCAGACTAGACTTGCTGATCTCGACATCCGGGTCACACCCCATCGGAGCCTCAAAAGCTCGCAGGGTGTGATATCCGAGACAGACCTCCTGAACGAAACGGATGCGGATCTCCTTGCCGGCTTGAAGGATCAGGGCGTCACTGCCGTGAGACGCATCACTATCCGCAGAGACGACAGGGAGATTCCGACCAAACACATTATCCTGACTTTCGACCGCGCAGTTCTTCCACAATACATAAACGCAGGTTTTATCCGTTGCTCCATCCGTCCCTACATCCCGAACCCGCGGCGCTGTTTTAAGTGCCAGAGGTTCGGGCACGGTACGAACTATTGCCGTGGCCGAACGACGTGTGCAAAATGCGCGGCGCACGACCATCCGAGCGAGAACTGCCCATCCGAAACTCTCACTTGTGTAAACTGCGGGGGGCCGCATGCAGCGTACTCCCGCAAGTGTGAAAAATTCCAAATGGAAAAAAAGATAATTAACATCAAGGTCACGGAGAACTTCACCTTCCCAGAGGCGCGAAAGAGGTTCGCCTCTTTCCCTCTGGGGAGGTACGCAGACGCGGCGCGCCGGGGGGCGGAGCGGCGTCTGGTTTCCACAGGGACCCAGTTCAGCGAGTATGACCTGGTCTCGCCCCCGCCCCCCGCTGGGTTGCCTCACGCAGCCCAACCCGGCACCACGCCGCTTGCAGAGGCAGCAGCGGTTGTGGTGCAAACCACTTCTGTCGGGACCGGTGCCGCTCCCGCCTCTGTCTCCCCGTCCTCCAGTCCGTTGGAGGGTACCGAGGTGATGGACACCACGGGCCCCGCACCGGCTCCCACCGTCACCGCACCGCCCGTGCCACCTCTGGTGTCCCGGACGCCCTCGGCGGTGGCGGCTCAAACGAAGGGCTCCCGAGGGGGGGCCAAGTCCGGGGGGCCCGGTCCGTCCGGCACCCCTCGGACATCCGACGACGAGATGGATGACGGGCCGTTCCTGCCTGCAACGCAGCCCAAGGAGCGGCCACCGACTTCCAAGCCTACAGACAGGCCTAAAAAGCCTAACCCCAGAGTAACAGCCCCGAAAGACGACACATGAACACATACACACACTCCATTCATTCTTAAACCTAAATAATGGGAACAGAAAACATCATTCAATGGAACTGCAGAGGCCTCCTTAAAAATCTTGATGATGTGTATGATATCCTGCATGCCAATCAGCCAAGTCTCATGTGTCTCCAAGAGACTCACCTCAATTCCAAACAGACCAATTTCTTAAATAGGTACATGGTATTCAGAAAGGACAGGGTTGGCTGCACACACTCTTCAGGAGGTGTGGCAATTGTCGCCCGGAAATCCTTAGCCTGCCACCCTGTCACTCTGAACACTGTCCTCGAGGCTGTAGCAATTCGAACAAAATATTTAATAGGTTGGTAACGGTGTGCTCCATTTACATTCCTCCTGATCATGCACTTTCGAGCTCTGATTTCGAGGCGCTGGTCGACCAGCTGCCCGAACCATACATCCTAACAGGCGACCATAATGCGCACAACTCTCTTTGGGGCTCCTCCAGAACGAATGCCCGAGGTCGCCTGATAGAGAAATTTCTTACATCTTCAGGAGCATGCCTTTTCAACAAAAAACAGCCTACCTATCATAACTTAGGACATAATACGTACTCACATCTCGACTTGGCTATTGGTTCTGCAATTCTCTTTCCATGTCTTGAGTGGGGCGTGGGCACGGACCCATATGGTAGTGACCACTTCCCCACATCCCTAACATACAGAGGTAAAGGCCCATGCAGTCCATCTGCCCATAACAGGTTTAATGAATCAAAAGCAAACTGGAGTACATTCACAGAAACATCTAAACTACACCACACAACCATAAAACACCTACACGTGGAGGAAGCAGCCCAACTCGTCACGGCGCACATAGTCGACGCCGCCGAAAAGTCTATGCCCCAGGCCTCCAGTGCGTCCCGCAACCCAAGGAGGCCCTGGTGGAACGAGGACTGCAGGCGGGCGCGAGAGGCCCAGAACAAGGCGTGGGGTGTCCTTCGCCGGTACCCCACGTCAGATAACCTAATTTCTTTTAAACGGGCAAAGGCTTTGGGGAAGCGAGTGCGTCGTGAGGCAAAAAGGGAGAGTTGGCGCAACTTCCTCACTTCCATCAACTCATAAACTGACACACACAAAGTCTGGACACGAATACGAAAACTAAAAGGACAACAGACACACAGCCTGCCCCTGGTTAGTACAACAGGGGACACACTGGAAGACCAGGCTAACACACTTGCACAACACTTCGAACACGTGTCCAGTTCAGCACAATACACAAACACTTTCATGAAACACAAGACATCTGTAGAAAAGAAGTCCCTGCGTGATAACAACAAGTCGCACACTTCTTACAATTCTCCTTTTTCTATTCATGAGCTGAAGGTTGCTCTGAGCACATGTAAGCCTTCAGCTCCAGGTGCAGACAAAATCACATACACCATGATACAACACCTACACCCAGACACTCTTGAAACACTCCTACATCTATACAACAACATATGGCTTTCGGGGCACATTCCTCGCTTTTGGAGGGAGGCCATAGTAGTGGCTTTCCTGAAGGAAGGAAAGGACCCTTCCTCTCCTGCTAGCTATCGGCCCATCGCCCTCACAAGCTGCCTGTGCAAGCTCCTCGAGAAGATGAGAAATAGGAGACTCGTGTACTTTCTTGAGTACAATGGTCTTCTCGAGGGCTGCCAGACAGGCTTCAGGGCGAGGCGGTCCACGAACGACCAACTCGTTGCGCTCGAGTCCTATATAAAGGATGCTTTCCTCCACAAACAATATTGTATGACGGTATTCTTTGATCTGGAAAAAGCGTACGATACCGCGTGGCGGTATGGCATCCTAAGCGACCTCAAGTCCTTCGGCATGTCAGGTAACATGATAAACACACTTGCCAGCTACTTGTCTCAAAGAACCTTTCGTGTGCGAGTTGGAACTGCACTGTCTAGGGTTCATGTGCAGGAAAATGGAGTGCCACAAGGTGGAGTTTTAAGTTGCACCCTTTTTATTGTGAAAATGAATTCCCTTAGGAAGGCGCTGCCACCGTCGATATACTGTTCAGTCTATGTAGACGACATTCAACTCTCCTTTAAATCCTGTAACCTGTCTGTCTGTGAGCGCCAGGTCCAGCTTGGTGTTAACAAGCTAGCTGGCTGGGCAGATGGCAATGGTTTTAAATTTAATCCCGGGAAGTGCACTTGTATTTTGTTTTCCAAGAGACGTGGTATCCGGCCGGATCCAGACATTCAACTCCACGGTGTCTCTATTCCTGTAAAAAAGGAACACAAGTTCTTGGGTATTATCTTTGATGAAAAGCTGACATTCATGCCACACATAAAACAACTAAAACATAAATACTTAAAAACAATGAATATCCTGAAGGTTCTGTCGCACATCTCTTTTGGTGCTGACAAACAGCTTCTCTTACGTGTTTTTACCAGCTTGATAGGTTCACGATTGGACTATGGTAGCGTTGTTTATGGGTCAGCAAGTAAAACATCTCTCAAAATGCTGGACCCAATGCTCCATCTCGGGCTCCGCCTGGCGTGTGGCGCCTTCCGCACTAGCCCGGTCGAAAGCCTCTATGTGGAGTGCAACAAATGGAACCTACAACGTCAGCGAGCTTACACAGATCTCCTTTGTGCTTTTAAAATTTCATCCATGCCTCACCATCCTTTTAAATCAGTTTTTCATGATACGTCCATGACTGAACTCCTTTTAAATCGACCATCGATCTCTGCGCCCTTCTCTTACAGAGTTAGAGAGGAGGCGTCAGAGCTTGCTGTCTTCTTTTTAGATACAATCCAAAGTTCTCTGACGAATTTTATAGCACCATGGCATCTCCGCCCTGTATCATGCGACACATCTTTTACACATCTAGATAAAAAGCGAGCTCCCGCATGTGCAATTCTGCAGCATTTCTTGTATTTGCAGCAGAAGTATGAGTACTCTGAATTTTATACGGACGCTTCTAGAACTGCCACCTCTGTGTCCTGCGCGGCGCATGGGCCCGGCCTTAGTGTTACTCGAACTCTGAATGGTCATACTAGTATCTTTACGGCAGAGGCTTACGGTGTACTTCTTGTTGTCAATCATATACTTCAAAACCACATCCCACAATCCATTATCTATACAGATTCCCTCAGTGTTGTGCGGGCACTGTCGTCAAGAGTGCCTTCGAAAAACCACGTTGTCAATCTGATTGTCAAGGGTATTATGTCTGTGTATGTACGCAAATTTGAACTGGTTCTTTGCTGGGTCCCTGGCCACTGTGGTATTGCCGGGAACGAAGCAGCGGAGCGAATGGCTGCTGCTGCTACACTCTCGAATACAGTAGACATAACCACAGTACCCTACACCGACGTGAAACCACACATCAGACAACAACTTCGCAAAACATGGCAAACACACTGGAGTGAACAAACAGACAACAAGTTACACGTAATAAAACCTCAATTGGGACCATACACCACCGACACACGCAATAGATTCTCTGAAGTCGCCTTGGCCAGATTACGGATAGGGCACACCCATGCAACGCACTCCTATCTGCTGACGGGATCTTCTAGACCCCAGTGCAGCAGGTGCGGAGAGGCCCTATCCGTAGTGCACATACTACTCACATGCAAGGCACTTCACACAACACGATACAAACACTTCAGAGAACTCTACAGACAACATATCCCACTACATCCATCGCAGTTTCTAGGTGACGAAGCCATTGTTTCTGTTAAACGTGTGTTTGAGTATTTGTCAGACGTTAAGTTTTTAAACCTCATTTTCTATCACGCATAATGAAATCTGGCCCTATACACCAGCCATCACCATTATCTGTAACTGATTTTATTATGTTCGGTTGACTTTTTTTTTAACCACTTCATTAAATAAACTTCCCTCTGGCGCTCTTTGCCCTTAGGCGGCCTTGCGCCATAAAAAACCCAACCATCATCATCATTGAACAGATCCCCATACGACCAAACTTTTGTCGTGGTCGATTAGGAGGCAGATGGCATCGCTAGACGAAACATTTATTTTACGTCGCCTAAGCAGGTTACGTATTCATTGTCTTTTTAATACAGTACTCAATCTGGTCAAAACATGACGATATTTGGCGGGAAGAAAATCCACCCTCCACTATTTCACTGGACCAAATTTCTGCTAGTGTGGCGTGATAGCAGATGGTTGACAAACAGCATCGTTTCATGGCACTAATCAACGCGGACTGCCAGTGTGGGCGGTATGATTGCGCTTTGAAGAACGGCAGAACTTCGAGAAGGGAAAATGTTATGAGAAAGAGCAGACAGACCACGTCGCTGGTCTGGCTGCCAGCCTCTTCGGCGCATTGCGCGCAACTACAATACCCGCCGAATTTACCTCTTTGCGGACGCATAAGTGTCTGATGCCGATGATATTGCGCGCCCGATTCGCGTAGCCTAGAGCACAGCAGCCCACCGGCATCAGAAAAGCCAACACATAAACAAGAACTCCACTTTTCCGCGCGTTTAATGCAGCCTCACTGCATACGCGCCACGTGCCAGTGCGAATGTTTTGCTAACCACTCTCCCGGCCACACCCAGCACGTGCTCTCACCGTGACGTCACGGCCGCCGCGTGACGTACCCCGGGAGGGGTCCATTTTGTGGGTATACGCCACACAAAATAGGAAGAAGAGGAGTGGAGAAGGAGGATTTAAGCCAATAAAACTGACGGGGTGTTCCGGGCTAACCCTGCGGTGGTCGTGAGAAAGAAACCGGCCAGCCTGCTGACCAGACGCCACTGATCCACTACCGGGTGCGCGACCATGGGTTTCCTGCGACAGTATAGCAGACCCCGGCCAGGAACACTACCGCACGGACCAGCGTCCCACCTACCGACGACGTTCCACTATGTTCCGCCGGAGCACCAACCAAGCTTCACCCCACATGTACCCACCAGAACAGCTCGCTCTAACTGCGAGGCTGATGACGTTTTCCCATCTTGACTTCCGTTGAACGAACTCATCTTTTCTGAAAAGTTTCGGCTTCGCTTTTAGTTGACGGGCTTGTATATTTTTTCCTGCGCGTTTCATTTTGGCGTGCTTGTTCCTTCACCCAGCCTCAAAATGTGTGGTGATTTTCAGTTTTTTTTATATTCCAATGCCTAGTCTCATCTTTTCCCGTCCGAAACTCTCGTGATCGTTAAGAGCCTGTTTCCATCACGTCTGGCGTCCGCGACACGAGGAGAGGTGTGATGTATACATTCTCCTAACGCTCACCAGCTTTAGAAACCAGAAACAGTTGAGACGGGACATGAAAACAACTGGAAATTGGCACACTTTATGAGAACTGCTGTAGCCGGAATCCTAGTAATGCGTTTTTTTTCAGAACAAATTTAGGAGAGGAGTGATTTCGCAAGCGTAAAAATAAAAAAATGCGCTCCTTATTGTCGGTGTCATAAGGCTACTTGAAGGTGCTTTGGTTGTTGATGTTGTCTTTTTGTCAATAGGACTTTGAAATTTTTTGGTCATGGAGGGACATGAAATGAAAGTCGGAAAAATCCACTGTGATCGGAAGCAGTAATCGAACCCCGGAATTGAATAGACTAGTTGGTAGGGCACGCCTGCATTTTGCGGAGGTCGTGAGTTCGATGCCCGGTTACAATGCCGGCGGATATTTTCTCGACTTCGATTTGTTTTCCCTCTGTCTATTTCTCGGTAATTGTATAATACGTTTTACTTATTTTCCTACTTGAATTTTTCCGGCAAGCTGACCACAAAAATTGGTCACTTCAAGTGTGATGTAAATAAAAGGAATTGAGTTAGTCATCTTTGGTGCTGTTTACTATCTAGAAACCTTTTAATAATAAAACTAAGCACAAAAAACGTAATTAAAAGGCTAACAATTTTATTTTTATCGATGTTTGAAGAATTTTGAAAGCAATTGTGAATATTTCTTTTACTCTGTACATACTACCTTAAATAGCCTAATTACATTGGGAGCTTTGAGTGTTATATGGTGTTAAATTTAAAATTGTGTTACTTTTTATAGGTGTAGGCTTGCACTCTTATTTCTTCACCTGTTTGTAGCCAACCTATATTACTTCTCTTTCAGCAGGTGTTACAACTATTTTATGTACAACAGTCCATTATTTCAATCAGTGACGTCGTATTTTAAGTTTGTTTATTCAATTTTATTCCAGAGTCTGTTAGCGTATGCACCTATTAAACCAAACCGGGTTGGTTTAGCGTTTTGTAGAGGACCGATTCCTGCTTAGAAAGGCCGCTGGGTTGCTCGCATCAACTGATGAAGAAACTGCACTCCCTCGCAAACAAGCAAAAAAAAACAAACAGGCCGCTGATCAGAATATCGGGAAAGAAGATCGTTTCCACAACATATTTATACTTAGACACCTGTATTGACGCTTTCGGTACTGGCCGCCTAGTTTGAAGCAAAAAATATACATAAAAATTGCACTGCTCTCAACAGAAAAACTTCCTAATTCTGCGTTCCATAAACCAGAACAAACCAGAATAGAAGCCTGACGACTAGCGTTAAACTAGCACGTCGCATCTTGTACAACGCTAGTTCCTGATTCTAATAGAAAAGCTTTTGTGTCACTATCCCATCGTAAGGCTCCTTTTATCTTCGCGAATATATTGATACTGTGACCGCCCGCGGTGGCTCAGTTGCTAAGGCGTTGCGTGGCTGAGCACGAGGTCGCGGGTTCGATCCCCGGCCGCGGCGGCCGCTTTTCTGATGGAGGCGAAAAGCAAGAACGCCCGTGCGTACGAGACTGCGGCACAGGTTGAAGGTCCCCAGGGGGTTGAAATTATTCCGGAGCCCTCCACTACGGCGGGCCTCATCGCCGGCGTTGCGTCGGCGCAACGCCGACGCAACGCCAAAATCAATCAATCAATATTGATACTGAGTCAGACATGACACTGCTTTTAGTTAAAAATGTATTTGTAATACTTTATTTCAATACCTAATTGCGCTAATGTGTAGAATTTGCAGTTTTGTTTATTGTTTTTTGTTTAATGTGACTAACATTCGAAAGTTCTTTAAATCACTTTGATTAGGCCTTGTTAAACTGTTCTTTTTTGAGATTATTACACGCCAAAAGTCCTAGTTGGAGCGCGAGACCCTCCCAAATATATTTCAAAAGTCTGTAGATGTAATGTAAAAGTCTGTAGATGTAGATATTTCAAAAGTCTGTAGATGTAAAAGTCTGTAGATGTAAAAAGTATTTTTTTGAACGCAACAGTCTTTAAAGATGCGGTGCCTCTGAAAGCAGCCCCAACTTTCTAAACGTATTTAAATATTCTTGATAAGACGGAAAGACGAAAATGAGGTTGCAGCAGGCAGTATTTGTCCTTGTTCTCGCGGTCAATTCAAATTGAATGTCATTAAAAAGGCCTTCATCCTTTATGTCGCGGAATAAAGCTGAAATTGTGTTTTTCAACAATTTCTAACACTACCTTCCCCACCTTGGAGAGAAATAAACGTTTTTTGAAGCCCGACCTCCAAATGCACATACACCTAAAAATATTTATTGAGCAGTCAATGTAAGCCGCTATTCATATTTAAATTGTAAATTTTGCAGATGCGCGGTTCGGTAGTTCGTTTTGTAGATTTTACGTTCGAATTAATGTCACCAGAATGCAGGATTGTAAATGCTGTTTATTATGAGCAAAAGTTTTTCGAGGATTCGTTCTCACGCATTTATTGAACGTTGCTTCTGTGGCTGATTCTCTACCAACTACCCCGACACCGCTGCTCTTTATGGGCATGCCGCAAGCACGGCTGCTCAAGGAGGAATGCTGGCCTTTTGAGTTTCAGTTTGAGTTTGAGGGTTATTTATTTAAACCAAAATAGATACACATACAATGTATAAGGGACCCAACAATGTTGTCAAATGGTCCTAGCAGGTGATGTTGTAGCTATACAATATCGAAAAACAAAGTTGGTGGTGCTTCCGCATCTATCACTTTTATAGCTGTCCCATAGCACAATTATTGCTTCGGTATCAACCGATGTCCACGTGGTTGGGGGTCAATGGTACATCGGGCTTCGTTCCGGGAAAACGCCATGCCCATAAAATCCACTGTCCCTGATGAGAATTCACGGAGACAGGATATGTCCGTTGCTCTCTTCGGAAAACATGTCTATGATATCCGTCAGGAGCCCACAGCGGCAATTCCATAATGTCAGTTCCGGGTTACAGTGGTTTTGATACACCAATAAAAGGGATACCTGCAGATGCAGCAGCCGTATCATTTTTGGGTATTGTATTGCTACAACAGTACATGGAAAAACGCCGGATCGCTTCCTGATCCATAGGGCTCGCGGCATGACCACAATGAGCAGTCGTGTGGGTGTAGTTAGCAGCAAAGCAGCCAGAGGAGCACCTTACAATAAGCGCGTGAGAAAAAACTTTTAAAACATTTTTTTTCACTCTACAGATAAAGTGCGAATATGATTTTTTTTGTGATGCTACAGCTGAACGTAGGTCTACCAAACGAATGTCCCTCGTTTTTTATTGTATTTACCCCCCCAAAAATTCTATTCAATGTTCAGCAAAAGTATATTTTTGCGAATATTAAAATTTTGTTTTTTTCAAATTCGACACGACTTGACTCCCAAAAAATATAAACCAACGTACATCAAGGGGTGTGACTTGAACAAACCTTTGATCTGCTACGTAGCAAACTGATTAATTCAAAAAACACAATGTTACTTTTATTGCGCAACGAAAACGAGCGTAAAATACGTGCTAGTGATATTCATTCCGAATTTACCGAAGAGTCAACAAACACATTTGCCACAACCACAGATGCACTTATTCGTCTTGGAGAGAATACTTTTAAAAAGTTTAACATCTTTGGCATAGTTTTCACTGGTGCTGCATCATTGATCAGTTGTTGCGTTAAAAAATTTTCCCGCCGTCAAAATAAAACCATGGAAATTTAGGGACGCGGCAATGAACAACCTTTTTTTTAAAGTTTCATAGGGTGGCGCGCAACATACGGGATGTTCGGCATGGAAAGACCTTATGGTTGCGCAATTTTATCGAAGTGCTGTATGGATATTTCTTTGCGCTTCAGTGATGTTTTACTTTATATTGCTTTCTGACTTGGCTCAAGTACTTGTACACAAAAGGTGTGATTCTACAGTGGCATAGTTTTCAAAGACCTGCTTTGGTACTAAGAACAAAGTCGGAGTGAAATTAGCACTTTTTGTTTTTTTTTTCCCAAAATACAAACCAAAAAGCCTTTACAACTGTAACTGGAACAGAATTGTCTCCTGAATAAAACTCAAAAATGTCCTGAATAAACCGGTATATTTAGTGCCTGAGAAAGTTTCTTTGCACGACCTTTATCACTTCATATGCATAGAGAAATTTACAAATGCAGATACAGTCCAAAATATGCTCAAAAATACCATAAAAATGTTGCTTACGCAATTCTGGAGGAAAATGCAAAATCAAATGTAAATACGAATGGTGTTTTGCAAAATGTTATGACAAGTGTACACATTCACGTGCCCCTTGCCAGACAGCACCTAGCTCTCTTGTAGCCAGACATAGGGGCCTAACACATTTACATTGAACCTTTTCTTCTGTCATGATGCAACATGTGCACAAGGCACTGCGGCACTGACTTGATTTATTGAGTTTTATGTTTGAAGTTGTTGCGGAAAATAAATTGATTGTTTTATGATAGATTTTTTTCAGTGGATGGGTGCATCGACATCAAAGGAAATGTCCGAGTAGAAAATATGTGGGACAGTAGAGACAAATCCTGTAAGGACCCATTTGCAAACCCATAGGAGAAACAATTTTCTATGTAAAAATTAACGTGGAGACCCATTACTCTTCATGAGGTTCCTGTTGTTGATCGCAGGATCGTTATTTTGGCAGCAGGCAATTTGGCCGCGGATGCTTTCAGCCAAAACCTTCTATAAGTAGTCGTTGCACAGTAGGAACCCACAGTAATTTCCTTTCATGTCGAGTTCCTAGAGATGTAAAAAAAGATATACAAACGGTTGCAAGGAGTCCTCTGTTGACCGTAATGACACCACACATGTCGTACGCGGAAGTCTCTTTGTTTGGCGTTATAAGGACACTACACACAAGCACTTCAGTCCAAATAAACATGTTCTGCCGGGTATTTTCAACTCCACCCTCTAAGTGAACCGGGTTCTTGAAAATCATGAACCCACCCAATCTTCTGTTTTATCAGGGTGACATGGCTTCGGCTCTTTTCTGAGTCATCAACTCGAAACAGGTGCATTGCGGTTGATAACGATTACTTGAAACGATAGTGTGCAACAAAAACAGTACTGCAAGATAAAAATCCCGCCATCTACTCGAAGTGAATGATAATGAGAGGGGAGAATCTAAAATGCTTATCGCTAAAACCATGAAACATTCGCCCACACATCATATAAAGACTCGAACCGTTGTTATAGGTCTTCTCGGCGCGCACCATCTGAATGAGTGAAGGAAATAGGGCGCGTTAGTATCCAGGCTCGTGTCTCGGTTTGTAGCGCAGTGGGAAGAGCGCCACGTACCTCCTGTCGCGGCCAGAGAGTCGTGGGATTGAAACCGGGCGCCACCGCGTCAATGGCACTCGATACATTGTTATAGGTCTTCTTGACGGCGTGCACCATCTGAATGAGTGAAGGACATAAGGCGCGTTCATAGCAATGCTCGCGTCTGGGTGTGTAGCGCAGTGGGAAGAGCCCTATGTACCTCCCGTCGCGGCCACAGAGTCGTGGAGAAGAAACCGGGCGCCACCGCGTGAAGACCACCACTCCTAGCTCGCAAAGTTTCAGATTTCCAACCGCTCCGTTGACAAGCCCGTCGACGACATCAATGTTTGTGGTGATCATGTAGGGCTTGTTGGGACAATGAGAATCTCCATGCGTAAGTTGGCGAATTCGGTGTGCGACATTTTAGCCGCCTTGGCCGTCGCCTTGTGTAGAGCGTCTTGTGTCGCGTACCACCGGTACGTGTCTTGGGCTCACAGACGATGAACAACAACCTCTTCTTCTTCCTCTCCTCCTTGTTGGGTAGCAATGAACGCGTTCAACGTTTTGACCTCTTCGTCCAATCTTTGGTTGGCCAATCCCTAGTGGCATCCTGCCACAATCATCATCAGCGGTATGTACACGGCGCTACCAGGGACGGGGAAGGGCCCGAGCAAGCAGAGCTTCGCCCCTAAAATTGCAGAAATTGGGATATATTTTATGGACCCCACATTCGTTCGAAATGGTGCTGCATCAAGTCTCATCGCTGAAACGCGATATTGCAATCGCGTTATCAATTAGGCAATAGGCGAAGCAAGGCGAAGAACTGCTTCACCTCGCTCGCTGTTTTTGCAAAGCAGAGGTCGTTAGAACTTGACGTGGAAGGCTGCATTTTCGTTCATCTTCTGAGGTTCGATTACTTTTCTGTGTGGCCTGTTCGGCAAGAGCCTCTCGACACATGAGCTAATGGTCACTGAAACAGAAGAGTTCTTCAAGCTCGAGCCCATGCGGGGCCGTTCGACTGGGTGAGTTGCCGTGTGGGCTCGATGAAGCAGCCTCTGGAGAAAATGGTGTTGTGTGCCTCTCGTGAAATTGGAGGACCATGTCTCTCGGTAGTACCCTTAGCAGAATTTGACAGAGCTTGTTGCAGTAGGTTGTGGAGCTTGTGAAACGCGCCTTGGGGCTTCGGATGTGGACCTAGAAACCATCGAAAAGTTGCCTCACTTGCTGGATGTCGGACGCCGATGACACCGGCTTCACGTCCAGGAGGCCTTGCAGATGATCTCACGATGAGGCGGCCATCTCCGAAGCAATGGTTCAGTATCTCGATGGCGTCGTTGTCGCAGCCATCCGTAGCTTGCATTCGCCTATGGCTGATGCAGTTGCTCCAATCATGAGGCTGCTCAAGTAGCTGAACTTGACATGCCAGCTGGGCTCGTTATTGTTGTGGACGGCTGCCAAAAACTGCGTCCAGAATTGGTGCCTTATTTTGAGGTTCACGTAAAATTTGAGGAGCTCAAGCTGTAGAAGCTTGCAGTTGAAAGTTGGTAATGGGTGGATGGTGATCGGGCATGGCGTTGAAGACCGCCATTCTTGCAGCTTTACGCGCAAATTCGCCTGCGAGCTGACAACTTTGTCGCAGTATTTTCTAGCGTCTATCGACTCGCTGTCCACTATGTCATCTGCCTTTACATCAAAGATTGTCTCGCCCAAGTTTTCTATCAGGCGCCAATCCGTTGAAACAGCACAATCACCACACCTGCTGTCGGCTCTTGGTCTGCTACTTCCGCTAGAAGGCCATCCAGTTGCGCGCGTAGTCTGTGTCGTTGTCGAAGCTGTCGTTTCATTAGGCAGCACGCATCAGCGAACTCACAAAGATCGCCGGCGCCGGGTATTTTTCTCAGGTTGTAGCTTCCGTGAGTCGATGTACCTGGCGTTGGCTATAATGTCTGGATTCTCCACATCATGTGTTCGACGACTTGTGCCCCAGCTGCGGCGCGATAACCAGTAAGCGCATCAACACGTATTGAAGTGATGATGGTTCAAGTGAATGCTAGAAAAAGGGCGTGAGCCCGCGCAGCGACAAGAGCATGCACTCACTCTTGAATTGCGTAAAGAAATGATGATTAATGTCGTCCGCTACCAGGGATGACGAAAAGGCAGTTACAACGGGTAGGTGCGTGGGCAGATTGGTCGGTAGCTAGGTAGGTTTGTAGATGGGTAGGTATGTATGCAACTAGGTAGGTGGGTATATTCTAGGGATGTGGTACCTAGGTAGTTGGACAGGTAGCTAGGCAGGTAGGTAGGTAGGTAGTTTAGGTAGGTAGGTAGGTAGGTAGGTAGGTAGGGAGGTAGATAGGTAGGTAGGTAGGCAGGAAGGTAGCTACCCAGATAAGCAGGTAGGTGTACATGTAATCAGGTAGGCAGGAAGGCGGAGGACTAGTTGGGTAATAGTTCGGTTGGTAGGTAAGTGAGTAGGTGGGTAGGTAGGTAGTGCCAGGTTCGGGCGACAATAATAATTACAAAAAGAACTTCTACACAAGACTAGTTGTTTATCATGATCGAAACACAAACAGTACACACACAATTAGGCAAAGACCAATAGGGAACTCACAAACAATGGGTAACGGCGACAAAACTGTAAAGAAAACGGTTAAGAGTTTGAGCTAACTGGAAAAATGTCATAGTCGGAAAATGAAGCAATAGGTCACAGTACGCGGTTGTTACCATCACTGATCCGTGGCGTCGTTGAAAGGTCCAGGTGAAGTGTCGTGGCCGTGATGGTCAAGCGCGCTCCCAGCTTCTGTTTCCAAGTAGCAAACGCAGCTTTCTGCGGCGTCGCTGTCCTTCACGACTGCCCGGCGAGACGACTTCGTTGTGCAGGAGAAGTTTATGAGTTTGCGCCTGTTGAGGAATACTTGGGGCACGGGTCTGGTCGCCTAACCGCTGCGCATCCCGGTAACTCCTTTGTGTTCTCCCCCACGGGATCACCCCCGGCACTGGCCGCTGTCTCTCGCTGTTTCTCACTGGCCGGCTCGTGAGTGGGGGGTAAATGACCCTGCGGGTGAATGCCCCGGGGGGGGGGGGGGGTACTCTGGGGTTTTGAAACATACCCGCTGAACGTGTCAGGTTTATCGATTTCGTTTTTTTTTCTTCACTTCATGACAAGATCCCATCTGAAGCATTTTTCCCTGAAAAATGTCTCTTCTACGTCCAGCAGTCCATCAGCTCACAACACAAAACGCTCCTTTAGAACCTAAATAACAGAAGCTATATTCCACATATTTGTACTTAAAGCACACGGACTGGAAAACACGAGTTCACAGAAACGGACCGCAACACATAAATAAACGAACATCCCAAATCAATGCCCATATTTACACAGAACATACATAGAAAATGGACGATCCAAAACGAAACCAAGAAATCAAGGGTGCACGAGTTTTTTTCCTTTTGCTACAGTGGCTGCGATTCCGCACTCTTCCTCTTGGGCACACACGTCTGACAGAGAAGTGGTCGACCTATCGCCATAAGAGACAGGGTACCCATGCAAGTGCAAGCATTCTGGTAGACCATGAGAAACGCCGAACAATGTATCTTTTGGTGGATTTTTAATTTTGTGAGCCACTCATGAGTTGTGACAACCCTTTTTGCTTTACTGCAGTTTTTTTATTAGTTTTTTAGCTCAGAAATTTTGTACGACTGAAGTTGTCCGTTGTTATCTTGAGAGGAGGGTGCTTTCTTTTCGACACTACTTTGTCTTTTCTGACTGAAATCTGGAGCTGGGGGAACTGCTCGTATCTGACAGGAGTCTTTTGTTGCTGCAGAGTGGCGCTGCAAAGACAGGGCATCTTCCAAACCCGCTTTAACGACATCCTCAAACTTGAGCTCAGAAGACGCGCTAACAGGTAAAGTTGATGCTGCTGCCTTCGCTTTTCCAGAGGTTTTGGTGTTTTGCTTGGTTTGAGGCACGGCCTGACGCTTTGTGGGAACTTCAGGTTCAGATGCCTGGCTGGAATCTCGTGCCTCTTCAAAAGGTAGCAAAAACTATTTTACGCTAGAGCTCGGCGGTGAGAAAGTTTGGCTTTTTCACAGAATACTCTATCACTCTTTGGCTGAGGCGGCCCCTTTCACGTCCTCTCAAGCTCCGCTATTCGTAGCAGCAGCTGAAAAGTTTCTTTTTCAATTTCGATGCGCGCTCGCACATGATCATCGCGCTTATTTTTTATGGCCGCACACGCTATCTCCGTTTCGGAAATCTTTTTGAGCGATTCTAGCTCTAACGCTTTCTATTCCTTCCTTCAGTATCTCTGCCCCTCAAGAAACCAATGTTCAAGATAGTCGCCGCTTAAGACTAATCATGTCCTCAATTTAAAAAGCTCTGCCCTGTCCCTGACATAATTTCTAGGATATACACAAATGCCAGTCTCTTCCTGCCATGGACTCCAATTATTGTCAGGTTCGGGGGACAATAATAATTAAAAATAAATGATAAACCAGTATAGTTGTTTATCATACTCGAATCCCAAACAATACACACAAAATAAGGTAAAGAACAATGCTGAATTCACAAACAATGGCTCACGGCGACAAAAGTGTATAGAAAACGGTAAAGAGTTTGTGTTAACTGGAAAAAGTCACAGTCGAAAAATGAAGCAATATGTCAGAGTATGCGGTCATTACCATCACAGATCTGTGGCGGCGTTGAAACGTCCAGGTGAAGTGTCGTGGCCGTGATGGTCAAGTGCGCACCATGCTGTCGTTGTCAAGTTGCGAACGTAGCTTTCTTGGTCGTCGATGTCCTTCACCACTGCCCGGCGAGACGACTTCCTTGTGCACGAGATGTTCATGAGTTTGCGCCTGTGTAGGACTACTTTGGGCATAGCAGGGATCTGGTCGCCCGAACGCCACGCGTACTGGCCTTTCCTTTCTATTCTGAAAGCTGTTCTGAAAGCTGAAAACTGAAAGCTGATTTGCTATGTGTTAATGTTGTGCATTCTTATCCTGTTTGTAATTCCCACAAAGGACGTGCCATTTCCTGCAGAGTCATGCCAGAACGCGACGGAGAAAGGAGGACGTCAGCTTGTCAGGCTTTTTAAAGAGGATAGTCTTGCTTGGGCTACTTAAACGCAGGAATTTTGGTGGGACTGTCTGTCTGTCTGCCTGTCCGTTACTCGAATCAGCCACCAGGTCAAAGTAACACAATGTTTGCGCAATAGTATTTTATAGTCACAGCTAAATGTGGCCGTCTAATTCCAGTATTATGCTAACAATTGTCAATATTGTTGAAGAACAACAAGACATTGCGCAAATATAAGACAACAAAAAATAATACCTAAGTAATATTTACAGCGTTCCTTTATACAAAATTATACAAGTTTGATTTATGCGAGATAAAATACTCCATCAACTGAAGAAAAAAAATTCACTTCGCCGTCGCCTGCTGTCGCCCACGCCACTACAGCTTGTCGCGGCATTTTAAAAAATCAAGTGGCAACTGTTGCGAAAGGTTCCACTACATAGGTTCCACGTTCTGCTTGTATCTCACGTTGGCAAGAGAAACGCGATACTATAAACATTAAAGTAGGGTGCCTCAATTCACGCGCGTCTCCGCTGTAAGGCAGCCCTGGAATCGAGGCACCTGGCCTGGAGCAGAGGAACGCGGTAAATTTAAATAGGCTTGAGCCAACCTTTACGTGTTTCCCTTGGGAGGAGCGCGACCCAAAGGAACAATATGAGAGGTGAGCGGAAAACCGAAGGGACGCATTTACTGGCAAATGTCGACAGACTATCTTCTTGTGCCGACATTTGCAACAAAGGGAGCAGATACGCGGCCATTTTTTCTGTAGCCTTTTTGAACTTCCCCCTCGACAACTGTATAGCCTTTCCTCTACATGTTGTCGCAATAAACATTCAACTTTTAACTGTCTCTATCACGGGATCTCCTCCGCCACCGGCCGCTGTCGCTCGCAGTTTCTCATTGGCCTGCTCGTGAGTGGGGGGTAAATGACTCACCAAGACACTAATGGTGATGGTCCTCTAGGGTTTGAACCGTACCCGCTGAACGTCTCACGTTTATCAATTTCATCTTAATCTTCACTTCTTGACAGTAGGTGTATAGGTAGGGAGTTGGGTAGGCCGCTAGGTAGGTACGTAGGTAGCTAGGCAAGTGTGTAGCTAGGTAGGTTGGTAGGAAATATTTAGGTAGGTTGGTAGGTGGGTAGCTAGGTGGGCAGGGTGTTAGGTATGTAGATAGACAGGTAGGTAGGTAGGCAGGTAGGTGGGTAAGTACGCTGGTAAATAGGTGGCTAGGCAGGCAGGAAGGCATCCAGGCAGGGAGGTAGCTAGGTAGGCTAGTAGGGAGTTCTGTACGCTGGGAGGTATGTACCTAGGTAGGTAGGATGTATTTAGGTAGGAAGGTAAGTAGATAGAGGGTTCGATAGGAAGATTGGTTGGTAAGTAGGTAGGTAGGTATTTAGGTAGGTGGGTGTCTGTGTTGTGGGTACGTAGGTAGGTAGGCAGGCAGGCAAGCAGGCAGGCAGGCAGGCAGGCAGGAAGGTAGGCAGACAGGCAGGCAGGCAGGCAGGCAGGCGGGCAGGAATGCAGGCACGCAGGCAGGCAGGTAGGTAGGCATGTGGGTAGGTAGGTAGGTAGGTAGGTATGTAGGCAGGCAGACAGGCAGGCAGGCAGGCAGGCAGACAAGCAGGCAGGCAGGCACGTAGGCAGATAGGCAGGTAGGTAGGTAGGTAGGTTTGTAGGTAGGTATGTAGGTACATAGGTAGGTGGGTATGTGGGTAGGTGGCTGGGTGGGTGGGTGAGTAGGTGGGTGGGTAGGTAGGTAGGTAGGTAGGTAGTCAGGTAGGTAGGTAGGTAGTTAGATAGGTAGGTATCTAGGTACGTAGCTACGTAGGTACCTAGGTAGGTAGGTTGGTAGGTAGGTATGTAGGTAGGTAGGTAGGTGGGTATGTGGGTAGGTGATTGGGTGGATGGGTGGGTGGGTGGCAAGGTGGGTAGGTGGGGAGGTAGGTAGGTGGGTGGGTAGGTAGGTAGGTGGGTAGGTGAGTAGGTACGTAGGTAGGTACGTAGGTAGGTAGGTAGGCAGGTAGGTAGGTAGGTAGGTAGCTAGGTAGGTAGGTATCTAGGTACGTAGCTACGTAGGTACCTAGGTAGGTAGGTAGGTAGGTAGGTAGGTAGGTAGTTAGGTAGGTAGGTAGTGAGAGGAAATGCCAGGAGACTTGCCGGACGACGTTTATTCGGCGAGCGGTACCCTGGCTAGAACAGGATCAATCACGATGGCGATGATGGTGCGTACCAGAAAGACGACGAGCGATGAGATGATCATTGACACACACAATGCAGCGACAATGACGAAACACGAAGGCGGTATTGGACAGTCATAATGCTGAGCTATGGCCTGATGACAGGACATTTAAGATTTATGCTTACAATATTATCACTCCTCAGCGGAAGCGGCCATCCTGGCCGTCGCAGTCAGGTAGAGGAAGCCCGTCGAAATAAAGGCTTGATTCGGGAAACATGAACGATCTCAGTTCCATGGCACCGGTGATCACTGACACCGGACGTAGGGGTTACGCGGTAGTTAACTGGTAAGGTCTGCGCGATGATTGTGTAGGTGCCAATGAAGCGGGGAATGAACTTCTCGGATAATCCAGGGGCACGGAGAGGGGTTCACAGTAGGACTTCTTCCGCGGGTTGGTAGGATACAGAACAATGCCTCTCATCGTAGCGGCACTTGCGGCTGTTTTGGCAGGCTGCCGTGTTCATACGGCCAAGACTGTGGCAGTGCTCAAGTCGGGAAACAAACTGGTCGGGAAGGCTTGCAGTGGAAGATCCAGGTGGAGAAAGGAAAGATGTGTCAAGTACCGACGAAGGGGAACGGCCGTAGACAAGGAAGAAAGGAGAGAATCCTGTGGTTTGTTGTACAGCGGTGTTGTAGGCGTAGGTGGCAAAAGGTAAAATGGTATCCCAGTTGGTGTGGTCCGGTCGAATGTAAAAGGAAATCATGTCGGAAAGAGTATGGTGGAAGCGCTCAGTGATGCGGTTTGTTTGCGGGTGGTAACTGGACGTAGTCTTGTGAATGGTTTCAGCGGCACGAAGAACTTTGGAAACGAGAGTAGAAAGGAACGTCCTTCCGCGGTCACTGAGCACAAAGCGAAGCGGACCATGGCGCAGGAAGATTGCTTGCAAGAAGAATTCCGCAACCTCTGAGGCGCAGCCCGTTCGAATAGCCGCTGCTTCGGCATAGCGGGTCAGGTGGTCAACCGCGGTGACAACCCACCGATTACCGACTGGGGTGGCTGGAAGGGGTCCATACAGATCGATTCCTACAACTTCGAATATAGTAGAGGGACATGGAAGGGGTTGTAGCATCCTGGCTGGACTCGAGGTCGGTTGTTTACGGCATTGACATGGTTCACAGGATGAAACAAATTTGGCGACACGTTGAAAGTCCGGGCCAAAAGAAGCGGCTTTTTTGCGATCGTATGTCTTAATGTACGCAAGATGACCAGCGGTAGCATCGTCGTGGAAAGTTCGTAATATCTTTAGCCGAAGCGAACGCGGAACCACAGGGACCTATTTGTCGCCAGTACGATGATAGTGGAGGTGGTAAAGGCAGCCGCCATTCATGAGTTTAAATCTGTTGATTTGTCCACGCGAACGGCTGTTGTGAGGTTGGGTTGAACAGTCTAGGAGGTCGATAAATTTGCGGCAGTACGCGTCAGCTCGTTGTTAGGAGAGAAGGCGTAGGAAACGACGTGCTCCAAAGATGATGCATCGCGTTGCAGGAGCACTGCACGAATACCATGTCCACTGGCATTGGTGTGGAGTATAGTCGGAGCGTTGTCATTAAAATGGCTAAGTACGGGTGCAGAACTAAGAGCCTGTTTGAGCTCCAGAAACGCTGTTTCGCATTCTTTAGACCAGGTAAACAGACCAGGTGCCAGAAGCTAAGAGCTTGTTTAAGGGTGAAGCTATTGCCAAAAAGGTCCGAATGAATCGACGGAAGTATGAAGCCAATCCAAGAAAACTGCAAAGTTCTTTCTGACGAAGAGGTCAAGAAAAATTTATTACGGCACTTGTTTTATCAGGATCGGGGCGAATGCCATCCTTGATTAGAAGGTAACGCTGGGCTGACGGGCTGGGTGGAGGCAATAGTAATAGCTGGCTGTGTCGGAAGTGGGCTTGACAACTTTCCTCTGTCGACCACAGCGGACAGCGTGAAAGTGCATCGGAATCCGACTGCTTTTCGCCGGATTTGTACACCACGTCAAAATCGTACTCTTGCAGCTTAGGTATCCAGCGGCCAAGGCGACCGGTTACATTCTTGAGGGAGGATAGCCAGCAGATTGCATGGTGATCCGTTACAACGGTGAAGTGACGACCATACAAGTATGGTCGAAACTTTTGCACGGACCAAAGTACAGCCAGACACTCCTGCTCGATTATTGCGTAGTTACGCTCTACTGGCGTGAACGTCCGGCTTGCGCAGGAAGCCACGTGCTCCAAAGATGATACATTGCGTTGCAGGAGCACAGTACGAATACCATGTCCACTGGCATGTGTGGAGTATAGTCGGAGCGCTGTCATTAAAATGCCTAAGTACGGGTGCAGAACTAAGAGCCTGTTTAAGCTCCAGAAACGCTGTTTAGCATTCTTTAGACCAGGTAAACGGTGTGCCAGAAGCTAAGAGCTTGTTTAAGGGTGAAGCTATTGACAAAAAGTTCCGAATGAATCGACGGGAGTATGAAGCCAATCCAAGAAAACTGCGACGTTCTTTCTGACGAAGAGGTCTGGAAAAATTTACTACGGCTCTTGTTTTATCCCGATCGGGGTGAATGCCATCCTTGCTCACAACGTGCCCCAATACTTTGATACACGTGGGTGCATTGAGTTGGAGACCGGCCTCGCTGAGGCAAGTTATTACTTGGTCCAGGCATTGAAGGTGCCCAGCAAATGAGAAGGAAAAGATAACAATGTCGTCCAGGTAATAGAGACACGTTTTCCATTTAAAGCCATGAAGGACATCATCTATCATTCTTTCAAATGTAGCGGGAGCATTGCAAAGCCCGAATAGCATTACAATAAAGTCGTAGAGGCCATCGGGTGTTGCGAAAGCTGTCTTCTCTTTGTCCGCTTCGTGCGTGGGGATCTGCCAGTATCCCGAACGAAGATCGAGACTAGAAAATAATTCTGCCTCCTGCAAGGTGTCGAGTGCGTCGTCGGTGCGTGGCATCGGATAAACATCCTTGCGAGTGATGTTGTTGAGGGCCCTGTAACCCAGACAAAACCTCACGGAACCGTATTTCTACTGAACTAGCACCACAGGTGATGACCAGGAGCTAGCCGAAGGGCGAATAATATTTCGCTTCAACATGTCGTTCACGTTTTCTTGAATAAATTCTTAAGAAATTCTTGAATTTCTAAAATAAATTTCTTGAATAAATTCTTCTAATTTCTAAGAATTTCTTGAATAAATTCTTCTTGAAACGCGGTACGGGCGCCGACGGACGACACAGGAACCATCCGTTTCCATACGATGGGTGGCCATAGAAGTCTTCCCCAGAACAGAAATGTTAGTGTCAAATAAAGCTTTGTACTTTTCCAGTACGGTCAATAGGGTGTTCGTTTGCTCTGTGGAAAGGTCGGGATTGATATTCGCACCAATAGGGACAGCCGGTGGTTTAAGATCAGCAGAATTGTCCACCGACGCAAAAGAGTCAAGAGGAAGAACGTCAATGGCATCATCGTGGGGCACAGAAGAAATAGCGGCGTGCTGGGGTACCAAGAGCATCTCCGACGTCGAACTTATAGCCTCGAGATAGGCAGATCCACGAGAAAAACGGAGAAGGCACGGCGGTATGAACAGTCCTTTATAAAGAATTTTCAGGTTGGTGCAATCAACACGTCGCCGTCAACAATTTGGTCTGATGACACTGAAAGAAGAGCTTCTTGTCCAGTGAAAAGTGTACAGTCGGAGGTCGTCACCAAACGTAGATATGTCGCGCTATCGACACTTGCGAGCTCTGTTCTTGCGGTATCAATCATTGGTTGACCAGAGGAGATGATAGCAGATGCCGAACGTAAAATGTCCCAAACCCGAATTACTTGATAGACACACGAAGAGAGAACTGCAAACTGAACGTGATGGCGACTGTCATTGATGAGTGTGCGAGCAGTACAATATCCTGAAGGCTGAATTGTATCCCCGTTTGCAATGCGCAGAGCTGGGCCCGAGTAAGGAGTCCTCACCTTTCTTATTCGAGAGCACAAACGTTCATGAATGATAGATATGGTGGCACCCGTGTCTACAAATGCGTCAACAGGAATTCCCAGAACGATGACAGTCAAAGTGTTCCATGGCCCGTCCGGGGGTTTTACAATTTCCCTTTGTGTTGCAGTTTCGCCCCCTAAAACTGCAGGACCTAATTTTCCGGTGCGTGGCTGGTATCACGCAAGACTGGTCGCAGAGGCGACACAGCCCAACGGTGTGGTGATGGTGAATGGCGTCGTTCGTTTCGGGAGTTGCGAGGAAAGTCAGTGGGGTAAGGTGCAGAGGGAGAACGACGTGGCGGCGACGTATACCGCTGTTGGCGGTAGCCGTAGCTGAAACGCATGTTGTCGCGCTCGTAGGTGTCGTAGCCACAATGTTCATCCTGTTTACGCCGGCGGCAAAACCGGGTGATCTGGCCACGTATACCGCAGTAATAACAAACCGGTCGGCCCACAGCTATGTCTTGTCGGAGTGGTCGCCATGCCTGGTAAGGAGAATGGGGACCCAGAGCCGTAGGAATGGCCGCCACATAGTTGGTCGCAGGTTGAGCCAGGATCGGGGTCAGCCGCACGGATGGTCGCCGAGCAACCTCTGAGTAGGGTGGAACCGTCAGAGGAGTCGGAGGGTCGGGGAGTGAAGCCTGGCATAGCAGCAAGCACCTCTTTAATGATTTCCCATAGACCGGTTGCAGAAGGCTGAACATAGGCACCAGGAACATAAGGACAACGGTAATCACTGAGCTCTTCACGGATGGTAGCCCGTATCAGCGCCCGCAGGTTGTCATCTCTAGGGTACTGCGGTGTGATGACCTCCTGCTGCAGACGCATAGTCTGCAGTTCGGCCAGCCTTCGGCAGGTCGTGGTTACATCAGCGACAGTCCGCCGGGTTTGAAGAGCCAGACCCCCAAACGCAAATTGATTGGTGCCCTTCATGATGTGACGAACGCGGTCTCCCTCCGACTTGTCGCTGTTAACGCGGCGAACATCCTGAATGTACGAGGTGTAAGTCTCGTGAGCCTGCTGGATACTGCTTTCTAGCTTCTTTGCGGCTTCAGAGCGAGCAGCGGAAGAGGTGAAAAACTGGCGCAGTTGCGTGGTGAAGTTCGGCCAGTCACTGATACGGGGCTCATTGTTCAAAAACGATGTCTTGGCTGCTTTGTCCAGGGACCACGACACCTCTTGAAGCTTTGCGTAGTCGTCCCACCTGTAAAAGTGCTGACGCGTGCGAAGGTAACAAGCCACTTCTCGATGTCCTCACCCGGAAGGCCAGTGAACATCGGCGGATCCCGCTAGTGGCTGGTTACGAAGTAAGGTGGGAAGGCGGCTGAACCCGCAGAGCCGCTTCGGCGGCCGGTTCTGCTGGAAGGTTCCGCTGTCATAGGCATGGTGTCTTACGGTAAATGACGACCCGAACGGAGCTCCAGGGGTGCACTCAGAGATGGAGGGTACGGGATCAAACCGCACGCTCCAGCTTTTGAGATGCAATGCCAGGAGACTTGGCGGACGTTTATTCGGCCAGTGGTACAATGGCCAGAACAGGATCAATCACGATGGCGATGATGGTGCGTCCCAGAAAAACGACGAGCGATGAGATGATGAACACACACAATGCAGCGACGACGACAAAACACGAAGGCGGTATTGGCCAGTCATATTAGTGAGCTATGGCCTGATGACGGGACATTTGAGATTCGCGCTTACAGTAGGTAGGTAAGTAGGTAGGTAGGTAGGTAGGTAGGAAGGTAGGTAGGTAGGTAGGCAGGTAGGCAGGTAGGCAGGCAGGCAGGCAGGCAGGCAAGCGAGCGAGCGGGCGGGCGGGCGGGCAGGCAGGCAGGCAGGCAGGCAGGCGGGCATGTAGGTAGGTAGGTGAGTAGGTGGGTAGGTGGCTGCGTGGGTGGGTAGGTAGGTAGACAGGCGGGCAGGCATGCAGGCAGCCAGGCAGGAAGGTAGGTAGGAAGGTAGGAAGGTAGGCAGGTAGGTGGGTGGCTGTGTAGGTAGGCAGGTAGGTAGGTAGGTGGGTGGGTATGTAGGTAGAGAGGTAGGTAGGTAGGTAAGTCGGTGGGTGGGTGGGTGGGTAGAGAGGCAGGCGGGCAGGCGGGCAGGCAGGCCGGCGGGCAGGCAGGCGGGCAGGCAGGCAGGCAGGCAGGCAGGCAGGCTGGTAGGTAGGTAGGTAGGTAGGTTGGCTGGGTGGGTAGGTAGGTAGGTAGGTAAGTAGGTAGGTAGACAGGTAGGCAGGCAGGCAGGCAGGCAGGCAGGCAGGTAGGTAGTTAGGAAGCTTGGTGGGTAGGTGGGTAGGTTGGTGGGTGCGTGAGTGGGTGGGTAAGTAGGTAGGTGGGTAGGTAGGTGGGTGGGTGTGTGGGTAGAGAGGCAGGCGGGCAGGCGGGCAGGCAGGCAGGCAGGCAGGCTGGTAGGTAGGTAGGTAGGTTGGCTGGGTGGGTAGGTAGGTAGGTAGGTAAGTAGGTAGGTAGACAGGCAGGCTGGCAGGCAGGCAGGAAGGCAGGCAGGTAGGTAGTTAGGTAGCTGGGTGGGTAGGTGGGTAGGTAGGTGGGTGTGTGAGTGGGTGGGTAAGTAGGTAGGTGGGTAGGTAGGTGGGTGGGTGGGTGCGTGAGTGGGTGGGTGGGTGCGTGAGTGGGTGGGTATGTAGGTAGCCCGGCAGGCAGGCAGGCACGCATGCAGGCAGGTAGGCAGGTAGGTAGGTAGGTAGGTAGTTAGGTAGGTAGGTCGCGACTACAATGCCTCCAATAAAGGAAAAGAACTGTATTTATATGAGATCACACAAAGAAAATGACCCATCGCCACCATTGTTTCTCGTCGTCCTCTTCTACTACCGTCTGCGATCACTTCTTTATCCTCGCGAAAAAAAGTTCCAACAACCTCCCCCCATGGCGAAAAAAAGTAGTGATGCGAAAGGATAGTCGTAACCCCCGTCTTTGCACCTGTACTTCCACCAGCGCTGTGGTTTCCTATATTGTCTGTTTCAAATCGTTCCGAGCAAACGGTAGGTAGCCCCGCTGACGGTTCTTGCGCCTGTATTTCCAGGAATGCCGAACAGCAGGAGAACACTTCATTCTGCAGCCGTTGCCCTGCTCTTTTCTTCGCGAGTGGAAGCTTTCATGGTCGTGGCGATGACCCCGATGTTTTTCAAGCATCCCAAGAGCGACGCGAATCGTTTGTTCCAGGTTTGTGCATCGGTACCGACAGATCTTATAGGCAAATCTGGCGATGGGGCGATGCGGTGAATGGGGCATCGTTCTCGCTGGCGTCTTCGCAACAGTTCGGGCTCCGATTTTCGCGGAGACGCAGACGCAGGAAGAGACTCGTGGGTAGGGGCGCCGACTGGTGCGGACGGCTGGTGCGCTGGCCTGAGGTGTTCCAAGGTGCATTGAAGCTGACGTCCGTCCCGAGTTTCCACAACATAGAAGCGCGGAGTAGAAGCCGTCTCGATGACTTCAGCGGGATACCACATTTTTGCTGGAATGTTATATACTGCGACACTGGTTCCATGTGGCAACTCTGGTAGGGGCTTTCAGCTTCTGTTGAAGAAGGTCTGTTGTTTCTGGTGGATCTGTTGTTGTCGCTGCTTCACGTCTTTAGGTGGTATGACCCGTGGCAAGAGGTGGTCGGCAGGAACAGGTAGCGGGGCCCTGGTCAACCTGCCCATTAGTCGTTGCACCGGAGACTGCAAACATGGGTCACGGGGAGAGTTCCTCTATTCGAGCAATGCTGCGCAAAAATCTACCAAGCCAAATGGATGCTTTTTTAGCAGTTTCTTGGCCTCTTGTACTGCTCTTTCCACCATACCATTTGAGCGCGGGTGATATCGACTGGTGCAAACGTGGATGGTGCCAACCTTACCAATGAAGTCCCGAAACTGCTGGCTGGTGAATGGTGGGCCATTATGGCTGCAGAGTTTGAGCGAAAACCCATGAGTCGCAAAGATGTCTGCGAAAGCGCAAATCACGTGTTTAGCAGATGTCGACTGCACTGATCTGATTTCGAAGAAGAAAAAATTGAAATCAACGACAACCAAGTACTCGATCACGTTATGGTAGACAAAGTCGGCGCCAACGGCCTGCCACGGTAAAATTACAATTTCGTGGCTCATGAAAGGCATTCGAGCATTTCGGGGCCTGTGCTTCTGGCATAAAGCCAACGCCGCGCTGCTTCTTCCTAGTAATTGTTTGTGTTTGGCCAATACAGTGCAGTTCGTGCACGTGCCTTTATCTTTTCCAATCCACCATGCGCAGCATGCAAACAACAAATAATCTCGCCACGAATCTTAGCCGTGATGATAAGGCGGTTACTGCGTAGAACCAAACCTTCTTGTGTGGGTAGTTCCTCTCGGAAGGCCCATTAGCTGCGTAGTTCCGGGATGACGTCAATTTTGTTGTCCGGCCAAGTTGTGCTTCTATAGTGGTGAAGGCGGAGCATTGTTGGGTCGTTGGACATCTCTTTCCGTAACTGCATCAGGCGCCTGTCTGAAATGGCCAGGTTAGCGATGACGTTGACGTTAAAGTGTTCATCCTGCTCGTTTAGAACGAATGCATTTGGAAAGCGCGATAACGCGTCAGTAATGAAAAGATCTTTTCCCCGGCGTGTACTTGACAACTATCAGGTACTTTTGCAGATTGAGACACATGCTCTGCAGTCGGAGTGGGCACTGGTACAACGTTTTGCGAAAAATCGCTTCTAGCGGTTTGTGATCCGATGTCACCACTTGTGGCTGCCCAAATAGGTAGTCGTAGAATTTTAAGTGCGAATGCACTTCTTAAGCGACCCTGAATCACGCGTCCACCGCCGTCCGTCCGTCCGCACCACATACCCACTTAGGGCGATTGGCCAAGAAGAATTCTTTCGCATCAGCCGTGCATTCCCACTTCCCCATCGACGACTGCTGCTTCGCCAGGAGCGGAAGTCGGGGCGAGTACTGCGGCGTCTACCTCGTCGGTCACGTCTACGCGAACCTCGTGTCGCACGCCGTGTCCACCTCGCCGGTCAGGGACGAGTCGCCGTACAGTGCCGTCTACACCGACGCGTACTCGGGCGACGGAATCGTGGTCGTCACCCTCTACCTCGCGCCAAGCATCTCGCGCGACGACGTCGTCGAATACGTGGACGTGGCGATTGAGAGTGTGGCCAGGCGCGTAAAGCCCTCGGACCCGGTCGTGGTTGTTGGGGACTTTAACGTGGACGTGCGAAAGGGCGGCGAGTGGTTGATGGAATACATGCTCGCCAACCACTCCATGACGTGCCTGCCGCTAGAGGCTCCCACCACCATCAATGGCAGCTACGTCGACCTGGCCTTTGCGAGGAACTGTCTGATACGCGCGGTCTTGCAACAACTCTTGACCGTACATTTCAGTGACCACAAGGCGGTCATAATGACCGTCAACTACAACAACAACACCAACAAGTGCTGAATAAAGAATACTGTCGTTTCACTTTACTTGCGTGTGTGTGTGATCTCCTCGAACATACACTTTAATTTACCAAGATTTCCAGAGAACGACTAACGGGGTGTGTGAATCCCCACTTGATCACGCGGGGGTGTTAAATGCAACTAACGCGCGAATGCCAACGCAGTTCAACATAACTCCCCCTCATAGCATCACCCGTGCATTCGCCCTTCCCGCTCCCCTTCGGGGAAATGCGGGTGTTTTTTTCGCAAAGGCGAACAATAGCCCGCATTTTGTTTTCGATCTGAGCGTACCTCTGATGCGTTTCTGTTATAGAACGAGACTAATACGCTAGGGGGCGGCCATTCTGAGTTATCACTGCGCCAACTCCGCTTTGACTTGCGTCGACTGGAGCTTTTGAAAGCGCCTCTCGGAGAGTCATGAAGCTTTGTTGGTGGCAGTCCTCCCGAACCCATGCCAAATTCTTCTTCAAAAGCTCTCGTAGTGAACCTGTAACCGTCGCCATGTTGGGAATGAACCGGGAGACGAAGTTGACCATACCCAGGAAAGTATGCAGCTCTTTCTTGTGGCTTGGCGCTTTAACTTGTAGGATGTCGTGCAGCCTGTCCGGATCCAAGCTGAGTCCATCACGTGTCAAAACGTGCCCTAGGTATCTGATAGTCTCCTGCAAAAAACGGCACTTCTTGCGATTTAGCTTCAAATTATGCTGTCGCCACCGCAGCAGAACATTTACCAGGCTCCTGTCATGTTTATTTTTGGTACGGCACCACACAAGAATGTCGCCCATTACGACAGAGACACCTTCGAGGCCTTCCATGAACTTGTGCATTGCACGCTGGAAAACTTCTGGAGTAGACGAGATTCCGAAAGGTATGTGAACAAACCGGTAACGGCCGTAAGGAGTACTCATGGTGCAAATTGGAGAGCTCTCGTCATCGAGCTTTATTACCCAGACCCCTGACGCTGCGTCTAGTGTTGACAAATACCGAACACCGGCAAGGGACGGCGCCATATCGTCCATAGTCGGCATGGGGTAGTGCTCCCTCAGTAGAGCTTTGTTGAGTTCTGTAGGGTTCATGCAATTTTGTGTCTTGCCATTATTTTCGACTACCACCATGTGGCTAGACCACTCCGTTGGCTCGGTTACTTTTTGATCACCAGCGCTTCTTCCATGCGGACAAGTTCCGCTTTAGGTTTTTCCTGCAGCGCTATTGGGATCTTTCTCGCCGGCCTAATCATGCCCTGGGCTTTTGGCTTAAGCTTCATGCGATGGGTAACTCCTGTGAGCATGTCTAGGCTGGTGAATACGTCATCGTAAGGTTTCGCAACTTCGTAAAGCTGTGGTTGCTCCACCACCGCGAATCTGCGCATTATCGCAAGCTGTTCTGCGACACAACCACTTTGTGTTTTGGAAACGTCGTCTTCGACGACGAAAAGGTTAGCTTCTATGCTAGACTCAGTTCCGCCGATGTTCAAGCGCATGCGTCGTGTTGCCTTTTTCTAGCGGCAAAAAAACGTATTCATCATGGCGTCGCAACTCTCGTCTCTTTTGCCGGTTATTTCATGCAGTCTCTTTTTCGATATCACCAAAACATTGTCGCCGGTGTCAAGTTTGCACAAGATGGGCGTCCCTTCTATTTTAACTGTCGCTGACCAGCGATCGAGTTTCTCGGTGTTTCGTGTTAACCCGTCAATCCAGAAATGTTCTTCCTGGGCTTCAACTGTTGCAAGCCTGTCTGTGCTTACGTGCGCCTAATCACTCTTCGTTCTGCATACGGCAGTGAAATGTTTTCTTTGGCCACTCTTGTTGCATGTGGTTCCTTTCGCCAGGCACGTGCGATAAAATTCGTGCTTTCTGGAGCACCTGCCACAACGCCTCAGTTTGTTTTCAGAGACTGCATTATTATTCGATTTGCAATGCGCACCTGCTTGAATTGCCTCGAACTGCTTATTGGCCTGCTCCTGGGTGCGGCATTTTTCCTCTGTTTTGGCGAAATTCCCGTTCTCCGCAATGGGCCTTTCCTGAAGCTTTTTATCGTTCACGCCAGGGATAATTCTGCTCCGTAGCATGCCTTCTTCCATTTCGCCAAATACGCAACTCTTGGCCATTACCCTCATTTTGATTAGCCAGTCAATAAAGCTTTTTCCGTCACGCTGGTCACGTATTCTAAAACGATACTCGTGGTATGCTAGGTTAAGTGACGGCTTGTAGAATGCTTCAAACTTCTTCTTTAAAACTGCTATGTCCAACTTCTCTTCACCTTCTTCAAACACAAACGTGCTGTAGGTTTTACGAGCATGCTCTCCAATAACCATGAGAAAGGTGGCGGCCTGTACCTCTTTAGGCTGCTGGTTCAGGCAGGTAGACGCAGCGAACAGCTCGAACTCCTGCTTCCAAGTTGTCCAGCTCTGCCACACGTCCACGGAGGTATCCAGGGCTTTTGGGGGTGGAAGTAGCGTGGTGACCGGGGCTGCTTGCTGGCGTGGTGGGTTGGTCATGCCGAAGTTCTGTGAAGCGAAGCTGGTAGCCTCCCGGCGTAGCTTGCTATCTCGTAGATACGTTGCTCTCGGCCGCCGCGGCCGCTCTTTGTATCTGCCCGTCGTAGCTCTTATCGGCCGCTGCTGCCACCATGTAGCACGCACGAAGGTTGGTCTGGCAATCAGCGTTTATTGAGAGAGACCGGCGCTTATATACACGGCTCATTAGGGGGCGTATCACTCAATACAGGCAAGCGTGCATGACTGCGCACGGGTACAGTAGGTGGGTAGGTAGGTGGGTAGCAAGATGGGTAGGTGGGTGGGTAGGTAGGTAGGTGGTTAGCTAGGTGGGTAGGTAGGTGGGTAGGCGGGTGGGTAGGTAGTGGGTGGGTAGCTAGGTAGGTAGGTAGTTAGGTAGGTAGGTAGGTGGGTGGGTAGGTGGGTGGGTAGGTAGGTGGGCAGGTACATAGGTTGGTAGGTATGTAGGTAGATAGGTGGGTAGGTAGAAAGGTAGGCAGGTGGGTACTGTAGGGACGCAGCCCCTACGTGCGCCCGCGGAGGGTGATTACACTGCAGTGAGTGCCGGTCGAACACCGATAGTGGCGTCAGTGCGTCATGTGCCCGTGCGCTCGTGTGCGATGAACAGTGAGCCGCAACAAACACGTGTAGTGCAACAGAGCCCGGAGGATGCGCACAACCAACAGAGTGGCTTAAAATCGGCGCTCACAGGAGCAGTTGGACAGTGCGCACCGGGGGACACGCGAGAGCAGCTGCGGCCGCGGGCGGCCGCGCGCCATGACCATGACGCCCGGACAGCGAGAAGCAACCAGCGTCCACGGCGGACGCTCTTCACCTTACGTCGGCACAAGGGACTGAAGACGTCGTCGTGAGTGTACAGCACAAAGCTGTAACTTTCTGGACAAGCAGTGCTTCAACCGCCGCAAGGTTTTCTTTACGCGCTTTCCGTGCTTGTTTACTGTACTCTTTTTACATTCCCTCCTAACTTGCTTTGTTTGTTTTTTCCTGCCTTGGTTTTCCCGGAATAAACCAGTGATTCATTCTCATGCGGAGCGGTGTTACTTCGTCGGGCGGGTTCGGGCTCGCGAAACCTTTACGCTCGAAGGGGGATCCTTCACTGGCGCCCAGCGTGATATCTTTCTTTTTTTCCTGTTATCGTCTTCGAGCCTTCACTCGCACCGCGAGATACAGTGCCGCCTGCATGTGGGAATGCTTGCAGAATGCTTCCGATTGTGTGTATGCTTTGTTCGGTTCGCTAACCTTTTTTCAAGCAGCAGTGACCTGCGGATTAAGCGCCCCAAAAGCCGGCCCTGCTTACTTCGCGATCATCACTTGGCTAGCGGAGGATGCTTCCAATCGTCCACCACAAGCAAACGGTCAACGTCGAAGCTGTCGTGAAAAAAGAGCGGCCAAAAGCTGCGCACCAAATCCTGGGAGTGACTCGCCACAGAATTTGCGCTTATCGACAAAGAGTAACCGCTGATTGTCCGTACGCGCCCACTTCGAAGCATTTTTTGCGCCGGTCAAAAAGGCTGTATTTCAGGCCGGGTTGACAGTATTTTACAGCTACAACTATGTCGGCGGACGAGAATGCTGTTCCCCGGTCAAGCGAAAATGCCTCCGCACTTCTCCCGGATAGTACTGCACAGATTGACCCGCTATCAGACAACACAAAGGCAATTCTTGACTTGATGGCCCAACTGATTGCATCGAAGGCCGAGTTTGAAAAGCAACTGTTGTCGCTTCAGGCTAGCAAGCTTAACACTGAGGCATTCTGCAGTGATCGGGCGCCACAAGATAATGAATGCAACTGTAACTGCAATGCATCGTTGCGGTTAAACTTAGCCGTGCCAACGTACACAGGCTACACAGAGAAGAAGTCTGTTTTCGACTTTGTTTATGAATTGTCGGACTACCAAGAAGCCATGACAATTTCAGATAGCGTGCTGATAAGCAGGATCTTGCCAGTTGCTTTGCGGTCGGCAGCCGGTGTTTGGAGACGTCACCAGAAGCCATTTGAGCATATGATGGACTTCAAGGATCGATTTAAGCTGGAGTTTCTGCCTCCCGGGTATGAGTACCGCATCAAAGACGAACTTCGTGCACGGACACACGGAGACGGTGAAAGCCTTCGCGAAAATGTGCGTTGTATGCAGGACCTGTACGAGCGAGCGGAACCGGTGGCACCAGAGGCGGAAAAGGTTTTCCGCGTCGTCCGACAGTGCCACCCGAGGTTCCAGCCGTACTTGCGATCCCGGCGGTTCTCCGACTTCGATGACCTGGCAAAGGAGGCCACAGCCATACAAGCTTAGTTGATGGCCACGGAATCCTACCAACCACCACCGCCTAAAGAGGCGTGCTTAGAGCCTTCCTGTTCGTGCATACTGCAGGCCCCCTCGGGGCGTGACCAGCCGAGATCACACTGGAAGAGAGCAACGCAGCGAGCCAGGAAGGCAGCACTGTGCGCAGGCGTGGGGTCCGACAACTGGCAACCACGAGGGAATAGCCAGAGGCAAACAGCAGAGAGCAGCCACGGCGGGGAGGGCTGCAGCGCTGACTCACCCCAGCGGTGCGGCGCACCGTGGGAAGCTGCTGCAGCGCTGACTCACCCCAGCGGTGCGGCGCCACCGTGGGAAGCTGTTGCAGCACTGACTCACCCCAGCGGTGCGGCGCCACCGTTTGAAGCTGTTGCAGCGCTGACTCACCCCAGCGGTGCGGCGCCACTGTGGGAAGCTGTTGCAGCGCTGACTCACCCCAGCGGTGCGGCGCCACCGTGGGACATGGCTGCAGCGCTGACTCACCCCAGCGGTGCGGCGCCACCGTGGGAGATGGCTGCAGCGCTGAATCACCCCAGTGGTGCGGCGCCACCGTGGGAGATGGTTTTCAAGCGCCGACTCACCCCAGCGGTGAGGCGCCGTCGTGGGAGCGCCCGTTCGGGCGGAATGACCAGAGGCAAGTACCTCACAGTAGGGAGACATTTCCTAACCATCGGAAATCCATCTGTGCAGACATCAGCAAGGAAGTCGTGCCCAAATCACCCGAGTCGAGCAACAAGGAAAGGGGGGGAGCGGCTTTCCACCAGACTGTGTACTCAAGCTCTGCGAGCTCGGAGGCGCCACCCCGCCCGGACAGAGTGCAGCCGACCGGCGCAAGCGACAATGCACTGGTATTCTAGTCATCCTACCACCCAGCAGCACGCTGTGCACACCCCCTCGCGCAACCAATCGAGGTACGCCACTCGAAACTGCGGCGAGATAGGCAGCAGCAGTGCACAAACCCGCAGACGCAGCAGTGCAAAGACCCACTGCCGAAAGCTCGGCGTGGACGGCGGGTGCAGGAGCAGAGCCAAAATTCTACACCAACTGCCTTCGAGCATGCCGTACCCTACATGGACGACATGAAAGGCGGGAACCTGGTGCAAAAAGCACACGAAGCGCCTCCAGCGAGCAGCAATCAGCGCATGGTGAGCTGTTGGCCATTGGCTGTCCGAGAACAGGCGGCAAGCGTGGACAATGCACCTTTTATTACCGTCAAGGTTGCAGGCCTGAGCATGCCTGCCCTGCTAGACACTGGAGCAACGGTTTCTGTGTTCGGAGACCTTGTCGGAGAATGGTGCTCTCCGAGGAAGATCAAATTCCGTCACGTAAGCACCAGTATCAGAACAGCTTCAGACCAGGTTGTGCCGATTACAGCGGCAGCGAGACTGACTGTAATCGTGGATTACCGCAAACACAGGCAGCGGTTTTTGTACCTTCCCGGTCTTTCCTGTCCAGCCATTCTGGGCCGCGATTTTATGGCCAGGACAGGGCTAGTGCTTGACGTGAAGGCTGAAAACTACCACTACGGCCCAGGAACGCCGCTGAACAGCTTTGCAGCAAGACCACCACAATCTCTGTCAGGGTTGCTGACAGCGGAGACCACCGCCGGAGAGGTCGAAAATGGTTTGCGAACAATCTTGATGTCGTTCGCAGGACCACCGGAGGAACAATCACAGCTCGCAGCAGTACTACAACCGTTCGCAGCGATGTTCACAGAGGCTCCGGGTACTGTGAACATTTTGGAGCACCACATCGAGACGGGAGATGCGCGTCTACTACGGTTCAACCCGAGGCCCTTGAGCGTCCACAAGCAACCACAGCTCGACGGAGCCCTGCAGGAGATGGTAAATACAGGATCGGTGAGGCCATCAAAAAGCCCTTGGGCATTTCCGATTGTGCTGGCGGATAAGAAAGATGGTAGTGTCCTCATGTGCGTAGACTACAGACGCCTAAACGCGATAACTACGAGAGATTCGTATCCCTTTCCATCAATCGATTCGGTTATGTATGCGCTAGGTTCAGCAAAGGTTTTTACCACACTTGACTGTAGAAGAGGTTTTCTACAGGTCCCTGTAGCGGAAAAGGATATCGAGAAAACAGCGTTCACTTGTACCACAGGGTTGTTTGAATTCGTGAGGCTGCCTTTCGGTTTGTCAAATTCCCCAGCAACTTTCCAGCGCGTGATGGACATCGTGGTGGGGGACGCGAAGTTCAACTACGCGATGGCGTACATGGATTATGTGGTTGTGTATTCAGACAACCTTGAGGATCACGTTGTTCATTTGCAGGCTGTGCTAGAGTGCAGGCAAAACGCAGGCCTCACAGTAAACCCCCGCAAGGTACAACTGGCGTCCTGCAGGATCGAGCTCCTGGGCTTCGTTGTGGACCAAGGTTCAGTCCGGCCAAACGAGGAGAAGCTCAAGGCGATCTTGCAGTTCCCGAAACCCGAGAACGTCAAAAGTCTGCAGCGCTTCCTGGGTATGGTCGGCTTCTACAGTCACTTCATTCCGAACTGTGCGGACTTGGCACGGCCCCTCCACCAGCTGCTAAGGAAGGGCGCCAAGTGGTCTTGGACGGCTTTGGAGGAGCAGGCGTTTCAGGCTCTATCAACAGCCATCGCCGACACCACAAGCCTGCTGTTGCCAGATCTCAACCAGATCTCATAGCGGTAAACTGTACCCTCTGGCATTTGCCAGCCGCACTCTCTCAGCAGCCGAACAGAACTATTCAGTGACAGAAAAAGAGTGTCTTGCCATAGTGTTCGCCCTCAAAAAGTTTAACATGTACTTGGATGGCGCAGATTTCACGATACAGACTGACCACCAAGCACTGTCTTGGTTGTCACGGCTTCAGAACCCTGCAGGTCGCCTCGCACGCTGGGCGCTAAACCTGCAGAAGTATACAAGAAGGGCAGCAGCAACAAAGCCGCGGACGCCTTGTCTCGCGCACCCCTACCAGCACAACAGCAACCAGAACCCCAGGTCTTCGCGGTTACAACGCCTGGAGAAGCCTGGGGAACCCTGGTAAGTCGCCAGGAGATGCTTGAGGCGCAGCAGGCCGATGAGCAGTACAAGCGCATTCGGGAGTCGATTACGGCCGCAGAGAACGACAATACTACTGCGGCGAGGGCCCCGGACTACGACTGCTCCGTCCAAAGCCAGGACGGCTTGCTACTGCGGTACATTCCAAGTGCAGACACCGACAGTGGTTAGTATCCCTTCTGGGTATTCGTACCAAAGCGCCTTAGAAGGTGTTTTCTGGAATATTACCACGACACTACCTTTGCTGGTCATAGTGACGGTCTGAAAACGTACCAAAAGCTATGCCGCGTTGTCACATGGCCTCGCCTGAGAAAAGAGGTAATGAAGTACGCCCACACATGCCCAGTTTGCCAGTCTGTCAAGCCAAGAGGTGGCAAACCACCTGGCCTCATGAAGTCAGTCGAGATCCGCTTTCCTTGGCAAATCGCGGCGGGTGACGTGATGGGTCCATACCCAAGATCAGTGAAGGGCAATCGCTACCTTCTGGTCGTCACAGATCATTTCTCCAAGTGGGTGGAGCTGTACGCATTACGTAGACTTGATTCTAAGTTGAGGTGGGAGAAGTTGTTGAACACTTTCACCCGCTTTGGTTTTCCAGAACAGCTCATAACAGACAATGCGACGTACTTCACCAGCAAGAACTTCGTGGACACTTGTTCGGTTCTGGGCGTAGTACATAAGCAGACTACTCCGTACCATCCACAAGCGAACATTACGGAACGGGTCAACAGAAACTTGAAGATGATGCTGGTGGCCTTCACTGAACGTCACAAAGACTGGGACGCTCACCTCTCGGAAATGGCGTTTGCCACTCGGGCTACGGTCAATCGCTCCACCGGGTTCACACCAGCAGTCATGCTTTTTGGTCGCGACCTGTGCTTTCCTATCGAACACTCGTTCACTGACCAGGTCGAGGTGCACCCTCGCACTCATGTTAAGTATGCGCAGGATCTCCGCAGCAGCCTGAACGAGACCCTCCAGGAGGCCAGGCAACACCTGGACTTGGCTGGCCTCGAACAGCGCCAGCAGTACGACAAGGGTCGGCGCCAGGAGGAGTTTTCCGTGGGTGACCTGGTACTGCGCCGTACACATCCGTTGAGCGATGCAGCAAAAGGGTTTGCTGCTTCTCTGGCTGACCGATGGGAAGGTAACCTATAAGGTAACAAAGCGCACATCTCGGCTGACGTATCGCCTTCGCAACATGCACGGAGGGCGGGATACGGGTCCCGTAGGCATTGACGACCTTAAGGCATATTATGAGCGACACTCTGAAGAAGAAATCTAATCTTGTTAATATTCTTCCAGGATACGCTATCCGCTCAAAGTTGCAGCAACAAGTTTCGGCGGGAAGACCTCCACCGGCACTCATCTCAAACCAAAAGGAGAAGGCATCCTCAACGGCAGCCCCCAGCGCTTCTCGGACAACTAGCGAGCTGTCCGGTCTTGGGGGAGGGGAATCTAGGGACGCAGCCCCTACGTGCGCCCGCGGAGGGGGATTACACTGCAGTTAGTGCCGGTCGAACACCGATAGTGGCGTCAGTGCGTCATGTGCCCGTGCGCGCGTGTGCGATGAAAGTGAGCCGCAACGAACACGTGTAGTGCAACAGAGCCCGGAGCATGCGCACAACCAACAGAGTGGCTTAAAAGCGGCGCTCACCGGAGCAGTTGGACAGTGCGCACCGGGGGACACGCGAGAGCAGCTGCGGCCGCGGGCGGCCGCGAGCCACGACCATGACGTCCGGACAGCGAGAAGCAACCAGCGTCCGCGGCGGACGATCTTCACCCTACGTCGGCACAAGGGACTGAGGACGTCGTCGTGAGTGTACAGCACCATGCTGTAACTTTCTGGACAAGCAGTGCTTCAACCGCCGCAAGGTTTTCTTTACGCGCTTTCCGTGCTTGCTTACTGTACTCTTTTAAATGCAGAGCATTTTAGTAACTCACGATGTCACCCGCGTTGGCGTCCGTAGTCCGCGTCCGCATCGCTCCCCTACACTATATAAATACTTGCCGGCGCCAGGTTTCGATTATACGACTCTGCGGGCGGAACGCAAGGTGCACGGTACTCTACCAACTGAGCTACAAAGCCGACACAGAACGGAAGGTTACGAACGTGCCTTATATTCTTGACTCATTCAACCATCGGCCTGAGGTGCGCCCTCTCCCCCGCGTCCTCCTCGCCTTCTCTCCGCTCGCAACGCCCTCTCTCGCCGTGTTCGGTTCGGGCGTACAACAGGCGGGGACGTGCGCAACACCCTCTCTCGCCGCGTTAGGTTCGCGCGCAAGAACAGGTGGGGCGCTCGCATCGCGCTCTCTCGCCGCGGTCGGTTCGCGCTTAAACCACATATCTCGTTCGCGCGCGCTGCGGTCGCTAACATCTGTGGCGTGATCGTGACGTCAGCATCACGCGTTCGCGTGTTGGCGATTTCGGCGCTATAACACTCTCTCGCGAGGGGCATTGGATTGGATTCGATTGGATTGGCTTGGATTGGCTTGGATTGGCTTGGATTTGGATTGGATTGGATTAAAGTGGATTGTGTTGGATTGTGTTGCGTCATAGCCGCGCCACGTTGCGTCATAGCCGCTCCACGTTGCGTCAGAGCCGCGGCAGGGGGTTCACGGCACGTTTCACCATCGACTTCATCGACAATGTCTACGCTGGAAGACAATTACAACAACAACAACCAATACGTAATCCATACGACTTGCAGGCGCGCCCCCCCGCAGAAATGCTCTGCATTTGATCGTGCCCCTCGCGAGGGGGATGTTTCTTTTAATGATAGTTCAGCAGGAACAGAAGTTTGGGTGCATTTTTACATTGCCTCCTAACTTGCTTTGTTTGTTTTTTTGTGCCTTGGTTTTCCCGGAATAAAGCGGTGATTCGTTGTCATGCGGAGCGGTGTTACTTCGTCGGGCGGGTTCGGGCTCGGGCACCCTTTACGCTCGAAGGGGGATCCTTCAGTACATAGGTGGGTAGGTAGGCGGGTAGGTAGGTAGGTTGGTAGGTAGGTGGGTGGGTAGGCAGGTGGGTAGGTAGGTGTGTGAGGGTGGGTGGGTAGGTAGGTGTTTGTGGTTGGGTGGGTAGGTATGTAGGTAGGCGGGTGGGGGTGGGTAGGTAGGTAGGTGAGTGAGGGTGGGTAGGTAGGTGGGTAGGTAGGTGGGTGGGTAGGTTGGTGGGTAGGTAGGTAGGTGGTTAGGTAGGTGGGTGGGTAGGTAGTGGGTGGGTAGCTACGTAGGTAGGTAGTTAGGTAGGTAGGTAGACGAGTAGGTGGCTGGGTGGTTAGGTGGGCAGGTAGATAAGTTGGTAGGTATGAAGGTGGGTAGGTAGGAACGTAGGTAGGTGGGCACATAGGTGGGTAGGTAGAAAGGTGGGTAGGTAGGTAGGTGGGTAGGTAGGTGTGTTTATGGGTAGGTGATTAGGTAGGTAGGTAGGTAGGTAGGTAGGTATGTGGGTATGCAGGTAGGTAGGTAGGCAGGCAGGTAGGTAGGTAGGTAGGCAGGTAGGTGGGTAGGTAGCTAGGTAGGTAGGTAGGTCGGTGGGTGGGTAGGTGGGTGGGAAGGTGGGTGGGTAGATAGGTGTGTGGGTAGGTGGGTGGGTAGGCGGGTAGGTTGGTTGGTAGGTAGGTGGGTAGGTAGGCGGGTAATTAGGTTGGTAGGTGGGTAGGTAGGTGAGCAGGTAGGGTAGGTAGGTGGGTAGTTAGGTGGGTATGTAGGTGGGTAGGTGTGTGGGTAGGTAGGTGGGTGGGTGGGTAGGTGGGTAGGTAGGTAGGTAGGTAGGTAGGTTTGGGTAGGCGGGTGGGTAGGTAGGCAGGTAGGTTGGTGGGTAGGTAGGTAGGTAGGTAGGTAGGTGGGTAGGTAGTGGGTAGGTAGGTGGCTAGGTAGGTAGGTAGGTGGGTGGGTAGGTACGTGAGTAGGTAGGTAGGTGGGTGGGCAGGTGGATGGCAAGGTAGGTGTGTGCATAGCTGGGTACTTATGTGGGTAGGTAGGTAAGTAGGTAGGTAGGTGGGTGGGTAGGTGGGTGGGTATGAGGGTAGGTAAGTGGGTAGGTAGGTGGTTAGGTAGGTGGGTAGGTAGTTAAGTAAGGAGGTAAGTGGGTAGGTGGGTAGGTGGAGAGGTAGGTGTGTAGGTAAGTGGGTTTAGGTAGGTAGGTAGGTAGGGGGGTAGCTAGTTGGGTAGGTAGGTGGGTAGGTAGCTGGGTAGGTGGTTAGGTAAGTAGGTATGTAGGTGGGTAGGTAGATAGGTAGATAGGTAGGTAGGTAGGCAGGTAGGTGGGTAAGTAGGTAGGTAGGTAGGTAGGTAGGTACGTGGGTAGGTAGGTGGGTGGGCGATTGGGTAGGTGGGTTCGGGTGGGTGGGTAGGTAGGTATGTAGGTATGTAGGTGCGTCAGTGGGTTAGTAGGTAGGTAGGTAGGTAGGTAGATGGGTCGGTAGGTAGGTGGGTGGGTAGGTGGGTACGCATGTAGGTAGGTAAGTGGTTAGGTAGGTAGTAGGTAGGTAGGTAGGTCGGTCGGTAAGTGGGTAGGTGGGTAGGTAGATAGGTAGGTAGGTGGGTAGGTAGGTGGGTAGGTAGGTTGGTGGGTAGGTGGGTAGGTAGGTATGTGGGTACATAGGTGGGTAGGTGGGTGGGTAGGTGGGTACGTGGGTAGGTAGGTATGTAGGTAGTTAGGTGGGTAGGTAAGTAGGTAGGTTAGTAGGTAGGTGGTGTAACGATCAGAGGTCCAACATGTATCTCGCACCAGACCTACGACTCGCTCCGATGCACGTTGTGAGCACTTGTTTTTTCAACACGAAAACAATACCACAGTACGAAGGACTGGCGAATAGTTCCCAGGACTTAGCACACCCACCCAGACCGTTAGGCAAAGCACAAGTGTCTGGAGAATGTCCTCGCGGCGTCTCACCAAACTCTAGCCCCAGCTCGGATATTAGCGGCAGTGCCTGGCCGAGACTGCTGAGGGGGTGGAGTTGCTCGGGCCTACGCCGCGAGGCAAGCGGGCACCATGGCTGTTTGAACGCTGCTCAGGAACAAGGAGGAGATGTACGCCATGTGTGCTCGCCGGCCTGGAGGTCCGAGACACTGGCCTGAACCACTTATCGAGCAGCCTCGCTTTTTCCCGTCCCTTCTTTTTTTCCTGCTCTTCGTCCTTTTTCGACAACCTGATCCAACCGTCTGACCGTCCTAGGGGTTGGCCACACATGCTTTCCGTTCACGTTACCGCAATTACCCCCTTTTGAGAAAGTAGTTATGACAACTATTCTCAGTTCCGCCGAACAACCGGTTAAAGGGTTCGTTGGCCATGGGTCCAGCCGGTTTTCCTAACACCTGTGCGACCTCCAGGCGGTGATTTTTCTGATGAGCATGTTGGCTGACAGGTGGCGGAAAATGCGACGAAACGGCGCACGTCAACGGTGACGCCAGGCCAGTAAAAGTCTCTTATAACTCCGTTAAGCGTTTGCCGTACATCGGGATGACTGCCCGGGGTACTTTCGTGTGAGCTTCGAATGACTGATTCTCGGAACGGCTTAGGCACAAGAATCTGCTTTTACGTTTTACCCGTCACTCGGTGGTACTGCCAGTACAGAATACTGTCTTGCTGTCGCAAGGTGGAGTGGTGGCCCTTGCGGTAATGAACTCGCTTGTCGACTTTCTGCTGGCACCATTTCAATGAAGGATCGCTGCTCTGTTGTTTAGGTAGGTCATCCTCCGGAAGAGAGCTCATAACTCCTAGCTTCTTGAAAAGAAGGCTGTTGTTCTGCGCCTTGACAATGGCAGACATAAGCACCAGAACGTCTGGTGGCCTTTCCTTTTTCAAAGTTCCAATCTGTTTCTCGTCCCGGCTGCTTGTGCTCTCCCAGCACGGATCTGGGTTCAGTGCTGCTCTCTACTCCAGGCACGTTACCAAGGACGAGATCGTACGTGTGGTTTGCCATGCAAATGGCGTCGACTCCCCTGTGAAGTAGGCCGTGTCAACGTGAATCTTCTCCTCTGGTAACTGCATCGCCGACCCGTACAGAAAGAAGACTTCGTTTTTTTTTCCTGAAAACCTGTTGTCGCAAATGAGACTGCGCCGAACAATAACGGTGTTGCTGCCCGTGTCCCTTAGAAGGCGTACAGGTTCCCTGAGTACATGCCCTTCAACAACGGGTAGGCCGTCCGGTAGAAATCGAGGTGCTTTGTAGTCCCATCGGCTATGGAAGCCTGAGGTTTAGTCTGTGTTGCTAGAGGAAGCAGAGGAGACCCGGTTTAGATGACCCTGAGAAAACCGTGGGAAAGCACACGAGACAAAATGTTATTGGTCGGTTGGTTTATTTTTGCACTCATCAGCGCTGTGACCTGATTTGCCGCCAGTCTTGCATTTTCGCGGACTTCTTGGAGGGACGGTCCTGTCTTCACTGTCATTTCCAAGGTTAGTGATAATTTGGACCTCCAGGAAGCGGTCGGAATGGTCCGCGAGAGAACTCAGTGTCTTGAACTCACGCTCTCTCACGACTTCAATGAGCTTGGCGTGGCAACATCGAAGAAACTGCTCGGAGACGACAAGGTCCCTGACTCCTTCGAATGTTTTTGGCACACCTCACATCTCAACCCAATGGTCAAACTATCCTGAGAGCCGGGCAGCCAGCTGTCGTCCATTCTCGCTGTCAATGGCTTGCGCTTCCCTGAACGTCTCCTAGTAGCCCTGGGCACTGAAGCGGAAGCGCTGCAATAGAGCCTTTTTGACTGCGGGGTAATCCAGCGATTCTTCTGTTGTCAGACGGCCTATGACGGTCAAAGCTTCCCCAGAGAGGCACATGCCGAGGGCCATGGCCCATTTCTCTGGTGGAAATTCTTTTTCAGTAGCTACCCGCTCAAAGCGCTGTAGATATGCATCGCATCCCCCGTGAAAGATGGGGAGAAGCTTCTGAGGATTGACCATGGCCCCAGGGGTGTCATGCTGACCGGTCCAAAGCGGTTCTCGTGGCTGGCGTTCCCCTGGGTCCCTGCAGTTGCCGGCGTTTCCCGAAGTCGGAGCTCCAGCAACAGAAGCTCTTTGCGCCTTTTATCCGCAGCCTTCTGCCGTTCGTCCGCGGCCTTTTGCCGTTCGTCCGCGGCATTCTGCCGTTCATCCGCGCCCTTCTGCCTTTCGTCCTCCGCGCGATTTGCTTCCCGTTGAGCGACTGGTTCAGTGCGCTGGTTGGTGCGTTCTTTCTCAACCCACTCGCGGAGCTCATGCCCAGAAAGGCCGTACTGGACGCCTAGCGCTGTAAGCTTCTAGAGGTCTATAGTGGTCTTTCTGTACGGTACGGAAGTCGTATCGGTCAGTATGCTAGCTGAATCCTGGCAGGCTCGCAACTTTTGTCATGAGTGTTGGGCCGGACCGCATGGAGAGCAATCAGCCGGACTACTGTCTACACAAACACACGCTATATATTCGACAGGCCATCCAAATGGGCAGGTACGAAAGGGGGAAGACAATATTTACAAGACTGGAGAGGAACTGGTCCATTACAGTCCGCGGGGGCTGGCACGGTGGATGAAACTTGGACGGGCTGGTGACTTCGCCGAGTCGACGTGAGGTGGTAGTCTGTCAGCAATACAAGACGTGTGCGCCGAGAAGTTTCAACCCGGCGTTGTGTTCCACGGCGGAGATTGTGGCGGTGCGATGACTAGCTGCGGGAGGAAATAGCCTGGGCTCGAAACGAGGCCTTGCTGCCCGCGCTCCGCGTCACCGCCACACCGCGCACTCTTGGGACGGACCTCGGCTTCTCCCGGCGGTGTCCAGGGCTGTCGTCGGGCCTACACCGCGACGGACAGAAACTGGAAGGTAGCGCCAGCGACGGACCTCGGGCCTACACCTCGAGGGCACCGTCCTGCTGTCGCCTTTCCCGACCGCTTCCGAGATCCTTCCTCTTCTTTCTTCCCTGCTGGCTTGTTGCCTTCGGCCAGCGCTACACCCCTGGTTCGGCGGATTGGCCACCACAGTGCACTCGCCCTTAACTACAGGTGGGTAGGTGGGTAGGTAGGTGGGTAGATAGGTGGGTAGGTTAGTTTTTTAGGTGGGTCGGTGGGTAGGTGGGTAGGTGGGCAGGTAGGTAGGTAGGTAGGTAGGTAGGTAGTTAGGTAGGTAGGTAGGTAAGTGGGTAGGTGGGTAGGTAGGTAGGTAGGTAGGTAGGTAGGTAGGTAGGTAGGTGGGTAGGTAGGTAGGTAGGTAAGTAGGTAAGTAAGTTGGGAGTAAGGTCGGTAGGTAAGTAGGTAAGTAGGCAGGTATGTAAGTAGGTAGGTAGGCAATACGACAGGTAGGTGGGTAGGTATATAGGAAGAGAGGAAGGTAGGCAGGTAGGCGTGTCTGTTGGTAAATAGGTAGGTAGGCAAGTATGTGTGTAGGTGAGCATATTATTATGCAGGCATGTGGGTAGTCGGGTAGGTAGGTAGGTGTTTAAGTAGATAGGGAGGCAGAATGATTAGGTACGCGGGTAAATAGGTAGATATGTCTCGGAGCGACTGAAAAGGTATGTGAGCCCATAGCCTTTTGGGTTAATTTTTAGGCAGTGGGGTACGTTCTTCATATGCTTTAATATTACTGGGTTTCATTATTTGTGCTCTCCCGGTTAGATGTGTTTAAATCTCCCCGTAGTGTTTCCCCTACTTTAACATTTCATTTACTTCATTTAATTTATTTCCATAGTGAGGGCCCTGAGGGCATTACAAAAAGAGGGCGTGCAGAAACTTATGACAGGGCGCTATGAAAAAAATTACAAGATAATAAAGAAGAGAAAAAAAGAACAAGTGACAAAGGTACAGCAATAATAGCAGCAAATACAAAAAACAGTTCAAAAGTGCAAAAGATACAGCATTACAGAAAGGAAACACGTAAGGCACATTTGATACTCACGTAATATGAAACATGGTTCAGCAATTTTTCACGGAAGAATTCGGCAGCTAGCGGTAACGGGCCTCCGCATGGACGACGCATCCGCCTACAACCCATGGATATGTACCCCGTCATGGGCCCCGTCATCGTTGTCTCCTAAACTTTATACGCGAAGCGAACATTCTCATGTTCATCTAACAAACTTTCCTCATCATCAACTCATACCCCTGCTCCCCATCATCAACTTCTCCTCATTATCAAGTCCGCATCATCAACTCATAGCCATAAACGTTCAAAATAATGGTTCAAGCGGTGGTAGTGAAACGGTTACGCTGGTTGCGGCGGTTTCATCCTCCGGTCGCACTCGCGAAATTCAGCGGCCGCAAAGAGGCTCCGTAGCCCAATTCCCGAAACACTCGGGGCGTAAAATTTTGTAGAATTCAAATTTGGCGCCCTTCGAAGACCGCCTCATAGTCTCTACAATGGCAGAAAGAGGGCGCCAGGAGTCCGCTAGAAGTAGGAGTTCCTGTATAAACATCCCCCTCGCGAGGGGCACGATCAAATGCAGAGCGTTTCCGGGGGCGCACGACGTTAAGTAGTTTGCGTTACGTTAATGTTGTTGCACTTGTGGCCACTGCTGACGAGAGAGCGCTCGTCAGCAGTAATTTGAATGAGTCAACGATATAAGGCGCGTCCGTAGCGTCCCATTCTGTGTCGGCTCTGTGGCGCAGTGGGGAGAGTACCATGTACATTGCGTTCCGCCCGCAGGGTCGAGGGATCGAAACCTGGCACCGGAAAGTATTTTCTTTTATATAGCGGAGGGGGAGGGGTGCGGAGAGCGATGGTACGGACTACGACGGGACAACGCGGGAGACATCGCGAGTTACTGAAATGCTCTGCATTTAAAAATTTGCGTTTTGCACACGAGGCTATTGTATCAGGCAAATGGTTCCACACGGTTATTGCTTGAGGGAAGGATAAGTTGAGCATTGCTGATGTACGGCTGGGAAGTCGTGCTATGGCGTTGCTGTGGCTGATACGGGACGAGGTTCGGTGTGGCGGTTTTAAGAGAGAGTGTCTGGATTTCGGGCGATAATTAAAGGCATGAAGAAGTTAGAGGCGTGATATGATCCGGTGTGACTCATATGAATGCAGGATAAAAGATTGCTTTAGTGCAGTTACGCTTGTGTTAGCGGAGTACTATGAGCTGATCAAGCGGGCGGTTAGATTGTGTATGGCATCTAAGGTGTGGGTGAGGTATGCCTTTGATGGATGCCAAAGTGATCATGCATATTTCAGTTTCGGTCGTACGAATGTTAGGTAGGCTAGTTTTTTTATGTCCGGAGGTGGAAGGTTTAGGTTCTGGCGTAGGTAGCCGAGCGTGCGCGCGGCGTCTGAGCAAGCGGTTTTTATGTGTATTGACCATGATAGGGATGCTGAGAGATGAACTCCGAGGTATTTGTAGTATGTTCAGCGGCTATCGGGAACGAGTTAGTTTTGTAGGAGAACTGTGATCCGGTGTTTTTGCGAGTGAAAAATACCAGTTTAAATTTTTCGGTGTTTAGTGGCAATAATGATTGATCACACCATGCTGCGATATGGTTCAGATTATCTTGAAGAGCAATACAGACTTCAGTGTTGCGAATGGTCGTGTGAATGGCGCAGTCGTTGGCGAATAGACTTTACTGGTTTACACTATGATTCAGTAGGTCGTTAATATAAATTACGAAACGCAGTGATGAGAGGCATGTATCCTTTGGGACCCCGGACGTCACATCAGTGAGGGACGAATGATGGTCATTGACAGTTGTGAAGTGCTTACGATTGCCGAGGAAATTTTTAAGCCAGAAAATTATGTTAGAAGAATTCTCAGGTTAGAAAGTTTAGCGAGCAGTTGGTTGTGGGGAACCCGTTCAAATGCCTTCGAGAAGTCTAAGAAGACGACATTAATTGGAAGGTTGGCGTCCGTATATTGTAGTAAGTCATTTGGGAAGTCTGCTAATTGTGATTCGCTCGAGTAGGATTTTCGATAGCCATGTTTTTGTGGGTAAAAAAGTTGCTCGACTCTAGATGGGTCCTTATGTTGGAGAATAGAATGTGCTCAAGTAGTTTGGATGGGATGCTGGTCATTGAGATAGGTGATAGTTAGCTGGGATTGCAGGGTTACCGGATTTAAAAATTGGCACGATCTGGGCTTTTTTTCAATCATCCGGGACGTGCCCGGTGTCAAGTGACTGGGTAAATATTAGGTGTAAAATTTGACTAGAGAGCATAGGGTATTTTAGTAGTTTTCTGTTAATCTGTTCGCAGCCGGTGAAAAATGAAAGTTTAACAGCTTTTATAAGGTTAGATCTTCCCTCAGGGCAGATTACAATATCGGGCATTTCGATTATGAGAGGGTCCAGTGGTGTGACGGCAACAGTGTTACTGGCGAAGTAAAATACAGAGGAAAAGTTATCGTTCAGGGCACTGGCGCATTGGTTAGTGTCAATAGTTACTCCTGTTGAGTATGTAAGTGCTATGCGGCTGTATCGGGACTTTCGTGACAGGATGCGCCAGAATTTGTTTCGGTCAGACTGTAGAATGAATAACAGATCTTCGGAGAAGAATTTTTCTTTTGCTGTGGTTAGTTCTTGAATATATTTTTTAGCGCATGTCTGGTAACGTTCCCATGCTAAAGAGCTGTTGTTTGATTGTGCTGTTCTGTAAAGACACTTTTTGCGGTTACGAAGACTTTTTAGGCGTTTTGTAAACTATTGATTGTTTCAGTCGGATTTGATAACTATTGTTGGAATGTCTCCGTTTTTAAGATTAAGTAACGTAGTCTTGTAAAGTTCCCAGTTGGCATTAACGGATGTGGTAAGTGTCTCGGAAACTATGGAAGAAGAGAGCAACGTCATTGTTGATGGCATCAAAGTTTCCCCGCTTATATTCTGTGATAAGTAGCGTTGTTGGTCATCTTGTTTTAGTGTGGAAGCGACGAAAATATGAGTTAAACTATAATCGCTAAGCCCGAGAAGTGCGGTTACTGATTTAATGTTGTTAGGGCAGGATGTTAGCAGCAAGTCGAGTGTGTTGTTGCCTCTGGTAGGGCATGTTAGACCTCTCAGGTAGACCTCTCAGGGATTGAAAGCAAAGTCCAGCTAATTTGTGGGTAGTTTAAGTCACCGATAATGAAGATGGGTGCATCGGGATATTTATTTTGAACTAATGCAAAGAATTGCGGAGCGTGTTACAAAAATTAGGGAGGCTTTCCGGTGGCCTGTATAAAACGTCGAATATTATTTTCTGGGAGGATCGGATACGTAAACCTATGTTAGTTTGATATTTTTGTCGGCGCATATGATCGAAGATCAAGTTATTTTTTATAGCTATGAGATCGCCACCGCCTCTACGGTCGTTACGATCACGGCGATAAATAGGTTTAGGATAACATTTAGGTTAGAAGGAAGCACTTCATTATCGCTTATGTTTTCGTGTAGGCAAGATTCTGTCAGTATTATGATGTCAGCACTGATATCTTCGATGAGGCTCTGAAGTTAGACGGGTTTAGGGATTACACTTCTAATGTTTGTAAATGCAACGTTAAGACTTAAGACTGGTTCAGGACAGTTGCTCGTGGTACTGAGGAATAGACGGTTCGGTGATTGACACGTTGCGCTAGGGGTTGTGTTTGCTGGCGGTGCTTCGGCATGGATTTCTAACGTGTCACTGGACCAGTTGTTGCGTTCCTTAATGCTGTCAGATAGTGTATCGTAGAAGTAGCTTTTCTTACCTACGGTAACTTGTCGACACTTAGTTTGAAAGCGCAGTTTTGGGGCCGGAATAATTTCAACAGCTTCGAGCGTGCAAGGCGAGTGGATTGAGCGAAGTCTTCTCGGATTGCGAAGGTAGTGCCTTTCAATTTTCGTCCGGTACCTATTATTTTCTCTTTTGTTTTGAAATGGCTTAGGTTTACTTCAATTGGACGTTTTTACAGGTCTGAAAATGTCCCTAGACGTTGTGCATGCTCGATTTTGTTTGGTTCAAGTTTGACGTGAAGATGGCTGTCACAAAACGTTATAATCGATTCCTCCGAATCTTCCCATATTTCGTCCGCCGAATCGTGAAGTCCGAAAAAAGAAGGTTGTTACGGCGCATTTGGTTGTTTGCATCAGTGTGAGCGGCTTTAAGGATTTCGATGTCGTGTTGTATCCTGAGTGCCTCGTTAGTTTAGGTGAGTGTGCGTTGCTCGGTCTGAGGTGATCCGAGCACAGAAATACGGTTTGTAAAAATGGTAAGGAGCTGTTCATGGTTAGACTGGGTGGCCTTGATCTTGGTTATGTCGGTGGAAACAGTCAGAAGGGCTTTCTCCAATCTCTCAATGGTAATCATAATCAATGGAAGATTGGGTTGGGATGGGCCAGGGTTCAGCTCAACATCTTCACAAAGTAGTAGTAGCAGTTGTGATGATATATGAATTTCGAGGGCCTTAAAGCACAAGCTAACAAAATCTCGCCACTTCAAGTCGTAGTGGCACGAAATCGCTATAAGGTAGGGGTTGTTAGAGATATATTGTTTATCATTGTTAAGATAACAGACATGGAAGAGCAGTGTCGTGAGCATTGTGTGGCAGGCGGTGTCGTGCCCCGGCATTTTGGTGCTGTCGTTGCTGTCTAAATATCCACTAACTCTGAGCTGGCTTCTCTGCCCCTCTGAGCTTTCTTTCTTGAACAATAAACTTGACTTCAACATTTTGCCAAAAAACAACTACCGATTTTTTGTTAGACATTCATCGAATGGAAGGAGTCGCACAGTAGCAAAATTTCTTCCTTCTTTTTGGATAGAGTCAGCACGAGTTCTTTTTTATAAATCTTACTCATGGTGAATAATGACTCAATGCTTAAATTTTCAGTGACAGTCTGTGCAACAAATTAAACTTCATTTGCGTTACAAAAGAAGGTGCGGACGTAGACTCTGCCTTTTCTTGTATTTTTTTTTAATGTTGAAGCAAACTAGAAATTGTTTTGTCATTTTCAAAGCGGGCATGTATCTGTTTCCTGGGTTTAACAATATTTCGATGATGAGGTGAGCAAGTAATGAAAAATTGGGTGAAGGTCGACGGTAGTGGGTTTACAAGAGCTGAAGAGGCAGCCATGTGCTGTTATTCCGTCTATTACTCACATTCAATCTCCTTGTTAGTACTAATTTAAAACAGGGCCACTTATTTTCCTTATGCCGCTAAAATTCAGGAAACAAGAATTCGACGTTTTCGACAACAGTAGTAATCGCATAAACCATCATAACAGCCATTTGGGTCTTTGCTGTAACCATGCTGTCAAAAACTGAATTACTTGCGCCAAATATTCGTATACCGGTGAGTTGGTTCAAGGTTTACATATAAAAAACCCTTCAGGTACCGATAGCCCAAGTGGGAACATGGTGGGCATTTGAAGAGGCCACACAAAACAAAAATTTTTGTATGAACAAAAGCGTTATAATATTTCCAAAGGTTCTTCAGAACCCTTTGTTTGTGACATGCTTTTAATGTTGAATGTCATACTGATTATTCACCCAAAAAAGTCAGTGCGTAACCTGAAGGGTCAAATACTATATTTGTTTTACGCAGCATTTGTGTTTTAAGCTAAGGAAACAGAATAAATGACCTCATTTCAAACTTTATTGCAATATTTCCCTGTGTATTTGATTGCCACCGGACTTACATTGCAGACAGATATTATAGTGCGGCATGTTACTCAACTCGGGGCGCTGTACGCGCGTGTTCTAGGCAGGGCGTTTTTAGTGTTTCGTTCCCTGCGTATTGCGGCATTTAGAGGTCAGCCCCGTCTTTCAAGAATAAAGCGTGCCCCTTGTGATCTGTTAAGGAGATGTAGCTTACCTTGTACTGAAAACAGCGAATTAAACTTTACAGTTATTATAAGCCTGTTTTGATAAGTTTACTATTATTATATGCCAGGTTTTAGTTGTAAGCTAGCCACACTGTAAGAAAAAGTCTGGAACCGCAGGTAACTACCGAAACTAAACTAGGAAACTGATAGAAGGCTCAATCACTAGGGTAGATAAGCCCATCAGATGGGCTGTTGAGGTGCTTTGGTTTTTTGAACTAATGGTCTAAGAGTTGCTTGGGCACAAAGAACACCCCTCCATGTCAAAACAATCTCCAAACACTTGAGCCGTCAAAAATAAATTTGTGTAACAATGTTGTTGTAAAACTACTTCGCTGGAGAACTGGTTACAACCTTTGTTTTCGTAACCGTCTTCATCTTTGTAGCACTGTAAGTGAAGTTCGCAGGCTTTATATTGATGTAAATTGAGAAAGCATGATAGAAAAAATTGTGAGAATTTGAAGTGCATAAGAAAACGTAAGTTCATGCGTTTAATATAAAAATAAACACCCATGAGAAGACGACAAGAAAAAAACAGACATTACCCATAGTTACGACGGAGTTAGGCTAAGACTAAAAGAACAAAACATGTGCAAACGGCGTAGTTGGAAAAAAACTGGCCTCTCCAAAAAAGACAGGAAGAATTCGTTAATCTGGGACAGTAATACAACATGTGGGATGCACATAAAGGGGACTGCTTTAATGAGGCAGCAAAAATCCACTCTGCCTGCCCCTCCCCCGATTATCCAAGAGTACGGTTTTGGCGCTGAGGTTGAGTAAAAAGGCAGAGATACACACGTGCCGCTAATTTGAAAAGTGCATATGCTTTCCACTTTTCTCTCCGCCGCTCAACTTTCAAACTAGGACTGTTATTACTGGCTGAAAGCATAACCTGCATCGCCAGGGTTTAAAAAGAATCGTCAATTTTTTTCCACAACAGGGTGCCGACTGTCGATGGGTCTACGCTCCGAAATTTATTCAGTGTAGGATGTTCCGGGTTACTGCTTCGTTTTATTAGGTTTGTTATCGGACATTAGAGTTTGTCGCAATGAATATGTCTGCAGACGTTGCCTATTCACACTAAACAATCTGAAATAGGTAGCCCCACTGCGTGAACAGTATCTTTTGCTAGAGACGTGACCGTATAGAGGAACGCTGTCTGCGTAGTGTGACCACTCTTCGAGTCCCTTTCATTTGTTCTATGGGATTAACGTTGGTGGAAGTAAATATTCCCACAGAAACTATAAATTTGTCGGAGACGCTTACAATCTTAAAACAGTCCGCCAATTCTTTAACAGGTTTTGTACTGTTTTTAAGCGCAATTTATTACTTATTTATTCTCTATAGTGCTCTTGGTGCGCTGGGGTTTGTTTTCAGGCAATACTCTTGGCACTATAGGATTTGCCAGGAACCAATATGTGTTTACCCATAGCGACACTAACAATCTTGTTAGGGTTCCAACAATGCGCACACAGTATCTCTCAGTTAAACTTGACGCACCTGGAAGGAGTGAGTAAACAACAGCCTGTAAATTATTACACTTACGGGTCACTTCCGTTTTTTTAAAAATAATATTTGTCGTAACACATTTTTACGGAAAATCACTTATAAACCCACCAGCCCAGATACAATTGCAAAATGCTTTGGCAATGCGTTAGCAGTACTTCCTGCTGACAAACGATCCCGGCCTTGTGGACAGAGTAACATCACCGTTCAACAAATAGGGCGTTTGTTTTTTATGCTCCGCAACTTTCACCTCGAAAATAAGCGGTGAGCAAATAGTTGAGCTAACGCCCTTAAAATGTGAACTCAGACGGTATTTAATATTCAGAGTGAGCCATATCCGCCTGTGGCACAAATATAAGTGAGCCAAATCTTTTTGCCTAATGGGAGTATGGTTTCGGCGTGACTGTTCCGACTGTTTTATGGGTGCTTTCTTATATTTTCTTTTTCAGAGCTGGCTTATCATTAGTTGAGACGGCCAGTAATACATCGGCGAAACATCTGTCTTAAGAAGTTGACGACAAAGTAAAAGGTAGTTGAAGTAAATGAAACAAAACTGAGAGATATCAAACCATAACTTTATTTTGTCTCATCTGTTTCTACAGAATAAACTGTGAATATTTTTACTTTCTAGCCGGTGCGCAAGCAGCCGCGAACGGCAGCAGTATGACATTAAACGAGGCCACAGTTTTTTGGCGTGCGGCATATTGTTTGGACATGCCCCGCCTCATCTGTCTTTCACGTTCCCCACATTGGTGGACCGGATTTTCCGCTCCACTATCCACCATTACACCGGAAACAACACCACCCTCAGTTCCATTCGCACAACCACCCGTGAACCTTGCCGGGTCGTCTTCTGCAGCAGCTGGGACCTGCAAGAGCGATGGCACTGTTGCTGAGTGACAAACAATGAGGGCGGGCAACGCGCAGCCGGTGCGCAAGCAGCCATGAACGCCACGGGCGTAGAAATAAACGAGGCCACAGTGTTTGGGTGTATCGCATATCGTTCGGACGTGTCCTGGCTCATCTGTCTATCGCGTTCCCGACATTGATGATTTAGACGTTCCACTCCATCACCCTCCGTTCCGTTCGCACCACCACCCGTGAACCTCGAAATGCAAAGACTGTGCATCTTGCTGTGCTTCTTTCCGCGGGGACTCGTCCTCTAGACACCGTTTAAATGGAGGGGTATGTGGTGCCACCCCAGGGTCTCCGTCGTCTGCTCCTACACCAGGGCGCTGCAAGAGCGATGTCACTTGTTCTGAGGGAGAAGTAATGAGTGTGGGCAACGCGCAGCCGGCGCGCAAGCGGGCACGAAACCCAGGAGCGTAGAATTAAACGGTGGCACAGTTTTTGGGTGTACGGCATATCGTTCGTACGTTTCCTGGCTCATCTGTCGATCGTGTTCCCGACATTGATGACTCAGAAGTTCCACTCCACCACCCTTCGTTCAGTTCGCACACCACCCGTAAACCACGAAATGCAAATATCATGCATCTTGCTGTGCGATTTCCACAGGGACTGCTACTCCAGACACCATCTGAAGGGGAGGAGGCTGTGTAGTTGCGCCCGAGCGGCGCGGGTCGCCTGCTGCTGCAGCGGGGTGTTGCAAGAGCGGTGGCACTGCTCCTGAGCGACAAGCAGTAAGTGCGGGCAACCGGCAGCCAGTGCACAAGCAGCCCCGAATGCCAGGCACGTGGAAATAAATGGGGCCAAAGTTTTGAGTGTGCGGCATATCATTCGAACCTATCCTGGCTAATGTGTCGATCGCGTTCCTGACATTGGTGAATTGGACTTTACACTCCACCATAAGCTATTCCTCCCTAAACACCACCACCCTCTGTTCCATTGGTACCACCATCCCTGAACATCGCAATCCAAAGACTGCGTCTTGCTGTGCCGCTTTCCATTGGGTCTCCTCGTCCAGACAGCGTCTCAAGAGTAGGGGGCAATGTGGCGGCACTCCAGGGGCTCGGGTCGCATGCTTCTGCCGCCAGGCTCGGTAAGAGCGATGGCACTGGTGCTGACCGACAAGCAATGAGGGTGGGCAACGCGCAGCCGGTGCGCAAGCAGGCGCGAACGCCAGGAGCATGGAATTAAACGGCGCCACGGGTTTTGCGCGTACGGCATATTGTTCAGAAGTGTCCCGGTTCATCTGTTTATCTCGTTCCCGACATTAATGATTCGGACGTTCCACTCCCCCATCTGCCATTCAATTCAAAACACCACCACCCTCCGTTGCCCTTGCACCACCACCCGTGAACCGCACACTGCAAAGACTGCGTGTTTTCCTGTGCCGTTAAAGGGGAGGGGGCTTTGTGGCGGCGCCCCAGGGGCTCAGGTCACCTGCGGCTGCAGCCGGGCGCTGCAAGAGCGATGGCACTGCTCCTGAGCGACAAACAGTCATTGCGGGCAACGCGCCGCCGGTGCACAAGCAGCCACGAACGCCAGGAGTGGACTTAAATGGGGCCAAAGTTTTTGGTGTGCGGCATATAGTTCGAACGTGTCCCGGCTCTTCTGACTATCGCGTTACCGACATTGGTGTCTCGGACTTTACACTACACCATCTACTATTCCAACCTAAACACCACCACCTTCCGTTATGTTCGAACCACCACCCGTGAACCTCGCAATGCAAAGACTGTGTGTATTGCTGTGCCGCTTTCAACGGGGACTCCTCTAGACACCGTCTAAAGGGGAGGGGTATCCGGTTGGCTGTTAGCAGCAACAGCGCCGGGCACTTGGCGGATCACTGCAAGCGATGCGGGTGCACGCGATTTCTGGACCAGACGACCTTCTTGAAAAAAACAGAGAATAATACGGAGAGGGAGATTATCTAGGCTTACTCCATCAAAAAAGCGGGAGATGACTGCATCAGCACGCCGTCACTATCACTTAGTGATAAAGAGCTGTCTTTTATTAAAGAAAGCTTATAAGCACCCAGCGTAGAATGTGCGTTAGCTTGTCTTGATTGTGCGTATGCTGTATCAGTAGTGCGTGTGTTGTGTCGTCATGATGTTACTATTTTATATGATAGCCGTCAGCAAATGTTCTTTCATGGCAGTAATCTCGATTGGGTTCTCCTGGCTTGTATATAAGTAGGCGTGTTTTTCATTAATAAACAGTTGGAAGTTGGCGCCTGTATGTGCTGTTTGTGTTTTACTTCCTCTTCGTCTGCTTAGCGCCCCCCTTTTAGTCTTTCCAATGACCATGAACCAACAGGCTCAACAAGTTTTGTCAAGTCCCACAGTTACGTGGCTGCTGCCAGAACGTTTCAGTCGGTACACAAATAGTCCACACTGAGATGAGCTCACCGACAAGGACTTGTTTGCTGGCCTAAACAACAAGCAAGACACTGCTACAAATTAATTTGAGCTTGCAATGATTGTGCCTTATTTGTAGTTAACAAACCAACTGCAACCCCACAAAGCAACATAAGCTCCAACTCAATATTTTAAAGCTAAACTGCATTACTTCATTAAGAAATTTGAAACCTCTCTTTGAGCAGAAGTGCCACAGCTTCAAAGTGTAGACTGTTAGTCCGGAGAAAAAGTTTATTCAGCAATTCCAGTATGCATGCTTGCTGCAATAATAAAGAGAGCTGGGCAGTACAGCGAGAGTACAGTGAAGGCTGTTAAAGTAATTTATATCCGTAGAGGAACTCTGCTTCCATTATTTAACGTGCCAGTGTACTGACCCTAAATTCGGTGTGCACAGGATAGGGGAAAGAGAGCGCAAGCTATTTCAAATTTACGGTAAGCAAAACGAGCTCACCCTACACTTTTTGTGTATGGGGATGGTAACCACAACTTCAAAAGTGTAGCAAGAAATGAGGAGATGGTGAATTGCTTTTTCTGTTTCAATGCAAGAAAATGACCTGAGTTAATACTTAAACTGCTGAAAATTTTATTTCTTTGCAAAGGTGGCAAGCGCATGGCGTATTTTTAAGTTAGTTATTTATCGCAGATACTCAGTAGTGACCCAGATAACGTTTCTACTACAAGGCAATCCAACAACCCCGCTAACAAAACTAAATACATGCGAGCAACTACTTAAACCATCCTTTAACCAGAAAATCGTCCTCCATGATTCAACTTGTCCACCTCCCTGCAAAAAATTATTTTAGCTTCCCTGTCCCAGTTACCTAACATGAAAGGACAACTGCACAACAGCAATGGCGTTATCTTGGTCTCCTTCTACATATTACATCTACAAATGAACAAATCTCTCTGTCAAATGAATACACGACAAAACCAGTCAGGCTGACCTCTGCAAATGATGAATACATTTTTCTTAATTTGATGCTGGTCTGCATCAAGTTTCTTCAATTCTAATTGCACTCACTGAATTTTTTTATAAATCAAGAAACCCGTTTTTGTTGCAACAATAAAAAAGATTTCCTTTTTCCCTCATTACTCCATCAAACAAGCATCTATTTGCATCTTTATATTGTACCTAAAAAGAAGCACACAAAGGTTTTGGCCAGCAAAAAAAGTAACAATTTGATTTGGTGGATATATGAAAGAAGATAATGATAACTAAAGCACAAAAATGGCAACTCTGAACAAAAATGGCTTAACTGCTATGCAGTGCAAAGGAAACCGCAAAAGCAAAATGTTCACTGGTAAGTCTGCTATGGTGGTGCAGCTGGAAGAATATTCAACAGCAATTTCCAGACATCAGGTTTGAAGGTTTATTGAAAAAATATAGTTGTTACATTGGAATACAATAATGGATACATACACAAGGAGGTCCCAGAGGGAAACACTGTCGGGGGGACCTCCTGTAACAACGTTATATGGTGCGAAATTCCCAAAACATGAAGTTAAACATGAAGACATGAAGTTAGGCTTGATTTATTGTCGCTCAAGGTGAAGAAAAAGGCACTGAAACAGTATAGTTTATTGGCAATGATCCCAAGATTTTTGAGAAGACCAGTTATTTACACTGCCTCGTTAACTCAATTTAGTTAAACTTAAAGGCTAAATTATTTAAATTCCGTACTGTCCCCGTATGTACTTCATGTGTTTTTGGCCGCCTACTTAAGCTGTCACGGGATGACCTGTAGAAGTTGGCCGCATGTCGCTCCATTTTTATTCAGGCCCAGTGGATGTAGTACGAAGCAGTGTTTTATGTGTGGTAAATTCTCTGGTTCTGAAATTACACCAGCAAAGCAACAACAACTGAGCTTAGTCTGAAGTTGAGAATTGCATAGTGCTTACCGCAGAAGCACAATAAAGGGGTTGTGGAGAGATTTTCTAAAAAAGTTGTGTTGTGTGTGTATTTATAACTGTGGAACCTTGATGCATAATCGTTCTGCTGATCGATATTGGCAAATAGGAAAAAAATGCAGGTAATGTTTCGCCGAGGCTTTCCTCCTCAAATCTCAAAGTCACGACTTGTTAAGAAGCCAATCACAGTTCCCCGTTGTCTGCATATGTCGGCACAGAGCGGGTTTAGAAATGGTCAGATAAATATGAACCCTAATTAAATTCACCTTGCAACTGAACGGGAGATGTCTAATCTCTAATGCGACTGATAAACAGGGTCGAACTTTCAGTTAACAATACGGGCCAGTGACGCAGGCGAAGGTAAGCACGTTGAAAGTACACTGGGTATTTTTAAACCGTTTACGTTGTTTCACACGAGTCTAAACTGCAGACGTCTGTCTCATTTAGCATGCAATGGGAGTGGCGCGAGGTGAAACCAGTGACCTGAGGAGATAAATGACCAAAAGCTTAAAATGAGAATTTACGACCTAACACCTCCATCGAAGGAACTTCGATGAACGCGTTAGGTCGTAAATTACACTTCTCGAAGTTCCTTCGAGTAGCCCACCACATGAATCAACTGGGCGGCGGCCACTAAAGACTCCCAGCAAGTGAACCACCACCGCGAAGCAGCGAGCTTCGCCGCTGGCAAAAAGTCTTCAAATATGGCGAGGCGTAACGCAAGCATGACCATTGGCTACGCTGACGAAACCTCTACGCCTCTCAACCAGCCCACCAAGCCAACCGGGAATGGAGGAAAGGCTGCTGGGCAGGCCGTTCACGAAAGGCAAGCTCTGGGATGCCTGCAATCTAACGCCGTTGTCGACAAGAAACCGTTACCCAAGCGAGACTGCCCAAAGCAGCCAGCTGTAGCTGCTGTCAGGCGGTTAGCGCGATTAGGAGCATCGACTGATAGCTCTCGCCCACTAGGTCACTTCGAAGTGTTTGACGACTCTTTCGATGTTGCCGCCGTACAACCGCGGACGGCCGACGCTCCTGCTGGAAGGCCCCTTTCCCCGCTGGCCCCGGTCTGCGCCGCAATTCCAGCAGCGTTAAAAAATGTGGTGCCTGATACACCGATGTCGCCCCAATGCTGCGACATCGGTGTATTGTAAGTTTCCACTACTCCAAGGAACTTCGAGTGGTGGAAACTTACAACTAAGCCACCATTTACACATCAAGCACAAAAACAACTAGCCAAAAGCAGGGACACAGCGCTGAGCCTCACCATCACGCAGTTCGATTGCTTTGCTGTTTCCTGCAATGAGCCATGCTGTTAACGCTGTTTCGTTGATTGGGTTTGCTCCCCCTTGGCTCACTACAGAAACGCTGAACCATAAGTTGGCAGTGCAAGCTCTAAGTTGACAAGAACGTATTAAAAAACATGTGAAGTGGCTTTTATGCTGCAGGTTTCTGTAACGCGCGCTTCTTGCATCGATAAGGTAGTGCGTAAAGTGTCTGACTTCAACGCCGGCTAGCCGTAACGTTGGGCTGGCCGGTGGCCTCAAGTTCAAATCCCACATTTGGCACTTTTTTTGCTTTGACGATTTTTTGCCATTTGACATAAAAGAGGCAAAAATCCAAAGAGAATGCAGCAAAACGTGAGATTTGTAGGGAGATTGGCTACAAAACGTACAAACAATCAGTAGGTCTGAGTCATTGCCTCTACAGGAGGCTATGTCTGAGTTCTGGTACAATGGTTGCCACACAACAGAAGCCGTTCCGACACCGGTCACGTCAATAGAAAACTGTTTCGGTAACAAATAAAGGGTGCGCTATTTTTAAAATATTGGGTTTGCAATTGTACAGAACAATATACACAAAAATCATTTAGGTTTTGACCATTTTACGGTGACGTCACTGCTAGTTGCGCTGGCGACTGGTGATGTGCGCATGGTCGCTTGCAATGCACCTCAAAACAATAATTTAGAAGTTGTCTCCTAATTTCCAGAAGCAATGAATTGTTAAAATATTTTGGATTTATGTTCTTGAAAGGTCATTCAAGTAGACAAAATTAAGCTAAGACAAACAAATATTTTCTTCACGACCCCTTTAAATTTCTGTGAGCTTCGAATTTGAAATTCGATTTGAAACTAAACTTCCCTTTCTTTCACTGCGCCCTATTTCTGCCTTTTCATATTCACAGAATCCTGTTAGTACCCACGATTTATTTGAAAAATGCTGCCTATGAATATTTGGTATAGCTGTATCTACCAATGAGCCCGAAAGTGGCATGAAAAAATACTTGTAAACACGGCAAAATATTGTCGCGAAGACAAGGACGATGCAGTTGTCTTGAATGAGAAACACGTTTATTGGAGCGAACTTGTGCTCCCCTAACAACTCAAAAGAATACAGAGGCGGCGAAGCAGCGGTCAACAAAGTGACTTGCACAGGCGAGTGTCGTCGAATCGAATGCTCCAGCGTCCGCACTGCAGGCTTTTTATCTTTCGGCGCGCGTGGTTCTCGAAACGTCGATTCACATCGAGAACAGAGTAGATCCAAGAAGATTATTCTGTGCTGTTCACGTTAGATCGGAATGCTCTCCCTATCACGACAGATAACACATGCGGCACAGAAAGAAAGAATGCTTAAAAAGGTAAAAAGCGCGACTTGGACAACGACAGTAGAGAAGGACGACGGGACAAGCGCTCACTTTCAACTAACATTTATTGAGGCATCGTCTCATATTTATACATGTACCAGGAGCATGCGCACTTTGGAACACTACGTAGAACGAATCAACCAGAGAACATAATCACAGTGACATTTTCAAAAATTCACACTCACTGGTACGCAAAAGAACCGAAGTATCACTGACGCATTTATCACCTTTCTGCTTAATATGGAACGCTTCTAACAGCTCTCTCGCCACGGAATTTTTACTCCTACCGAGAATCCTAATCTGGTCAAACAGAGGTCTGCACTCTTTCAAGGGACGCGTGCGCATTTACCCGCACACTGCAAAGACTGCAGGCCTGTCAGTCCCTTGAAAGAGTGCAGACCTCTGTTTGACCAGATTAGGATTCTCGGTAGGAGTAAAAATTCCGTGGCGAGAGAGCTGTTAGAAGCGTTCCATATTAAGCAGAAAGGTGATAAATGCGTCAGTGATACTTCGGTTCTTTTGCGTACCAGTGAGTGTGAATTTTTGAAAATGTCACTGTGATTATGTTCTCTGGTTGATTCGTTCTACGTAGTGTTCCAAAGTGCGCATGCTCCTGGTACATGTATAAATATGAGACGATGCCTCAATAAATGTTAGTTGAAAGTGAGCGCTTGTCCCGTCGTCCTTCTCTACTGTCGTTGTCCAAGTCGCGCTTTTTACCTTTTTAAGCATAATGCACCAACTTGCCCAACAGATTTGTTTAAGAAAGAAAGAATGGAACAGGCGCTTCCCTTGGCGCAGAGATAACACAGACCGGCGCAGCCGGGCGGTAAAAGCAAAACACAAATAAACAAACCCAATGTATGGTTCGCGGCATTACCCCCCCTCTAAGAGTACATCGACCCGATGCTAACATAAGGGAGAGTCCGAAAATAAAAATAAAATTCGTTATCATCCGTAGAAAGGTTTTAAGCGAACCACGTAAACGACTTCGGGCCGCGTGCGTCGTCGTGATGTTCCGGAATCACCATCAGGGATCACCTCGTAGGTAAGTTGGCCGACACGTCGTAGAATCTGGTAGGGTCCGAAATACCGTCGCAGGAGCTTCTCACTGAGTCCGCGTCGTCGGATGGGAGTCCAAACCCCCACACAATCCCCTAGGCGGTAGTCGGCGTCTCGGCGTCGGAGGTTGTAGCGGCCCGCTTCCACCAGCTGCTGGTCCGTTATAAGAACTCGAGCGAGCTGGCGGGCACCTCCGCACGTTGAAGATATCCGTGGACGTCGGCGTTGAGGTCGTCGTCTTCTACGTGCGGAAGCATGGCGTCGAGCATCGTAGTCGGCCTTCTACCGTAGACAAGCTCGAACGGCGTCAGCTGCGTCGTCTCCTGGATAGCCGTGTTGTACGCAAACGTGACATACGGGAGCACTTCGTCCCAAGTCTTATGTTCAACGTCAACGTACATTGACAGCATATCTGCGATTGTCTTGTTCAGACGTTCTGTTAGTCTGTTCGTTTGGGGGTGGTACGCCGTCGTTCTTCGGTGATCCGTGTTGCTGTAGCGTAATACGCCCTGCATCAGCTCCGCAGTAAATGCCGTTCCGCGGTCGGTGATTACGACTTCCGGGGCTCCATGTCGCAGCACAACTTGGCTTATAAAGAACTTTGCCACTTCTTGAGCAGTCCCCCTCGGAAGAGCGGCGGTCTCTGCGTAGCGCGTCATGTAGTCTGTCGCTACGACAATCCACTTGTTCTGTGATCGTGACGTAGGAAACGGGGGTAAAAGGTCCATTCCAATCTGTTGAAATGGTCTCGATGGGACGGCGATCGGTTGCAGAAGTCCGGCGGGTCTTGTCGGCGGCGGTTTTCGTCGCTGGCAGTCACGGCAGCTCCGGATGTAGTGGGTGATGTCAGAGGTAAGGCCGGGCCAGTAGTACCTCGCCTTGATTTTTCCAATAGTGCGGGCTGTGCCGAGATGTCCGGAAGACGGGTCGTCGTGGCACGCTTCCAAAATTTCGTCACGAAGGTCCGCGGGGATGACGAGAAGGTAATTCGCTCTTGTTCCGGGGCTGAAATTCTTCTTCACGAGGACGGAGTTTCTCAGGCTGAATGCTGGTAAGCTGCGTTTGAAGGTCCTAGGAACGGCAACGTTGCATCCCTCGAGGTACTCGATTATGACGCGTAAGTCGGGGTCGGCACGCTGCTGGGCGGCTAGGTCGCTTTCCGTCACGATCCCGAAGAACCCGCTGTCTTTATCAGCGTCTTGTGGTTGTGGGTCGACGGGGGCGCGGGACAGGCAGTCGGCGTCGGAGTGTTTCCTGCCGGATTTATAATCGACTGTAACGTCGAACTCCTGCAGGCGCAAGCTCCACCGCCCAAGACGGCCAGAGGGGTCCTTCAAATTGGCGAGCCAACACAGCGCATGGTGGTCTGTTACAACCTTGAATGGCCTTCCATACACGTATGGGCGAAATTTTGAAATCGCCCATATAATAGCCAGGCACTCTTTCTCAGAGGCAGAATAGTTTTTCTCCTCCTTCGACAGACCACGGCTGGCATAGGCGATTACCCTTTCGCAGCCGCTTTGCTTTTGGACAAGGACGGCACCCAAGCCTATTTCACTGGCGTCCGTGTGCATTTCCGTTTCGGCATTTTCGTCGAAATGAGCGAGCACGGGCGGGCTTTGCAGGCGTTTTTGCAGCTCGCAGAATGCTTTTTCTTGGTCGTTTTCCCAGCTGAAAGGGGTGCTATCTTTCGTCAAGCGCGTGAAATGCTCTGCAATGCGTGCGAAGTTTGCGACGAAGCGCCGGTAGTATGCGCACAGCCCGAGAAATCTTCGCACGCCCTTCTTGTCTTTCGGCCTTGGGAAGTTCGCAATGGCTGAAGTTTTTGCCGGGTCAGGTAGGACTCCCGCGGCGTTGACGACGTGGCCCAAGAACTTCAGTTCCCCGTATGCGAAACGGCACTTTTCAGGCTTCATCGTCAACCCCGACGTACGAATGGCCTCGAGTACGGACTCCAACCTTGCAAGGTGTTCGTCGAAAGTCCGGGCGAATACCACTACGTCGTCGAGGTATACGAGGCAGGTGTGCCACTTAAGGCCAGCTAGCACAGTGTCCATGACTCTTTGAAACGTCGCTGGTGCTGTGCACAGCCCAAACAGCATCACCTTGAACTCGTATAGGCCGTCTGGGGTTATAAATGCAGTCCTCTCTCGGTCTCTCTCGTCCACTTCAATTTGCCAGTAGCCGGTCTTCAGATCCATCGATGAGAAGTACTTCGCGTGGCAGAGGTGGTCGAGGGCGTCGTCGATTCGGGGGAGGGGGTGCACGTCCTTTTTCGTGATTTTGTTCAGTCGCCGGTAGTCAACAAAAAACGTTAATGTGCCGTCTTTTTTCTTTACGAGTATGACGGGCGCAGCCCAGGGGCTTTTCGATGGCTGTATAATGTCGTCGCTGAGCATGTCGTCGACTTGAGTCCGGATGGCTTCCCGTTCGTGTGAAGATACGCGGTACGGTGACTGTCGGGTAGGTCGGGCTCCATCTTCGGTTATTATTCGGTGCTTCGCTAGAGGGGTCTGACGTAGTTTTGCGCTCGACGAAAAACATTCGCTATAGCGACGCAGCAAAGCCAATAACTTGTTCCGTTGTTCTTGCGGTAGCGCCGGATTCACGTCGAAGGGCTGCGGGAGTTTGAAGTTTTCTACGGGTGTGCGTTCAAAGTCGGCGACCGCGATCACGTCACTTGCTTCTTGCGCTTCTTCGAGGAATGCAATTGCCGCGCCCTTGTGTAAATGCTGGTACTCCTCGGTGAAATTAGTAACCAAAATGTGGGATTGGTGTTCCTTGAAGCGCGCAATGCCTCTTGCGACCGACACACCACGGTCGAGAAGCACCCTTTGATCAGTGTCTACGATAGCGTCGACGTCAGGAGCAGCATCTTCACAGTAGACTGCGACCATCAAGTTTGCGCGGGGTGGCAGGGTGACATGATCATCGGCAATCCTTACAGCACCACGTCGTTCGGGGTTCGGTTCCGGCGTCATGGAGTGATTGGGGGAAAACGTTGTTGACTTGGTCTGCAGATCGATTATTGCACCGTTGTCCATCAAAGAGTCCATTTCAAGAATTACGTCGCGGGAGCAGTTAGGCAGAATGACGAACGCCGCAGGGTACGTTGTGCCGTCTATGGTGACGCGCGATGTGCACGTTCCACTTGGCGTCACGAGGTGGCCTCCTGCTGTGCGTATGTGCGGACCGTTCCATCTGATCATAACTTTGTTCAGTTTAGACGCAAATGGTCCGCTCATTACCGAATAGTCAGCTCCCGTGTCTACGAGGGCGACTACGTCAAAGCCGTCGATGGACACCTTGACGTCAGATGCAGTCTTCCTCGAGTTCCGGGTTCGTCGGGGCGTCGTATCTCTGCTTGTACGTGTTGACGGTCGGGCACTGTGCATCGTCGTTGTCGTCGTCTTCTCAACGGACGTCTCGGTCAGGTCGGGTACGCGTCGCGCCGTGTAGCTGTCGTCGTGTTCAGGAGTCTCGTTAGGGCTAGGTCGGGTCGTCGGGTTGAGGGCATGTCGTGAAGGATGGTCTTCAGCGAGTCGCTGCGTCGTTGGAGGGTTTTCATTTTTCCGCCGTTGTGCAACTTTACCTCCCAAAGTTGCTGCTTTTAGTTTCCCCCGCGTGGGCTGGGGGACCTTCCACGTGAGAAGTCAGCAGTGCTGCGGCGGTTCGGTGACCGATACGGGTAGGGCGACGGTGAAAGGTTGAAGCGGGCTGATCCTCGGTTGGTGTTGGAGAGGTATTCTTCGATCTCAGCAGGGCGCTGGCCGTATCGGGGGCGTGGGGCGTCGACGGAGAACCCTCGCAAACCGAGCCTCTTGTAGGGACAGCGACGGTAGATGTGGTCGGCCTCTCCGCAGTGGTAGCACCGCGGGCGATTATCGGGCGTTCGCCACACGTCGGTCTTCCTGGGCGTCTGGTATCCCTCGATCGGGCGGGTGGCCGATCGGGCGGGTGGCACCCGCGTCGGGCGGGTGGCATTGGACGGCGGTATGGCTCGGCCTCTTGACGACGGGTTCGAGCAGGGCGGGGTTGACGAACAGCCGAGGAGTAGGTCATGGCTTGTGGTTCGCGGGGTGCTTCCGACGGCGTAGAAGTTCCCAGTGCGTTTTGGACTTCTCGGATTACGTCGGTCAGGGAAGCCGCTTGAGGTTGCGGCGTCGTTGGAAAAAGCTTCCGAAGCTCCTCCCTGACCACTGCTCGGATGGTCTCTCGCAATGTATCGGAGCTTCCATTTGCGGCACCGATGGTCTCCGAGAACAGCGCGTTGACAGGGCGGTCGTACTTCCTCGTTCGAATTTCTAGCGTCTTCTCCATCGCGGCCGCCTCAGACGCGAATTCCGCCACTGTCTTCGGAGGGTTACGGACTAGACAAGCAAAAAGTTCTTGCTTCACTCCTCGCATTAGAAACTTGAGCTTCTTTTCCTCGGTCTTTTCAGGGTCCGCACGACGAAAAAGTCGTTTCATGTCCTCAACGAAAATCACGACTCCTTCGTTGGGGTGCTGCGTTCGAGTTTCAAGCAAAAGCGCAGCTCGCTCTTTTCTCACCACGGTAGTGAAAATCTTAAGGAACTCCCTTTTGAATTGAGTCCAGTCGGTCAAAGAGCTCTCATGATTCTCGAACCAAGTTCGAGCAGCATCTTCTAAGTAAAAGAAGACATGCCGGAAACTTTCTTCGTCGTCCCACCTGTTGAAGATGCGGACGCGCTACAGCTTCTCCAACCATTCTTCGGGGTCTTCAGCGGAGGCTCCCCGGAACGATGGCGGTTCTCGGGGCTGCTGCAGGATGATTGGCGACGTTGTTTCTTGCACCATGGTGTTGGTTGCAGCATTCCTTCTCTTGGGCCCTTCTGGCAGAAGACCGAACTCGGGTAGCAATCCTTGCAGTCGGGGGCTTTCTCTGGTTGGACTGGCTTGGCGGCTTCGAGATGTCGTAGAGGGCATAAAGGCTTACTTCCCCGCACCTCTACCAGATGTCGCGAAGACAAGGACGATGCAGTTGTCTTGAATGAGAAACACGTTTATTGGAGCGAACTTGTGCTCCCCTAACAACTCAAAAGAATACAGAGGCGGCGAAGCAGCGGTCAACAAAGTGACTTGCACAGGCGAGTGTCGTCGAATCGAATGCTCCGGCGTCCGCACTGCAGGCTTTTTATCTTTCGGCGCGCGTGGTTCTCGAAACATCGATTCACATCGAGAACATAGTAGATCCAAGTAGTAGTAGATCCATCGAGAACATAGTAGATCCAAGATTCTGGGCTGTTCACGTTAGATCGGAATGCGGTCCCTATCACGACAGATAACACATGCGGCACAGAAAGAAAGAATGGAACACGCGCTTCCCTTGGCGCAGAGATAACACAGACCGGCGCAGCCGGGCGGTAGAAGCAAAACACAAATCAACAAACCCAATGTATGGTTCGCGGCAATATTGACTAACACAGACAGTGAGCAGCTGACGAAGACTGGCACAGAGTATCAACTATTATGCGGTGCGAAAACACAACCATAGGTGCATGGATGCACATGCACAAAAGAAATTTGACAAGGAAAGTTTCCGCTCTTAATAAATACACTCTTTTGCATACTTCATCTCTCCGGTATACAGGCCTCTTGACACAATCATATGTTTTCTTATGGGGTAAGCCTCCGGCGTTTGCCTGAAATGCGTGTCGCTGCACTAACACCATATTTTCTTTTGCGCAAAAGGGTACTGGACTCCATATCTCTGCCAACCAGTGCAAGTCATGCCTCCACAAAGCTAAGGACTGCTTCGGCGTGCAGATTGTCAGGATAAAAGAATTGCAATTCCTGCAGTCATTTGTGTTAGCGGCAGCGCATAGAGTAGTAAAAAGCAGAACCAGAAATGCAACAAGTAACACTGAAAACATGCGGGAAAATAACAACCTTGAAGCTGTGTCAGCTTCAAAGTATGTCCGATACCATAAGAATGACAGGAGTTGAGGTGATGTTGTCGCCAACCATCATGCATGCAGGAATGTGCGCCTGCAGTGTAAGCAGGATGAAAGAGACCCTGCAACGTGCTTTAAACAGTAAACATCCTACATGATGTTTTGATTACACTGCGAATAACACCTGAGCCAAAACTTACGCTTGCGAATGAATCAGCAAGCATACAAATCACTGTAAAAGACGCCAAATACCAACCGCGCTCTCTTCAATTTTTCTCATGATTTTATGCACAACTGGCACATCCGACATTACCTCATTTCTGCCACGGCTGTCCTATTGGCTGCTTGTAACGCGCTACCGCCGTCGGCGCTGTGCACCAAACTCTTTTATACCTGAACCCTTACAAACAGTTTTAGATGCCACTGCTTCTGATTCACTCGCCTTGTCCATGCATCCGGAGTCGTTGGCGTTGTCGTCAGCGTCCTCCCCTCCCCCATTCTCCTCGCCGCTTAGCTGCGCTCTCCGCCGCTCACCCCCTCTCCTCTCCGATAGCGAACACTCTCTCCAGAGGGGCATTGGATTGGATTCAATTGTATTGGATTGTATTGGCTAGGCTTGACCTGGCTTGGATTGGATTGGATTTAGATTGGATTGGATGAAAGTGGATTGTGTTGGATTGTGTTGCGTCATAGCCGCGGCGGACGCACTGGTGCCAGCGCGTCCCCTCACCGTTATGCGCGCTATAAAACTCAGTGCCTGCGCCACTGGCTCCATCGTTCCAGCGCCGTTCCTCCGCTGTCCAACGCTGCAACGTGAACCCCCTTTGCGTCGCACCTACACAGAGGTTCCCGCGAGAAGATGTGGTAGTTTTATTTTAGCGTTTTTTTTTTTTGTTTTCAGTGCGCACGAAGTGTGAGTAGAAAGTAGAAAAAAACTTTCAAGCAGACCCCTTGAAAACAAACTTTTATTGTTCAAAAAGCCAGAGTGCGCGCTTGCAGGCAGGTAGCCATGCCTGCTTTTATGTTGCTTCAGACCAGAAATACACCCCTCCACGTTACGGAGAAACGGAGAAAACTGCCCAGCCTGCGCTATATCGAAGGCCCCCTAAGAGAACACCGCGAGCCTTTCATCGCGTTGTCCCACTTGTTCGCATTGATTTGAGACGGAATGATTATGTGCGATCTGACATCGCGCGTACCTTCCAACATGTCGAACAGATTTTCATGATTCTTGTGGGACGTAATTTCAGGGACAATTGACTTTACCCAAAAATACATTCCGAGTAGTCGAGGGTGTGCTGCGGTTTCCTTTGATAGGCAAGAGTGCGAGGTAAAGCACACCAATGATGATGATGGTTTGTGTTTATTGGCGCAAGGCTGACGAGGGAAAGAGCGCCAGAGAAGTTATTTAATGAAAAGAAGAGATTACCACAAAAGGTAGGTATATAACGTGTAAACTCTACATAGATCAATAAAGATAACGGTGATGGCTGGTGTATAGGGCCAGATTTGATTTGATTATGCATGATAGGAGAGGAGGTTTAAAAACTTAACATCTGACAAATAGTTAAACACGCGTTTCACAGAAACCATGGCATCTTCACCCAGAAACAACGATGGGTGCAGGGAATATGTTGTTTGTAGAGTTCTCTGAAGTGTTTGTGTCGTGTGGTATCAAGTGCCCTGCATTGCATGAGTATGTGGACTACGGATAGGCCCTCCCCACACCTGCTACACGGGGTCTTGGAGATCCCGTGAGCAGGTGGGAATGTGTGCAGGTGGGAATGGGCATGCGTGTGGCCTATCCGTAATCAAGCCATGGTAACTTCGTTGTGTCTGTTGCGTGTGTCAGTGGTGTATGCTCCCAAGAGTGGCTTTATAATGTGTAGTTTGTTGTCAGTTTGTTGATTCCAGTGTGCTTGCCATGTTGTGCGAAGGTGTTGTCTGATGTGTGATTTGAGGTCGGTGTAGGGTATTGTTGTTATGTCAACTGTAGTTGTAAGGGCAGCAGCGGCCGCCATTCAGTCTGCGGTCTGATTACCTAGAATTCCAGAGTGCCCTGGCACCCAGCACACGGTCACCTCAAGTTTTAACGCATGCACAGACATAATAGTACTAATGAGCCCACATGGTTTTTAGACTTCTGTGAGGATAATGTACGCACAACACTTAAAAAGTCAGTATAAATTACAGATTTCGGAATTCGACTTAGAACAATATGTTCAACTACCAGAAGTAAGCCATAGGCTTCTGCCGTAAATATACTTGTATTTCTATTCATAGTTCTACAGACATTAAAGGTGCCACCATGCACAGCACAGGAAACAGTTGTGGCAGTTTTTGAAGCATCCGCGTAAAATTCAGCACACCTATATTTGTGCTGCAGGGACAAGAAATCTTGCACGATCTCGCTTCTAGGCACTCTGTTTTTCTCGACACTTGTAAAAGATGCATCACATGATATCGGGCGAAACTGCCATGGTACTACAAATTCAGTAGCGGAGGTTTTGATGGTGTCTGAGAACATGACATCAAGTTGCAACGCCTCTTCTCTTACTCTGAAAGCGAAGGGAGCAGAGACTCATGGACGATTAGTACGAAGTTGAGATATGGATGTATCATAAAAACTGATGTAACAGGATGGTGAGGCATTGATGAGATTTTAAAAGCATAAAGCAGGTCTGTGTAAGCTCGCTGTCGTTTTAGGCTCCATTTGTTGCACTCTACACACAGACTTTCGAATGGACTAGTCCGAAAGGCACCACACGACAAGCAGAGCCCTAGATGAAGCACAGGGTCCAGCATTCTGAGGGATGTTTTAGTGGCTGACCCATAGACAACGCTACCATATTCCAGTTGTGAACCTATCAAGCTGATAAAAACACGTAAAAGAAGTTGTTTGTCAGCACCAAAAGAAATGTGCGACAGAACCTTCAGGGTAGTCATTGTTTTTAGGCATTTATGTTTTAGTTGTTTTATGCGTGGGATAAATGTGAGCTTTTCGTCAAAGATTATACCTAAAAACTTGTGTTCCTTCTTGACAGGAATCGGGACACCATTCAGATGAATGTCTGGATCCGGCCGGATACCACGCCTCTTGGAAAACAAGACACAAGTGCACTTCCCTGGATTAAATTTAAAACCGTTGCTGTCTGCCCAACCTGCTAGCTTGTTAACACCAAGCTGGACTTGGCGCTCCCAGACAGACAGGTTACAAGACTTAAAGGATAATTGCACGTCGTCTACATAAATTGAGCAGCAAATGGATGGTGGTAGCGCCTTCTGATGAAAATTCATTTTTACAATAAACAAAGTGCAACTCAAAACTCTAGCTGGCGGCACGCCATTTTCCTGCACATGAACCCTAGAAAGTGCAGTTCCAACTCGCACACGAAACGTTCTTTCAGACAGGTAACTGGCAAGCGTGTTCATCATGTTACCCGACATGCCAAAGGACTTCAACTCGCTCAGGATGCCGTACCGCCAAGCAGTATCGTACGCCTTTTCAAGATCAAAGAAGACTGTCATACAGTACTGCTTGTGGAGGAAAGCATCTTTGATATAAGACTTTAATGCAACGAGTTGATCGTTGGTAGATCGCCCCGCCCTGAAGCCGGCCTGGCAGCTCTCGAGACGACCATTGTACTCTAAGAAGTACACAAGTCTCCCGTGTATCATCTTCTCTAAGAGTTTACACAGGCAGCTTGTCAGGGCAATGGGGCGATAACTAGCCGGAGAGGAAGGGTCCTTCCCCTGTTTTAGGAAAGCCACTACTATGGCCTCCCTCTAAGAGCGTGGAAAGTGCCCCGAAAGAAATATTTTATTGTAGAGGTGAAGAAGTGTTTCAAGCGTGTCTGGATGTAAGTGTTGTATAATTGTGTATGAAATCCTGTCTGCACCTCGAGCTGAAGGTTTACAAGTACCGAGTGCGACCTTGAGCTTATGAAGTGAAAAGGCGGTGTTATAGGATGAGTTCGACTTATTACTGTCTCGCAAGCACTTCTTCTCACATGATGGTTTGTGTTTAATGAAAGTGTTGGTGTAATGTGCTGAGCTGGACACGTGTTCTAAGTGTTCTGCAAGCGTGTTGGCCTGGCCTTCGAATGTGTCCCCTGTTGTGCTAACCAGGGGCAGGCTGTGTGTCTGTTGTCCTTTTAGCTTGCATATTCGTTCCCAGACTTTGTGAGTGTCGGTGTATGAGTTATTGGAAGTGAGGAAGGCGCGCCAACTCTCCCTTTTCGTCTCACGACGGACACGCTTCCCAAGAGCCTTTGCCCGTTTAAAGGAAATGAGATTTTCCGGCATGGGGTACTGGCGAAGGACACCCCACGCCTTGTTCTGGGCCCCTCGCGCCCGCCTACAGTCTTCGTTCCACGAGGGCCTCCTTGGGCTGCGGGACACACTGGAGGCCTCGGGCATGGACTTTTCGGCGGAGTCAAGTATGTGTGCCGTGACAAGTTGGGCTGCTTCCTCCACGTGTACCTGTTTTATGGTTGTGTGGTGTAGTTTAGATGTTTCTGTGAATGTACTCCAGTTTGCTTTTGATACAATTAAAACCTGTTCTTGGAAGATGGACTGCATGGGCCTTTACCTATGTACGTTAGGGAAGTGGTGAAGTGGTCACTACCATATATGTCCGTGCCCACGCCCCACTCAAAACATGGAAAGAGAATTGCAGAACCAATAGCCAAGTCAAGATGCGAGTAGTTATTGTGTCCTAAGTTATGGTATGTAGGCTGTTTTTTGTTGAAAAATCATGCTCCTGAAGATGTAAGGAATTTCTCTATCAGGCGACCTCGGGCATTCATTCTAGAGGAGCCCCAAAGAGAGTTGTGCGCATTAAGGTCGCCTGTTAGGATGTATGGTTCCGGGAGCTGGTCTACCACCGCCTCGAAGTCAGAGCTCGAAAGCGCATGATCAGGAGGAATGTAAATGGACCATACCGTTATCAACCTATTACATATTATCGTACGGATTGCTACAGCCTCAAGGACAGTGTTCAGAGTGACAGGGTGGCAGGCAAAGGATTTCTGGACGACAATTGCCACACCTCCTGAAGAGTGTGTGCAGTATACCCTGTCCTTCCTGAATGCCATGCACCTATTTAAGAAATTTGTTTGATTAGAATTGAGGTGGGCTTCCTGGAGACACATGACACTTGGCTGATTGGCATGCAGCATCTCATACACATCGTAAAGATTTTTAAGGAGGCCTCTGCAGTTCCTTTGGATGATGTTTTCAGTTCCCAATATTGAAATTTAAGAATAACTGGAGTGTGTGTGTGTGTGTGTTTGTTCATATGTCGTCTTTCTGGGCTGTTACTCTAGGATTTTTAGGCCTTTCTGTCGGCTTGGACATCACAGGCCGCTCGTTGCGCTGCGTTGCAGGCAGGAACGGCGCGACATCCATCTCCTCGTCGGATGCCAGAAGGGTGACCGGCGGACCAGGCCCCTCACGCTTGGCCCCCTTTCGGGAACCCTTCGTTTGAGCCGCCACCGCCGAGGGCGTCCGGGACACCAAACGTGGCACGGGAGGTGCGGTGGCGGTGGGAGCCGATGCTGGGCCCCCGGTGTCCATCTGGTCGGCACCCTCTAACGTACTGGAGAACGGGGAGGCAGAGGCGGGAGCGGCACCGGTCCCTAAGGAAGAGCTTGTCACCACAACCACTGCTGCCTCAGCAAGTCACGTGGCGACGGATTGGGCTGCCTGAGGCACCCCAGGGGGGGGGGGGAGGGCGGGGCAGGGACCATGTCAGACTCGCTGCACTGCGTCCCTTTGGACACCAGACGCCGCTCCGCCCCCCGGCGAGCCGTGTCGGCGTACCTCCCCAGGGGGAAAGAGGCGAACCTCTTTCGCGCCTCTGGGAAGGTGATGTTCTCAGTGACCTTCACATTAATGATCGCCTTCTCCTGCTTAAACTTGTCGCACTTTTGAGAGTAGGCGGCATGGGGTCCCTGGCAGTTGGCGCAGGTGAGGGTTGATGATGGACAATTATCAGATGGATGATCATGCTGAGCGCATTTTGCGCAGGTCAGACGACTACGGCAGGAGTTGGTTCCTTGCCCGAACCGCTGGCACTTAAAGCAGCGGCGCGGGTTTGGAATGTAGGGCCGGACATTACAATGTACAAATCCTGCATTGACGTACTCTGGGAGTGTGGACCGGTCAAAAGTAAGTATAATGTGCTTGGTTGAAACTACTTTGTCATCCCTCCTTATATTTATGCGCCTCACAGCTGTCACGCCCTGATTTCTCAGGCCCTCCAGCAGGTCAGCATCTGTCTTATTCATCAGGTCTAGTTCGGAGATGACACCTTGAGTACTCGTCATGCTCCGGCGTGGTGTCACCCTGATGTCAAGATTGTCTATGCGAGTTTGTCCAAGGAGAATCTTGGCATGCTGCTGGTTGTGTACTTCAACCAAGACTTCTCCAGTTCTTTGTTTTTTGGCCTTATATTTGTCACCAATGATGCCCTCCAGACATTTCGATATTAGGAACACGGGCTGTGATGCAAGATGCTTTTCTTGTTCACTGGATTCCAACACCAAAAAACGGGGATAGTTATTAGGCTTTGGAAAAGCGAAGGTTGGGAGTGGCGGAAATGAACCTTCGGTGCGGCCCCTTTTCAGAGACCGATCATGTTTTGGGGGGTTTTACTATTTACCATATGGCATGTAAAAGAAGCAGGCGACGGGGTTACTTTCTTCTCAATGCTTACCCTGATAGCCTGAGATGTCCCGGAGCTCCCTGCTTGGTAAACAAACAGGGAGCCCATCCACCGGCGCTTGACCTGAGCTCCGACGGCCACCGTTTGAGGTTTCTGCCCTTCACCTTAAAACTCGTTACCACGGTCGGTTACAGCGTGAGTATGGAGGCTCGGGGTCCGCGGTGTCGCCAACACCGTCACCAAGATTGCTCAAGGTGCCCCGTGCGGGGAAAACATACCAATGCCTACGCAAGTAGTTGTGTCTGGACATTGCTTATGAGATACCTCTTTCATACGGAAAGGTATACATAGCGCAAACTGGAAGGTGGCTGAATGTGCGATTGCGTGAACTTGAACATAACCTCTCAGTTGAGAACTGCACAAGTGAGAATCACCCCATCCATAGCTCTGCAATCGCAGAAATGACGCTCCTAAAGCAAGTGAAAATTGTCCAGATGCAGTGATACATGAGGAAATGAGATACAGGAAGCATACCACTTAAGAAAGAACGAATGCGATTGTGTCAGTGGCATTTCAACGGGTCTTCTAATGAAACAGCGTATTTATTAGGCTGTATATTTTCCTTATCAATTTTTTGTTTCATACAAGTGGAGCCACGTAACTTTGGTATGCAATTATGTGTGTTGGTACGCTGCCTAAAATTTAGTCGCTAGTCACTGCCTGTTTTCACCAGCTACTCTTTGTGATTGTCAATATTTCGCGCCAAGTTCAAGTATCATTACATGCATCAACTCGCCAAACACATCTTTCTAAGCTTGAGAGAAGGGCTCAAATAGCTTAAACACAAAGCCATCATACTGTGTTTCATGGCTATGCCAAGGAACCGACCAGCCAGTAACCGACCAGTAACACAAGGTATTGTCTTAAGCCTTAATAACCTGCACGTCGATTTTCTCGATTTTAGGATGCAGAAATTCCACAAACCTTGTGCGGTTAGCAGCAGTGATGCAGAAATTTCGCCCACTCTCATTCACAGCGGTTTAGGCAGGTCTGCAGTAAGAAGCTCATGCCAGGCACTGCAAGAAAAAACCACGCATAATATGTGGTACTTTGCGAATGAAAAATGGAAGAGCAACCAAAACGAATGTAAAACTAGGCAAGCATTTTGAATCCTTGAGCGGGATCACAAACTGCAACAAAATTGTAAAAACAATTCTTTCTTTAAGATGTTTGCAGCCGCCATACACATCTTGGAATTTGTTAGTAGCAGGAAACTAGTCTTTAAACAGGTGTTCTGACACAGGGGTTCCCTCTCACAAGTGTTGCCACGTAGTGAGAGCATGCATGCCACCCTTCCCACGAAAACCTCCCTTCAGTTGTTCGCAACACCCAGATAGTTTTCATGGAGCCACCCATCCCTGTCACAGGTGTAGGCATCATGAACTGATACGCTAAATTGTCCAGGGCATCATGTTCAGACGACATACGAAAATGCTATAAATCAGGGGTTGGCAACCCGCAGCCCATGGGGCAGTATTATGTGACCCGCGGCACAATGGTAGACCCCATTCTCCTCGGTCACTTACTACCTGAAGGCCTACGTGGCAGTTTTGACCTCAACAGGCGTGAAGCTCATGACGTTCGCGCTGAAAATAAAAATATGCACGTATTAAAACTTACTTGAAATATGTTCTACCGAACAGTGACAGGTTAACCTTCCTGAGGGGTATCTCCATTTACAAAGAAAGGTTTTTATGTAGTCACTCGTACTTTGAAATTTTGTGCCAGCACTCCTTTAAGGGGCACATTGAAGTTTTCGCTATTCCCCACAACATAGTGTGGCAAGCGCCCTGTGACACACTGGAAGGCAGCAGCAAAACACTGGGCAGTCAGCAAACTAGATTCCACACCATTGTGATTTAACCAAACCTTTGGAATCGCTGATCACACCTTGCGGAGTTAATCAGTGTTTTAAGTGCAAAATAATATAGCCATGGTGTTCGTTCTTTTTTGAGGTGCTTACTCTGAGTAAAAGCAGGCAACTGAAGCTCACCTGAAGCCCCCGGGAGTTCCGAGGGCATGCCAGGCATGATTTACATGATTTGCCGATAATTCTTTCAACTTTAAAAGCTGCCATGCAGTTGAAGAGTCATTCAAAGAATGGTGCAACATCCAACTGTTTGCAAAACAGCATTCATTCATTTTATGCTGCTCTCCTTATGCAACTGCATTGTAGCTGTTTCTCCTTCATGTTATCATTACAAATATTGTTAATTTTGACATGGAGCCCTCGAAGTTCTGCCAAGATGCCAACAAAACTGTTTTATTATTGAAATATTTTGGTTGTCGCCACACCCTGCCTAATTGAGATAATAAACTGGTTGCAAGACCTTGCGCTTACTCACATTAGTAGCATCATGACATAACAGCAACCCAGACTCAAGCAGACGTTGAAAGACTCTTAACCCACAAAACCTGTGCAAAAAATATACAACAGGAATTCACTTTCTGCACGTATGAAAAGCTACAAACATAATTCAAACCTCTCAAACATGCAGAGCATCATAAGGCTGAAAGGGCTACCTACTACTATTATTTCTGTGGTAATGCAAGAATAAAGAACACCAACAAGTTTCGTGGGCATAAGTCGCGCTGTAAAGGCCCTACAGCACTCAAATGCATACTTTTAGGTCCAGTTCTATTTATTGGTTCTATGTCGATCATATAAATGCAGTCCGTACCTGTATTGCTTTTCAGTCTGCCAGAAAACCCACGTCCTAAAGCTCCAGCCATTTTTCAATGAAAAGGTTGCAAAATAAAATTACTTAAGCACAAACGCCATTACCTGCAAAGTTAAAAGCTCACAGTACACTACGCATTCCGAGCAGTAAGCACACTCACTTAATGATTGTTTCTTATCAAGATGGTTATGTTAAAAGACCCGACCACAGAATTGCTGAAAGGTGCCTAAAACCAACGCTATTTAGGCGTAGATAGCGTTTACAGCAATGTGAAATATACTCCTCCTAGGGGCTCCTGAACTACAAACTGTTTGTAGAAAACAGATATTGTTACCAAATAAAGAGAACCCGAACAAGGGCCAGGAAAGGTTTTCGGCCAGTAACAAGACGAAAAAAAATCAAAACACTTTTATTTCAAAGTAAAGATTACCACACTATTTCCGGTTTCCTTTTTTACAAGGAAAATTTTACTTCCGTTAATTTGAGCACATTTTATTTTGCTTTGTTCAAAGTGGTACAGCTATCGAAATAAAACAAAAGTGCGTGAAACCGTATGGCCGCGTATAGAAACAGACCTAATGCGATAAAAACCACATACGGTACAACACACTTCGATTCCTCACGATGTCATCAACATCACCGGCAATTATTTCAAGCTTCCCAAGGCACACAGCACACACCACCTGTCCGTCAGCAACGCTAGACATAACGATCATCGCCAGAATTAGTAAATTGCATTTAGCTTGCATGAACCACTGCGTGAGACTGACGCGGAAACGAGAAATCAAGCCAATAACACGTTTCTGGCACCGAACCTTAGTCGCGCTAGAAAAGGTCCAGCAAGAAAGAACTGACCGAACTTCTTTGTCCGGGCAAAGGAAAACGCCGCCGTTGTTCGATTGTTTGCCGCTGTATTTCAGCTTATCCTTAACCTCACGTGTTTCAAAAGTGGGAAGCGGGGCTTTATCAACAAAGGGCGAACAAAATTTACAACGGTATCTCGCAGAAAAAACATGAATAACAACACAGGCAACGCACACCCACCGCAGACCTCGCCGTCAGCACTCGTCAATGGAGAATCAGATATTACATCGCGAATGACCGCAGCGCCAAACCGGCAAATGCACGAGCAGAGGTCTGACTTTATATTTTTGTCGTTACGCGTCGGCGACGATCCCGAAGGGCCAAGCAGGAGACGTATGCTCGTGTTGAAGAGTCAAGGCAAAGAGACAGCAATTTATTCAGTCATGTGAAATATATACACGGGGTAGAATCGGTTGAAGACAAAATCGGAACCGAAACTGAAAACATGGGATACTACACTTTCCCTCCCAAAAAAAAAAGAAACAAGAGGACCCTTACATAACATCAGAGTCCTTCAATGCTTTACTGGTCACGAAACTTCTCCGTAACTCAATGGGAGAGCTTCATATGCTGCATTTGGCCGCCGCGCGGTGGCGCCACCCACTCACTGAGGTCACTCCTCGGGCGGCGTTGCGCTGGCTCGAACGGTGGAGCCGCGGCGAGCTGTGTTTGTTTTGTGCGGGGAAAAAAATGTAGCGTGCATATCGCGCTCTTGTGATGCGACTTAAGTAGTGCAACGATGATGCCGAACATGTGTTGCGTCCCGGGATCTCGTTCCTTGTACAACGATGCCACAGAAAATGTTTCCTTGTTCTGTTGACCGAGCGACGGGCAGCTGTGTGAGAAATGGAGGGGTGCCATTCCAAGGCAAGCAACGCGAGATTTCAGCTTCGATTATAAGTGTGCGACAGTGTGTGGAAATGCACTGTGTGTAAGAATGGAAAAACCAATGTACCCTTTTGAGAGCATCGTGGGCCTAGAATTGTACAAGGCTAACTTAAAGCCGGATTTTTGTCATATCAGTCAGGTTGTAGCGGTGCTTCATTACCTGTTTGCAAACTTGTATTACCTTGCGCTCAGGCTCCCGTGTAAAAAAGCTTTGGGACATCCTTGTGCTTTTACTTTTCTTATTTCCGCGAATTATCCCTTAGAGTTCGTTTTGTTTGTTTTGTAACCGCGCGCGGCCGATTCCGGTTTCTTATCTGGCGTTTCAACAGGAGCGCCCGTTTGCTCTTTTTGTCGTATGTCCCATCGGGCAATATTGTGTGATATGGAAAGGGTGCCACCTTGTCGCTAACTTGATTTTTTGTTTCTTCGACATTGTTATCGTTCCTATTTCCATGGACCTGAAATTAATAACGTTCCAAGAGTAATGCATGCATAGCAAACGCCGCGCAACTCACTTTATCGACGTTCATCTGTTCACGTCACACTGCGGACTGCTTCTTAGACGTTTGTGTTTCATTCTAGTCTTTTGTAGTGCAGGAGATCGCTAGCTCGCTGCGTTCAGAAAAGCTTTGCGTCATTCTTGGCTACGTGGCAATATTCTGTTTCCTCCGTGTGCTGCACATCGCAGCGCGAAAAAATAATTTTTTGTACGCTGGACCACGCTCTTTTGTCTCCCTTCGTAACCTATAAATTTTTTGTTGCGCGTGACAAAATCAGTTTCATTGTTCTTTTTTCGCTTCCTGTTTTTGCAAGGATTGCAAAGCGTGGAAGCAGAAAGACACACGGAGTAACATACAGGGTGTTTCAGCGAACACTTTCAAAAATTCTTAAAAATAGGCTCTTTCTTCGAGAAAAAAAAAACCCTCTTCAGAAGAAGACTGCTAGCTGCGGCGGACGCCAGGTAGTATGAAAGGCGTGCACATTATTTAGGTGGGTAATTAAACTCTACTAATTCACTTCTTAATTAGCGGAATTTGGTGGCTATTGTAAATAGTGATTTTGTAGCCCTGGAGAAGACGTTTTCACATCATATTTTAAAACAACGAAAAAGTCGGTGTTTAAAGCCCTGTAGCACGAGCAAACCTGCCGTTGCTTTTCGCTCAAAAACGAAACTCGGCGTTCGAGGAGCGCTGGAAGTCTTGAGCGAACGCAACGTCCGCTGGTGACGTGTTTCAAGAATGTGGCGGCCAATTCGAAATGTAGGTGCAATTTTCCCTAGCTAGGAAGCCTCAGCATGCGGCCACAGCCGCGAAAGCCTTCCTCACCCAGCAAACAAACCTTCCCTTTGTGTGATGCGCTTTCTAACACGCAGCGATTATGAACAAACAGTAGATAGACTTGACGAAAAAAAAATGATCGGATGGTGACGTTTCACATTTTGCACGACTGGTAGCCACTTCAGATGTGGACAAGACCATAAAAAAAGAAAAACAAAACTGTCGCCAACGCCCACTAGGGCTCCTGAAACGTGCGACCGAGCAGTGAGCGATATGGCTAGCTTTTTTCTTGCGCCTACCAACGAAAGAAAGGATAACGCTAGCCGTGGTATAAGGTGATCGTTGATCATTGAAAAAATACGGGAGGCGATGGCGTTGATATAAGCTGATTCCCTAGCGTGGGGAATCACCAGAGCCTTCTTGAATTTGGCGACACAGTCACTGCAACACGTCATCAGCGGATGTTGCGTTTTCATTACACTTCTGGCGCACCATGTGCGCTGCGTTTTGGTTTCATGCGGAAAAATACTTGATTTTTGCGGGCTGCAGGGATCCGCAGAGTGTCTTTTTTGTTGCTTTAAAAACTGATCGGTTATCGCCTTCTCCGTAGCTACAAACTCGCTATTGGCAATAACCGCCAAACTCCGCTAATTAAAAAGTTCATTAGACAATTTTAGGTAATTAACTATATGTTTCTCATAACTGCTGACGTCCGCCGAACGAGACAGCTTGTTTCTTAAGACAATTCCTTTTTTTCTTGAAAAGCCCACCTTCATAAATTTTTGAAAGTGTTCACTGAAACACCCTTTATATCTCTTCGTGTTTTGATCCTTCGCGTTTCTGCAGCGTTTTTAGATGTTCTCACGTATGTACCCACTCATCGAAACGACAATACTATTGGGCTATCTCTTTTAGCGTTCTGTGCATTACAGAGCAATCAACGGATTCATTAAGCGTAGTCTGAACGACGCGTACTTGGTTTCTTTGAGTTTTTTATTGTATTATCGATAGGCCCGCAGCAGTCTGTCACTACACAGCTACCGTATGTGTGGTATTTACAACTTTGCTTTAAGAAAAGAAGCAATATAGATTTAAAAATCCGTAAACACGACGGCGCAGCGCTTGTGCCAGAGCACACAGAAGCCGTTGCCGCTCGCGGCCGAAGTGTACGGTAACTTCGAAAAATAAAACCCCATATAAGGCAGGTGATAAACACAATTACTGGACTATTCATCGCTCACTACTACGAAAAAAACACACTTACTCAGCGCGCAGACACCAAAAGCAGCGAGCGTTTGCACGCCAAGAGCTGGCAAATACGCCGCAGGCGCGGTGGCTGGATGACCTTCGTGCAGCGGTGGCGACTTGGCGCGCGCGGTCCCTATATGAAGCGAGCGCCGAAGTTTCGTGACCAGTAAAGCATTGAAGGACTCTGATAACCTTCATAATCAGTACACACTAGTACTCCCAATAAATCCCTATAACCCCAGATACAGTGACGAAAGTAAGAAGAAACCTGGGGAACCTGCCCATGGCAACAAACACAGCAAGACAAGTGTCAGGGCGGTACCACACCGCAAAACATCGAAAAAAACACAACAGACACCCTCATTGAACAGGTCACGGTCGCACAACTTCGCCCAGCACCTCAGCAATCAATAGTGACCATTGAAGGTGAAGTGCGCTTTGCAGTGTCGACAGAAGCCCAGTGCAGGTACATTAATTTAAATCCAAGCAAAATGCTCTGAGGGGAAGCCTTTCATGCGAACGTTTGGGGCCTGTGATTGATGAAATTCCTGGCAGGCATATACACAGTTGGGGACAGGGTGAAGTGTGACGTCGTACTCGACACGTCTTCATGCTGTCGGGGCGGCGTCGGCCCCGAAGGGCGAAGCAGGAGACGTACGCTCGTGTCGAAGAGTCAAGCCCACAAGAGAGCAGTTTATTCAGTCACGTGAAATACATACACAGGGTTAGCGCCCTGGTGGTAGAATCAGTTTACGTCAAAACCGAAACGGAAACTCAAAACCCCCGGATACTACAGTTTTCATTCAAAGTGATCACACAACATTGCCAAATTTTTCAATTTTCAAAGAATCATTCATTCAAAATTGTCATTGCTTTCAGTGTTCACAAGTATTCCAGTTTAATAAAATCGTGATCGGAAACGACCGCAGCGCCAAATACATGAGCAGGGTTCACTCTGTATTTTCATTAAAAGTGATCACACAATATTGCCAAATTTGTCAATCTTAAGGGAATCATTCATTCATAATTTTCATTGCTTTACGTGTCCACAAGTCTTTCAGTTTTAAAAGAATCATAATTGCATCTTTCTCTATTGCTGCCTTCTTGCTCCCAGTTATTTCAGATTGGCTGCCAGTTTTGTCCCGAAGACCTGCTAGGAAGGGAGCCGTGGACTCAGTGACGCGATGTGGCTCTCCTACATTTAATCAGGTATGCAAGTCCCATACAGAACTTCGAGAGCGGCGTAGTCATGCGGCCGCCCAGTCGCTCGGTCGTGTTCTATCCCGTGGCGCATGGCACAGTTGACGCCACTGGGCAAGCACCGCTGCTCGTGATGATATTGGGATGCAGGGGTGATGATGATAGTGGCGCTGTTAGCGGGTGGCACTACAACCTAAGCCAATCAAGCTGTATTTTTGGCGCATGGCAACGTCATAAAAAATGTTGAACGGGGATAATGATGGCGAGTAAAAGTTGTTGAATCGGGGTGACGGCATGTTCTATTTCACCATTATTAGCTAATTATTTTACCTCGGGCTTGTCTTACCAGCCGCTATCTCTGGCTCTGACTCTCTACGCCTTACACGGTCTCGTGGACTCGTTTCGGTCATAACCACACAAATGAATATTTACGTGTGCCTTACAATGCTGTGCAATGAAATAGACTTCATATTATGCGATAACCCTGGCGTCGTGCAGGATGTGGAGGTACTCGGAACGGTAAGGTGTAGTGACCACCGTATGGTAAGATCCCGAATTAGGTTAGATTTCAGGAGGGACCGCAACAAGCTAGTACGAAAGAAGCCGATAAATAAGCTAACAGTAAGACGTAAAGTAGAGGAATTCAGGATCGCTCTGCAGAACCGATATTCCGCTCTTAACGAGGAAGCCGAGCTTACGAAACAGGAAGCCAGCGACAACCTTACACGCATTATCACGGAGTGTGCAGTAGAAGTGGGGGGCACTGTGGCTAGATAGGATACCGGTAAACTTTCACAGGAGACGAAAGATCTAATCAGGAAACGGCAAACCATGAGAATCTCCACCGCCGCTGACAGGATAGAACTAGCGGAGCTCTCGAAGTTAATCAATAAGCGTAAGACAGCTGACATACGGAAGTATAATATGGAGAGGATCGAATACGCTGTAAAGAACGAAGGTAGCCTGAAAGCAGTGAAAAGACGTCTTGGCGTGGGGAAAAATCAGATGTATGCACTTAAGGATAAGCAAGGCAATGTCATCACAAATAGGGATAAAATAGTCACAGTGGCCGAGGAGTTCTATAGGGATCTGTACAGTAGCCAGGACATACAGGATAGTGCTGAACGAGACAGTAGTTCACAGGAGATAGACATCCCACCAGTAACGACCGGAGAAGTAAGGAAGGCTTTGAAAGAAATGAAAGGGGGCAAAGCACCTGGTGAGGATCAGATAACAGCAGACCTCTTGAAGGATGGCGGATAAATTGTCCTTGAAAAACTGGCAAACCTGTATACGCAATGCCTAATGACCGCAATGGTACCGGAATCTTGGAAGAACGCGAACATCATCCTAATTCATAAGAAAGGCGAAATGAAGGACTTGAAAAATTACAGGCCGATCTGCTTACTGTCAGTCGTCTACAAGGTATTTACCAAGGTAATCGCTAACCGAACTTCTGCAACCTTAGATTTCAGTCAACCTAAAGAACAAGCAGGGTTCCGTAAAGGTTATTTAACAATGGACCATATTCACACGATCAATCAGGTGATAGAGAAGTGCGCTGAGTATACTGAACCCCTATATATAGCCTTCATAGATTATGAGAAAGCATTTGACTCGGTCAAAACCCTAGCAGTCATTCAGGCATTACAGAACCAGGGGGTAGATGAGCATTATGTAAGAATACTAGAGGATATCTACAATGGGTCTACAGCTACGATCATCCTCCATGGGGAGAGCAGTAAAATACCTATAAGAAAGGGTGTCAGATAAGGAGACACAATCTCTCTAATGCTATTCACAGCATGTTTACAAGAAGTATTCAGAACGTTGGATTGGGAACAGGTGGGAGTAAGGGTTAATGGAGAATACCTCAGTAACCTCAGATTTGGTGATGACGTTGCCTTGCTAAGTAACTCGGGGGACGAATTGCAAAGCATGCTTTCCGCACTGGGCGAACAGAGTAGAACCATGGGCCAAAAAAATTATTATGCAGAAAACTAAAGTAATGATCAATAACCTCGGGACAGCACAGCGGTTTGAGATAGATGGCAAAGCAGTGGAAGTGGTAAGCGAATATATCTACTTAGGCCAAGTTGTGACCCCAGATCCCAACCATGAGGCAGAGATAATTAGAAGGATCAGAATGGGGTGGGGTGCATATGGGAGACATTCTCAGATAATGAATAGCAGTCCACCATTGTCGCTGAAGAAGAAAGTGTATGACAGCTGCATCTTACCGGTACTCACCTACGGGACAGAAACTTGGAGGCTCACTAAGAGGGTTCAACTTAAATTGAGAACGACTCAGCGGGCAATGGAGCGGAAAATGATAGGTGTAACATTAAGGGACAAGAAGAGAGCGGAGTGGGTCAGGGAGCAAACTGGTGTTAAAGATATATTAGTAGAAATTAAGAACAATAAATGGACGTGGGCAGGGCATGTAATGCGAAGGCAAAATAACCGCTGGTCATTAAGGGTAACAGAGTGGATCCCTAGAGAAGGCAAGCGTTGCAGGGGGCGGCAGAAAGTTAGATGGGCAGATGAGATCAGTTTGCGGCGATAAATTGGTCACAGTTGGCACAGGACCGAGGCAATTGGAGAATAATGGGAGAGGCCCTTGCCTTGCAGTGGGCGTAGATAGGCTGGTGATGATGATGATGATGACAATGCTGTGGAGCTCTGAGAAAATTTGGCGTTCGGACTGCTTCAGCCCACGCTTGCATGGGAGTCCTGAATCCTTCGCCTCGTGCGTTTACAGATCGTGATGTTGCATAAATTTTTTGAAGGTGTGATGAGAGATCGCGGGGTCGTAATCATTACCGAGGGAAATCTTTGTCGCAGGTGTCGGTCGCGTTACGCCTTTTCAACCACTTGGTTGGTAAAACTATAACTTCTCGTAAAAGGTACAGCATTTAACTGTGTCTTTACTGTACTCGCACAGGACTGTTCACTAGCATTTCTTTTTTTGACGGGTGTTTTCTTCGTAACTTCTGCGAGGAAAACTGGGAGGGAGGAATACCTTTATGATGCGGAGAAGTCAGCCTGGAAACAAGATGGCTTGATGAATGAGAAGGACGAAAAGCAATGATTACACCACCACAGAAAAACGCACTACCAGTTCTAGAAATGCAAAAACTGAAAGGCGCACAAACGCACACACAATGAAAACGTTCACAGAATTTTCTCAAAGAGCGGTCACAGAGAAAGGCAAGGCCTTCGCAGCCCTTGTCGACGCCGCAGTCGAGCGCTGTGAGCTTATGCTGACGCTGAGTTTCAGCACACAGTACAGGTTCAATGTCCTAACGAACACTACAAGAGTGACAGAGAGGTGATACTGGTCTCGTCTTATGCATGCGGGTAGTCGTTGGCGAAAACGATGTTGAGGCTTCCTCACGTTTCCGAAGGTCATGCTAAAGTAACTGGAACTGGTCCATGCAGCATTCGGGAAGCCCAGGCGGGGTCATATCTGTAGTGGCCGGTGGGCAGTAGTAGCCGCAGCAGCGGCTAGCTGTGGCTTTTTGTGTGCGCGTGACAGCTTACTCATCCCCGTAATGGTTCATATTAGATAATAGGCCCCAAACGAACAAATTTCTCTCAACAATTACCTCTGGGTAAAGCTAGTTTCGTATAAACGAAGTTATATGCTGTCCGTAAAAAGTATTAGAAATCGAACCTAAAGAGCTACCTCTTCTAAAACGTGGAAACTGCAATGCTGTCTTCGTCATACAACTATACTTCTGATGGAGGCCAAAAAGAAAAAAAAACCCGTGTGTTCAAGATTTCGGCGCATGTTGAAGATCCCCAGGTGACAGAAATTAATCCTGAGCCTTCGACTACAGTGCGCCTCGTCGCTTGTGTAGCGTCGTCGCGTTAAGTCACATAATCAACAATAAATCAACCAATCACAGAAATGTACGTACCAGATTATTTTTTATGAGGGCTATAATAAGTTACCCTCAAATTATACACCGTTCTTACTGGTGACGTCTGAGGGGTTGTAAAGATAAGGTTGGGACCACTTCGCCTTCTGCAGAAACAATGAGGGGACTAAAACTTAGAATGCTCACGTGGTATAATTAGTGAATCATTGCCTTCATATTTAAACTGCTATCATGGCTTCGAAGGGTGATATTATCGTTTTCTTGAAGCTTGAAAAAAACCTTATCTCTAACCTGAATTTCGGCAATTTTGTGTAGTAAGAGGTCTTTTCGGTACATGGTTCTGCTGTCATGTTTGGCGCAAGCCGATCGGGACATTTTGTGCAGGGTAAACTCCACTGAAACCGACAAAAAGAAAAACAACACGGTGGGTGGCCTTTTCTTAGTCAAGGAAGCCACAAGCTCTCGCCGCTGTTCGGGCCCATTTTAGTGCATTACTTGACTGCTACATGGCTGCTAAAGGCAGGAGCTCGTTCAATAGCACATACGATTTTTCCTTCTTTCCATCAACACAGACGGCGAACCAAAAGGGTTGCTTTATGACACGACATGAGCCAGCGCAAGCCCACGCATGACCTTCGGAATTCCAGAGATTGCGCACGGGCGGTGCTAGACCTATGACAAACATACGCAGTTCACCTTTCGAAGAGCAGGAGCGTTAAGATTCATAAGCGGACCGGGTAACGTATTTTTCCAAAAACACTTTTGCACAATGGCTTCTGACGAAACACGAGTATTATAGAACCGAACACCAGCCATTCATCACGTGTTCCCCTCAAAGCCGAAACGAAGTGGTCGCCTGGTGGTCGATCACAAGCAGATCATCTTTTGTAAACCCGCTTTCAAGCAACAAGCGAGTACTCGGTGGCGGGAAACCTGCCGCTTGTCTTTTGCTTGAACGTTGGTGGAGCAAGTGCCGTTCATCGGTGGTGGTTGAACCGCCAGATAACTTCTCAGTATCTTTCGACAAGGTGAAACCGTGTTTGCGGTTAACTAGCGACAGCTGACCACATTAAGAACATTGGCTGCCGAAAATGTGCGGAGAGGATGGTGGACGTATTCATACAGTTTATCTTGCGTTCAACGCTGGCCAATTTGTTGGCGATGGCCGAGCATTCCGGAGAACAGCCGCAGGTTGGCCAGTCAAGAATCGGACTGCCTGTGCTGCCTGGGATTTCCTGTATTGCTACCAACCAGCTTCCACAGTTAACTTCTCTTCGTAAAAAAGCAATGCCACATTGTTTATTTTTTTGTAACACAGTAGTTTTTAGTAAAGGTTGGCACCAACAACAGCTACCCCACTGTGTATTCTAGGGGATTTCCTTTGCAAATTGTTTACCCTATTGGTTAAAACGCCTATTCCTTCAATAAAAAAGCCGAAGCTAAAGAGCATATGACGCCACTAGCTAGCCCATTCTTCTATTTCCATTTATTTATAGCTTGTTCTTAATTGCTTTTGCATGTATACGTTTTTGTAAAGACAGTGTGATTTTCTTGATTGTCTATTGCTTTCTTTCAGACGGTCAGCGTATGATCACATTTTATTTGATTGTAATCGTAAGTTACTGGTTCTGTTTTTCTGCCATCTATAAAATGTACGTCCACTTCCGTATTGTACAGGAGGTCCGCTTACAGCCACTGACTTCTTTCCTAATATCTTGTAGAAATTATGCATATTTCGCATAAATGATCTTGTGCTGATTCTATCATACTTGAAGTGATGGTCACCGCACACGGCTTCAAGCGCAGAACTTTTCAACGTCAAGTTTTCACGTCTGCTATAGGTGCAGCGTACCTACATGTACGTATGTACATGTTCGAATATAAGGCGTGTGATTCTACAATACACATAATAGTTATTCCTCGCCTGGAATTTATCAATGCTGAGCAAATATCCCTTGCCAGGGCAGGCTGCGGACGGGTGCGCTGATTGCGGAAAGAGACAAGGGCATGAAGCGACAAGGGCAAAAACCAATGGCAGCATTTATTGCAGCATGCAAATAAAATATACTGCATGCAGACTAATCGTAAGCCATGATGAGAACATTAAGGCGGAGGAATAAACAATGCTAGAAACCGAGATGGTTTAACTCGACAAATAGAATACTGAAGCAGCGGGGTGCCGTGAGTGCGAGCGCGGGAGCAGTCTGTGAGCTCGCCCGGAACGTCCCTTTGGGGTGCATTCCGAAGGTCCGGGCTAGCGTACCGAAACCTTCGCGGGCTACCTAATCCCCAAGGCAAGATAGTGTCCTCTCGTCATGTTACATTCCACACGACGACGCCAAAAGGTGGCGCTAGTGCGGAGGAAGAACTGGTTCTCGGGTAAGCCAGACGGGAAAGGGGTGACTCCCACCCGGCGACAACCAGCCCTCCGGTTGCTGGCGTGATCCCGTCGGGCGAGCTAGGCGCTCTCTTCAACGGCGACCACGATGAAAAGCTATCCCCAAAGGCGTTCGCGTGGAAGTCATAATCCCTACATCCCTCTCTCCTAAATTCCTTGCGCGCGCCGCCGAGAGCTGACAGCAGTACTGGAGCCGACGGAATGTTCGTTCGTCGTATAAATCGTATTAATCACTGCATAGTCGTATTAGTCACTGCATCGTGTTGCCAACGCCAGCTTGCGCTCGTACACTGCCATCACTGGTGGTGTACCAGTCCCCCGCCATCATCACCCGGTGATATCTGCGCGCAGATATATCCCGTAGTAATCGCACCACCCAGCCCAAGCAGGCATTGTTCACGCAGCGGTACATCCGTAATGACCCGTGGATGCAAGTGGACCAGAGAATGCCGAGTCGCTCGTCGAGGCTGGCGGTGGCATGCAGCACCACGCCGCTTCAGCAGGCTTTCCAGCTGCCGACGACCCGTCGTCCAGAACTGTAGTCAGCAGCATAAAGACGCTTCGGCATGCAGTCCAAGCCCGGTGGTCCAGCTAGGGGGGGGGGGGGTTAAAGACCTGCACAAAGAAACTCCTTGCACCTTCTGTGTAAGGCAGCAAAATAGCTCTCCCATGGCACCTCTTTTGTGCGCGATCCTAATCATAATTGCCAAGTTGTCAGCATTGCCATCGCTCTGTGCATGTAAACAAAGCCCACCTAAATGTCCATGACTCACGCGACTATTCCATGACTATAACCAGGACGTAATTTTTAATTTATCCCACGTAATTCTGCCTCATCGAGATATTTAATTTGATATCTTACAAATGCTAGTGGCACCATTTTGACTTTTAAACCAATTCGTGACTCACGTGACTGCAACCAGTAATGACTATAACCAGTACTATAACCAGTAATGACTATAATGACTATAACCAGTGACTATAACGAGTAATGACTATAACCAGTAAGCAATGTTTAATTTGTCCCACGTGATTCCTCTCGTTGAGGCGTTTAAATTCATGCCCCAAAAGCCCTAGGGGCACCACTTCGATATTTAACCCAACTTGTGACTTACGTGACTATCTCATGACTATAAATAGTATGAAAATTTTAACTTGTCCCACATGATTCCCCTCATCGAGGCCTTTAATTTGATACCTCACAAGACCTAGTGGCATCAATTTGACTTTTAAGCCAATTTCTGACTTACGTGGCTATCCGACAGCGATGCCCGGCCATATACGCGATTGCTGCAAACTTGGCGCCTAACAAATTTAAAGATACCGCTGCAGTAAATATTCCACCTCACTCTGAGAAAAGTTTCCTATTAACTCGATCCAATCCCCTTGGCCTGAATAATGTTGTCCGTGTTCTGATCGTCCGACGCTAGAAGAAAGGATACTGCCATGCCTCGTGCTCTTCCCCGAAAACAAGCCCTCATGTTGGGGCGCCAGATGTGGGATTCTACAGTTCACGAAATTGTTATTCCTCACCACGCAGCCATCTGCGCTCAGCAAATAATCCTTGCGAGCGCAGGCCACGGACCGGTTTGTTGCTTGCAGAGATAGACAAAGTCAGGAGGTGACAATGAAAAATCACCAATGGCAGCATTTATTGCAACGTGCAAACCCAACATACTGCAAAATGACTAATAGTAGGCCCTGATGGTAACATATGGAGCGAGGCATTACACAACACGGAAGATCGAGATGGTTCGACTCATCGATGGAATACAGGAGCAGCGGGGCGCCGTCGTACTAGTGCGGGTGCAGTCTCCGAGCTTGCCCCTAATCGTCCCTTTGTGGCGCGTTCCCCAGGTGCGGGCCACCGTGCCGAAACGTCAGCACGCTACGGCATCCCAAAGGCAAAAGAGTGTCCACTCGTGATGCTACATTCCAGCAGACCTCGCCCAACAGTGGTGCTAGGGCTGTTACTCGTACAAGGCAGAGGTAAAAAGGCGACAACCCGGCGTCAGCGAGCCCTCCGTGTGCTGGCGCGCTCCCGTCACGCGATCTACCCGCGCTCTGCAACGCCGGCCATGATGGAGAGCTAACCAGAAATGGGTTCGCGTGAGTGTCTCGGTCCCAAATTAAGGTGGACATCCAGCAACGCGTGAACAATGAATGTAGATGTCCGCATTTTCCAAGGCCCGCCTGTGGAAGTACCAAATCATCACTCAGGGTCAAAAAATCGCAAAAAATAAAAGCATGAAATGTAGAAATCTTACACTACCGCATCAAATTTCAAGTTAGCAGACACGTAGGAAACCTTCACGACCATGAGGGCAGTTTAAGTCCACTATTGAAGCTGATTTGCTTCTTCGCTGCAGCAACGACATTTACGCCGTCGTTCCTGACATCAGTGTGAGTTTCTGTTATTGTTTGGAAGTGATAATTATTAGACATCTCCTTTGAGAGGAATATTCAATCATTTGCCTTTTTCGTTCCGAGCAAGTGTGGCCACGATTACAACGAATGACGGAGTTTTCTTTTCTAATCTTGTTTTCTAATCTCTTGTTTTCTAAGTGGGTATGCATAGATTGGTGAGCTTGGCATTTTCTTGATATTGCGAAATGCGGACACACAAAATAATAAATTGCTAAACTGCTTCGCTGATAAAAACCAAGTTACTAACAAGTAAATAATTAATATAAAAACCAAGTTACTAAAAAAAAACTAAAATATTTTGCACATGAGAACTCTGAATTATATACAGAAAGTTATTTCAATATGATAACAAACATTTGTGTATCATTTTTTTCCTGCATTTTCGCAGTCCAACAAAAATGCTTTAGAAAAGCACTGAGAACCACTAATAACCCGAGTAAAGCGAGTTTGGCGTGATTGGTATTTCGTGTATTTATGAACACTTTTTTTGTTAGATAGAGAAAGATTACTGTGCTGTGGGATTTGCATTATAAAATGTAGGCGTCCGATTACACATATTTCAACTATTTGGTATGGGCACATGAGTCACGTACCATGCGAACACCTCAACACCTTGTTAATAAACTTTGCTGTTATATAACCCCACCAGCATTCTTATTTATTTTTGAGTGTGCTAAGACTGGGTGTACAGCACATGTGATTTTTTTGCATTATTATAGATCTTTCAAACTACACCTATTTTCCGATGCTCGATAGAACGTACGTAATTGTAAACACCGGACGTCGCATGAAGGTTCACGTATTGTTCATCTTCGCTGTACCGGACGTCCAGCTGCCCTTCCCTATACACAAACTTCATGTATGCAGGACGGCAGATGGGTGTTTTGTGGTCGCTTGGGCTCATTTCAATGCATCTCCCTAAATGAACCTGTCCCAAGTACGATTGTTCAAAAGGTGTTTCTAACGCACTCAGCCATTACCGGGCTACAGATACCCCTTATATGTAGTGGCTGCCCTTAAAAAATCCGAGCGAAATTGAGACCACGCGTTACGGAGTTTGTAACGCTGTGCCTTTTATGATGGTGCTATAGAAATTTCAGTCAGGTTAAACATACCGCTCTTTGCAACTGATGCGCCGCCAAAAAGCTGGTTATTCGGTCATTCCTTAAGAAACGCCCCAGGTCTGGAGCTCAACCTCCGTAATTTTTTGCAGAAAAATTTTTGTTTATTACCGTCTTTCATTAAAGCTGTGGCTGTATTATTGCGCACGAAAAAAATTTTACTGCCCGCGAGACAATCCTTTGAAGATACGGTGTTTGTCAAAACTGCGTAAACTTCGTAAATTTATTTTCAACATTTTGGACAAAATAGAAACGCGAAACTCTGGGCATGACACAAGTGTTTTTTGGTATTTTGGGGCAATAAAAACGAAATCTCACAGAAATGTATTTTCTTGTTGTTTTTGCGTAAAGAACCCAGAGAAAGAGGCATATATTTAACAATTTTTAAAAGTACCGTGCGCTTCTTGGATCGAACCGAAAAACTTTTGAAGAGAGGCTTTTTGGTGCACTTCATTATAAAATATTTTCGGAGGAGTTAATTAAAGGCATTTTAAAAAACTAAGATCCAATTTTGCAAAAACGCAGTGTTGACACACATTCTGACGTGAATTTTACAATGTGGCAATCCCAATAAAGATACATGGTATGGTTCGTTGAGTTGACCATGTGTTAAAATTTACTGCCACCAAAAATCCCATGTGTAAATTTTGGTAAAGCTAGAATTCTTGTTTTCAAACTTGGTTCCGACGAGTGTTTTGTACGTTACTTTCGTTGTTTGTTTCGCTGCCAACTACACCGACACCACGGTTCATCACGGCCAGGTAGTGAGCTGTGAGCCTCAAAGAGGATTCTTCCGCTTTGACAAGTACCCGCCACGGTGGCTCAGTGGCGAAGGGGTGACGGTGCTGATACCGGGGAGAAAGAATCAACTTTTACTGAGACCAATGAGGTATTGGCTGGTGCACACCGGCACAGGATGGGGTGGAAACCTCTTCTCGGGTCCCATATGCGTCTACCAGGTCCTGGCCCCTGGCTGCCAGCGCGAGCTGGATCGTCAGGCTGGGACTGGACAACAAGGTCTCCCATAGCTCTCGGGGGTGGGGTGCGGAAATAGGGGCGGGGGGCGGACGGATCCCAAGACACTCGCACTCGGCTAGGACCTGTGCCAGAGTGCCTTGTCTCTCCTTGCAGAACGGGCAAGTACACTCGTACCTGTCGGCATACACCTTGTTTAAAAGTGTGAGTTGCGCTTGCGACCCCGCCTGTATTCTTTGGATTACGGTCTCCTGTTTTCGGCTCAATTGCGATTGAGGCCTGGGAAATCTGCATCTACGCTCTCTGTACATTTCAGTATTTTCTCTATAGCTCGTGACGGGGCGCAGCTGTGCCGGCTCGTCCTCGGCCCGGACGCATAAATCTCCGTGTGGTGGTCGGCGAGTTCGTTTCCTTCCACGTTCGAGTGAGCCTGCACCAATACAAGCTCTAAGGCTCGTCTCGGGGGACTTCGCTTGGACAATATCACAGGTGCCGCGGGGGACTCCCTCCTTTTTTGGAAGCTGGCGTACGCCTTCTTAGAGTCCGTTACTATAGTGCCAGCCCTCGGATGTGTTAGAGCGAGGGCCACGGAAACTCCATCTGCTTCGATCGATTGGGTCGTGCAGACCGATGCGCTGGACACCAGGGTGTCTATGGTGGTGACCGCCGCCGTAACCTTGGTTCCGTACTTGGGAAGCGCCGCGTCCGCGTAGAGGACGTCGGGGTCCTCTTCGAGCTGGCGGGACAGAGCCCTGGCCCTTGCGGAACTCCTCCGTTCGTTTTTCCCGGGCTGCATGTTCCTGGGAAGGGGCTTGGTCTTTACGTCGTCCCTCCACTCGGTAGGTAATGTCTCGGTGTCTGGTTGTGGTTTGATGCTCCATCCCACCTGGCGCAGGACGGCCCGTCTGTCTTCGGTCTGACTTAGTCGGATCCCTCGATTAGAGAGTTTGCCTCCACCATTTCGTCCACCGTGTTGTGCTTACCCACGCCCAGAAGTTTCTGCGTGGACGAATGGGCGGGCACTTTCAGGGCGAGCTTGGTCACCTTTCTGACCACCGTGTCCAGGGCCTCACGGTCCACCCTCGTCAGCTGGAGGTACGGGGCAGAGTAAGTGATGCGGCACACGATGAACGCCTGCACCAATTTCAGGGCGTCGTCTTCCTTGATTCCCCGGTTCCTGTTGGTGCCTCTTCTGCTCATGCTCGAGATCTTCTCGGAGACGGTGTTCAATCTCGGCCGTGGGGCTGCATTAGGTGAGGAGGCGAAAAGCGAAAACAGCTGTGTAGCTAGATGTTAGCGCACTTTAGGGACCCTTATGTGGCCAAAATTATTGCGGACTCCTCCACTACGGCACGTCTCATAGCCCAGGTGTAGATTCGGTGTGTTGAACCGCACCTTTTTCACCTAGTTGCGCTGTAGCAATAAAATATCTGGAAAATGCAATTACTGCCTGGTAAAGAGGAGCAGGATGCTCTAAAACGAGTGCCGTCACTTGACATGGTGGGGTAATTGAGTGCAAATGCTTGTACACAACAGTTTGGAGGTTCTGCGTGTGGCCGAGTAACAGTAGAAGACAAGCAGCGCAACCCGGGTACAGCAACTGCTCCAGGGCCCATAACAATGCTCAAATCAATGCACAGCTTAAGTGTCGTTTTGAACGTCGTAGTGCTACAGCTGCAGTAGGTGAAAACGAGTGGGGTTGAACCCGCGGAAGCTACTCCTGGCAAAGACACGCGCACTAGTGCAGGATTCCAGATTCATTTTCGACGCCTGGGGATCCTTAACGTGAGCCGAAATCTTGATACACAGCTGTTTTTGCTTTTCGCCTCCGCACCAAATAAAGCCCTGCAGCTAGGAGGGAACCGGGGATCAGCAGCGTAACCCCTACGCCACTGAGGCACAGTGGTGGGTACTCGGTAAAAGGCAGGACTCCTCTTGGAGCGTCACAGCTCGATACGGGGCCGTAATGAATAGTGGTGTCGCTATAGTCGGCAGCTTATCACACACAGGAAGCAACGTGCAACAGACACGTGAGAACGAAATTAAAAAGTAGTTTGTGATTTTTGTGGCAATAAAGTCCGACATGCGGTCTACGCAATGAACTACCCCACGTATTTGGAAGTTACGTCCGCATCTCTGTCAACAGTGTGCTTTTGCAAAATGTTGGAGCTCATTTAAAAAAAAAGGCCTTTACTTGACTGCTACCAAATTATCTTTATAATGAAGTAAACCAAGCAGTCCCCCTTCAAATATTTTGCCAATTTGCTCTACGCAGCCCAATATAGTTCCAAAAATTGTTAAAATTAAGCCATTTTAGCAGCCTCCTTTTCGTAATACCTGGAGAAATTACACAGTAATGACGTTTCATTTAATTTGGCAGAACGTACCAGGAAATGAATTTTTTCAAGGATGTGTAAACTATTTAAAAATTTGAGACAGTTTTAAAAAGCGCCGTGTATTTGTACAGGGTTGGCGCGAGGAGTAAAAACCTTTTTTTCGTGCGCAATATTACAACCAGAGCTTTTCTGAAACTGGATAATAAACCGAGATTTGTTTTCTAACCAATTGAGGAGGGTCGAGCGCGAGACCTGGAATGTTTTGCGTTGAATGACCCTATTGCGAAAACAAAGTCGCTATCTAGATGTGCTATGATCTGAAATTAACAGAATATTCTACCCCATTGTTTGCTGCTTTTCACGTCGCTGCTACCGTATTCTAGCACAAAGCGTACGAAGTTTGTAAGCGTAAAAATTATAGCTTACCTGGCGCTGAAAAAATTAATTGTTTTTTTTATCCAATGAATACTGTTATTAGTAATTTAGCGTAAACGTTTTATGGTACTCTGGCAAACGAATTATGATGACGTGGCGACAGTGAGGTGAAAAGAGAAAATCAACCCAGCCATGTTTTTATTATACCCCTTTTGTTATACGTCTTTTATTTTGCTATTTCACCCTATAGTTGTAAATAAAGCATATGAACAAACTCTTTGGTGTGCTGGACACCTCTACACCAATAATATTGTCACGGGAAGAAGACGAGAGCTATTGGCCCAACCTCTGAAGAAGAAGACCCAGTTGGGCAGGCTCCCTCATGGCCGACGTCATGTAAATAGTGTAAATACATCCCTCGCATCTTCCGTGGTTTATTTCTTGTGCCCTGCAACCACGTACATGTTGTGGTGGAGGTAGCGGAGATCATCCCCATCCTGGCCCCAGCTTCGCTTCGTCTCAGCTGCTGAACATCGTCCATGGGTGCTGGATTGCGTCTGCCCGCCCCAGCCCCGGTGAGACATGGACGCAGCATTCCCCAGCTTGTGACTTGCCGAGACCAAACGACGTGACCAGCCGCGATCTGAACAGACGACGACACCCTTCCCCCGCCCTGAACTCCGGCGCACCTCCGAGGCCTTTGGACATGGCTTCACTGCGTTGGCGGTCATTGCTTTTTGTGGCCAGTGCTCAACACGACAAATCATCGTCATCCGTAGCGGCGAGGACTCCCTTTTTTCTCGCATCGCGCATCGTCACTGCATCTGTACATTTACTTAGGCCTCGACTCTGACGGTGGCTTTCGACGAGGGGGATGTGTCACGGGAAGAAGAAGACGAGAGCTATCGGCCCAACCTCTGAAGAAAAAGAAGACCCAGCTGGCGGGCTCCCTCATGGCCGACGTCATGTAAATAGTGTAAATACATCACTCACATCTTCCATGGTTTATTTCCTGTGTCCTGCCGCCCCGTAACAATATTTTTAAGTGAAGGTAAGGCCGCAAGAGAAACAAGTTTTCTTGCAACGGTAGCTCTGACCGAAAAAAAAACAAGAAACACATAGAACACATAAATTGGAGCAAAAATCCCGAACTATACTAATAAAAACAAAAAATGGGAACCTTAAAAGCAGGCTTATGCAGCAAACTTTCAACTTTGATTGATTTATTTATTCTATGGCACGAAGACTTTAGGCCAGTCCACGTGTTTGATATGCTACTCTGCCTGAACAAATTAGCATGGAAGTTTCCGCTGATGCGAAATCCTGTATTGGCGAGGGTGCTTCAACTGCTGCATGCACACAGTCAGCCCGCCATTTTTTTGTAAATATTCAAACGTACATATCCCGTTCGGCATTGTTGTAGGGGGGACACACAATCGATATAAAATACGAGGTTGCACTAATAAAAGGTAGCAGAGAAAAAGATCAATTGTAGCAGAACCTACAAAAAACAAATTTATCGCCATACACTCAGGACCGTGACCACAAAAGTAAGCATGCATGCATTCCGAGGGAGCACATAACAACACAGCGCTACAGAACAGTTTTTTCAGTGCACGGAAGATACAGTTCAGGTTAGAAGATACATTCAGTAACCCAGCACCCTTTGTAGCATTGCAAAGCATTAAAGCATTAGAAGTTTTAAGTGGCAAGTACATTCTTATCTACCAAAAGAATCTCAGAGAATTGTCGGGAACATTACTTAAGAGGCCACTTGAATTACTTCAGGGGGAAGCAGGTTCCATTGGCGTATTGAACGGAGAAGACAGGAATTTTGGTAGGTGTTTGTGCGTGCATTTTTCTGTTATCCTAAGTGGGTGGTCGCAACCCGCGGTAATGTATTTGGTGGTTGCAGATATGCTTTTTTGTGAAGTGGTTCGCCATTAAAACCGTATTACGAAGGAAACAGAGGCGAAAAACTACTCCGCCTAGTGAAAGATTTTCCAAGCATAGGTGCGGTTTTAGTTCTGTAAAGCTGCTTGGAAATATTCAGATGCCGGCTATTAATCCGGCAGAACGTTTCTGTATCGCTTCTACACGGTCGGCAAGAATTTTGGCACGCGGATCCCACGCAACAGATGTGTATTTGAGAATCGGCCGGACGTTGCTGAGGTAAAGACGTGTGTGAAGTAATGTGGAATAAACAGAGAAAAATCATTTATTAACACAACTACATTTATCTTTATAATTAGTAACAGCGGCACTATTGTGGATTAACGAAGGAATGACAACATTGTCTTTCTTTTTGATTTTACACGTTTCCAAAGTTTTTTTAGATTTTCTTCAATTCTAGAGCCAAGAGAGTCAAATTATTGTTTTTATTCTCTATTCGATTTTGTTCTCAATTTCGAGGCCAAACCAACAAAACTTGCAGTGGATCGGGCGTTTTTCTGTGGACGGTATTCGTTGAAAAGTTCAGCGGTCAATTTCTTTTCTTGGCAACACTGGAAACGGCCACAAACATCGCCGATGCGCCACGGACACGGCGCAGCCTGGGCCACTCCGGCCGCACGCCGAATAAAAAAAAAAAGACAACGGCGTGCGTCATCTGCTTCGTTCCTATCTGATTCTAAACTGTGGCGCCAACAGAGATGTTATTAATCGCTCTCACAGTGGACTCGACGCAATAGTTTGCGTTCGGCGAAGAGTTCGTAACGTAAAACACAGTCAAGTATTTCACAGTCGTGCTTAGCACGGACAAGTGCCGCCATGTCGCGGAGCCCGACGTAACGAGTGACGGCGCACTCTCAAGGCTGCATGGAGGAGAAGAGGGGTGCCGGACCTGTGGGCCGTGTGCACAACGTCACCTAGCAACAGACGCTTGACCACAGATATGGCGGCGCACTCGCATCGTTGCCTGCACGGATTCCACGCCATTGAATACCGAGGATAGCGTTTGAGTATACGATTCCCCTTATTAGGTTGAACCTTTCTATGATGATCAAACCAAGGTTGGTTTTTTAAGTGGTATACAGAAAGAATCTTAGAATGAATAAGCAAATAAATAAGATCTAAAAGTTTATCGTTGAACAACAGCCACAAGTAAGCAATAGAAACAGTGGTGCTTTTCCCTAAAAAAATTTGAAGTTTGATTCGAGCACTTCAAACATACGAGAGTAATTTCCGCTATCAAAGAAGTAAACCTTACGCAATAGGGGCAACTAGACGGGGAACCACTGCATCATGGTCACGGATTCCGGGAACTAGGAAAACAGATTGCAGCAGAGAAGAAGATTTTTGTATCGGAAGTTCTAAGGTAGAACGGCATTGCCCTGGCGCCGTGTTGGTCCTTCCACAGATTGATAAAGGCCAGGTGTTGCAAAAAATTTGGAAGAATCTGACAACAGAGATGAGGGCGAAGAAAGTACTGGAAAGTTATCAGTCAACTGCGTGTATGGCATATTAAAGTCACCACCAATGTGAAAGTAATCAGATGAGATAATAAGCAGTAATTGGGAAAGGGTATAAAAGTATTGCTGGTGTCTTAATTAGGCGGAAATTAAAATGATCCAACTGTACGCTGTTTCTTATGTTCCACAACAACTTTACACCAAACAGATTCACAGCTGTTTGCATCGAATTGCACTACAAAGCTTGGCAAGCTGCGCTTGACCAGAACCCAAACACCTCCACCGTGCGTATTACGCTCTCTGCGATAGGCCACATATTTCGCAGGAAATATTTCAGAGCTGGAAACCGATTCATCCAACGAAGATTCAGATCCGATAACAATGTCAGTGCCACATGATGATACGAGTTCCTTTACTCGTCGGTTTTATTCCTCACGCTTCGGGTATTGATAAGCACTACGTTTACAAATGAATGGCAGCACTGCATAAGGTTAACGGGGCGGCACCCAGGAAGGCTTAACGATAGTTTCTTTCCAGCAATACGGATTACTCGACGCCGTTTCAACTTCACGTTTTTTTGCGGTATGGCACGATCAGCATCGACGTCGTACATGTAGTTTCGGCTGCCTACACAAAGCTTACCAAACCTCAGTTTGAACGAGGGGGACCGATGCTTTGCAAATTCGGTACGTTTCGGTAAACCAGACCCACTAAACGAGAGATGTCTTCCCGGAATGAAATATCACTTGTCTTTAACTTAGGCCCTCCCCATAACCGCGACTTTACCTTTAAATCTAACGAAGCGAGCTATTATAGGGCACTTTTTATCTTCAATATAGGTTCCCAATGTGTGGGATCGATGAATATTACGTGGGTGAAGCGATACACCTAGCTTACTACAGCAGAACGCTACAACAGTTTCTTCGGCTGGATTCTTGGTTTGAGACGGATTACCCTAAAAACCAAAGAAAAAAAGGGTTGTTCCTTCATAGCCTATTTCCTAAATTTTTAGCAGAAGCGTCCTAAGAAGCTGATTCTGCAGGCGGAGTTTCAGAAGTGACTCAAGAGTTGCGAGCGAACTTGCTCTATTAGATGGACACATTCGTTCGAGTTCTGCTCTTTTTCTTCAGTGGCGTGTGGTATAATCATGTTGTTCTCTAAATCCGATAAAATCCGATAAGTACGCCGTTCCAGGAAAAAATACAAAGAAAATGCAGAGCATTTGTGACTAGGTGCCTCGCTGCGAGCGCTCAGCATCCGCGGCATTCGAAATGGCTTTAGAAAAACAGCTGGCAAAAACCCCCAGGAACAAAAAATGCCTTTCACTTGTCCGCACCGGCCTCGCAGTGACGGCGCAGCCTCCGGGTCGGGCAGAGGCTTTAGAATAAAAAGCAAAAACTCCAGCCCCCTCGTCAAGCGATATTGCACATGTAAAAATCTTCCAATGCTAACGCTAAAGTTGAAATGACACCATGCTTGGTAGAGGTAACCGTAGCCGCCGCATTCTCTACAAGCAATTAAGAATAATTGGAGACATCGCTACGAGTGTGTCAGTCCTTCCAGAGAAGGCTTGCAAATCCTGTCCCGCTGCCTCGAGCCGGTGATGAATGGCTGGTGGAGGTCTACCATAACGAAGATCACACTGCATCTATCACTCTCTGGAAAGAAAGCGAAAACCTCGATGCATAGGACGACAAATATTATCCCCGCAACAATGCAAGTAAATATTAATACCGAAACTTCAAAGTCTCAAATATTTGTGCAGCACCAGTTGCGGCGAAAGAAGCACAGCCTGACCACCTTCGTCTTTGCAGGCTCTTGCGGGCGGTGAACTCAGCCCAGAATTGGTTCGCTGCTGCGGGTCCACTGCTTCACCACCACGTGTTGCTCTGCTTGCACGCCCGCCCTCTAACAGCTTTTCTGGAGAACCTTTCTGCGTCTCCGTCGACTGCCCGCTCACTACCTCACCATCTCCGGGAGAATAAAACCGTGAAACGGACGCTTCCAGCTCCATTGTGCAGCAGCAGGTGCAGCGAAAGGAGCAAATGCTGACAGCATTCGTCTTTGCAGGCTGTTGCCGGCGGTGAACTCAGAGAAAAATTAGTTTCCTGCTGCGGGTCCACTGGCGCGCGGAGGCGCCGTCACGTGGTATTTTCCATATTTCGCGGGTTTTCTTTACCAGTCAGAATAAATGAGTACGCAATTAGTTCCTTGCTGAAAATACCACAGTAGATGCCCCTCGTGGGTACCTACAAGTACCTCATTGACACTTTAGTGATTAGGACAGTACTTCTCGAGTTAGATAATTATTTACAATTAATTAGTTAAGTCGCATTAACGAACAAAATGCTGTCCGCTTCTCCACAGTACTACAAACATTATGCACTAGGTTTTGTTGGAGTTACGCCACTAATCGTTTTTTAAACCTTGGTGCATGATAGCTGGAACACCCTGTATATTCACATCCTCGATACTACTTAGAACTGATATTTGGCTTCATTGTTATAGCTGATTTGGTAATGAATCCTCAATCCTGCATCCCACAAGATGTGCCACGCCGATACTTCTTGACCACACCCTGTTTAATATTGTCACCAAGCCAAGGAGGACGCAGTTGTCTTGCGGGAGAAACAAGTTTATTGGAGCGAACTTGTGGTCCCCTAACAGCTCAAAAAGAATACACAGGCGTTGAAGCAGCGGTCAACAGACTTGCGCAGGCGAGTGTCGTCGAATCGAATGCCGCGGCGTCTGCTCTGCAGGCTTTTATCTTTCTGTGCGAGTGTTTCTGGAACCATCGATTTACATGCAGAACAGTTTAGGTCACAGAAAAATATTCTGGGCTAGCGATGTTAGGGTGAAACAGACTGCTTACCTGAATGTGATAGCCCGGGCGGCATAAAAATAAAGAATGCAAGAAGCGCTTTGCTTCGAACGCAGATAACACAGCCGGGTGTGGCGTGGCAGTAAAACAAACAATAAATAAACAAACCCATACATGGTTCGCGGCATTACCCCCCTCTAAGAGTGCATCGACCCGATGCTAAAATAAAAGACAGTCCGAACAAAAAAAAGTCCGTCATCTTGCATAGTAAGGTTTCAAGCAAACCACGTGGACGACTTCGGGCCGCGTGTATCGTCGTGATGTTCCGGAATCACCATCGGAGATCACCTCGTAAGTTGGCCGACACGTCGTAGAATCCAGTAGGGTCCGAAATACCGTCGCAGAAGCTTCTCAGTGAGTCCGCGTCGTCTAATGGGAGTCCCGACCCAAACACGGTCCCCTGTGTGGTACTCGACGTCTCGGTGTCGGAGGTTGTAGCGCCCGGCATCCACCAGCTGCTGGTCCATTATACGAATTCGAGCGAGCTGGCGGGTCTCCTCCGAACGCGGGAGGTATCCTTTGACGTCGGGATTCAGGTCGTCGTCTTCTACATGCGGAGGCATGGCGTCAACATCGTAGTCCGCAGTCTTCCATTGGCATGCTCGAATGGCGTCATTCGCGTAGTTTTCTTGGTAGCCTTGTTGTACGCAAACGTGACATTCGGGAGCACTTCGTCCCAAGTCCTATGTTCAACGTCGACGTATATTGGCAGTATACCCGTGGTCGTCTGGGGGTCCGTTCGTGTAGGGGTGGCACGCCGACGTTCTTCGGTGATTTGCGTTCCTGTAGCGTAAGAATACTTGCATAAGCTCCGCAGTGAAGCTCCGCAGTGCATAAGCGCCGCCGTTATCCGTGATTAGTACTTCAGGGGCTCCATGTCGCAGCACAACTTGGTTTGGGAAGAATTTTGCGACTTCTTGTGCAGCCCCCTCGGAAAACCGGCGGTATCTGCGTATAGCTTCACGTCGTCTGTCGCTACAACAATCTACTTGTTCTGTCATTGTGACGTAGGAAACGGGCCTAGAAGATCCATTCCAATTTGTTGTAAGGGCCTCGACGGGACGGCGATCGGTTGCAGAAAACCGGCGGGTCTCGTCGGCGGAGTGTTTCGTCGCTGGTTAGTCGCGGCAGCTCCTAACATAGTGGGTGACGTCGGATGAAAGGCGGGGCCATTAGTACATCATCTTGATTTTCCCAATTGTGCGAGCTGTGCCAAGATGTCAGGAATACGGGTCGTCGTGGCACGCTTCCAAAATTTGGTGACGAAGATCTGCTGGGATGACAAGAAGGAAATTCGCTCTCGTTCAGAGGCTGAAATTCTTTTTCACGAGGACGGCGTTTTTCAGGCTGTTTGCAGGTAAGTTGCTTTTGAAGGCCCTGGACACGGCAACGTTGCATCCTTCCAGGTAGTCGACCATGATGCGTAACGCGGGATTGGAACGCTGTTGGGTGGCTAGATTGCTCTCAGTCACGACTCCGAAGAACGCGCTGTTTTCATCGGAGTCTTGTGGTAGTGGGTCGACGGTTGTGCGGGACAGGCAGTCGGCGTCGGTGAGTTTCCTCGCGAATTTATAGACTACTGTAACGTCGAATTCCTGCAGGCGCAATCGCTACCTACCAAGACGACCAGAGGGGTCCTTCTAATTTGGGAGCCAACACGGCGCACGGTGGTCTGTCACAGCCTTTAACGGTCTTCTATACACGTATGGGCGAAATTTCCAAATGGTTCATATAATCGCAAGGCACTCTTTCTCGGAGGCTGAGTAATTTCTTTCTTCCTCGGACAGACCACGGCTGGCATAGGCGATTACTTTTTCGCCCCCGCTTTGCTTTTGTACGAGGATGGCACCCAAGCCGATATCACTGGCGTCCGTGTGCATTTCTGTTGCGGCGTTTTCGTCGAAATGCTGGAGCACAGGCGGGCTTTGAAGGCATTGTTGCAGCTCGCACAATACTCTTTCTTGGACATTTTCCCAGCTGAAAGGGGTGGTATCTTTCGTCGAGCGGGTGAGTGTCTCTGCAATTCGGGCGAAGTTTTTGACGAAGCGCCTGTAGTATGCGCATAGTCCGAGAAATCTCCGCACCACCTTCTTATCTTTCGGTCTTGGGAAGTTCGCTATGGCGGAGGTTTTCGCCGGGTCAGGCCGGACTGCCGCGGCGCTGACGACATGGCCCACAAACGTGAGTTCCTCGTACGAAACGCGGCATTTTTCAGGCATCAGCGTTAATCCCGACGTACGGATGGCCTAAGTACAGACTTCAACTTTGCAAGGTGTTCGTTGAAAGTCCTGGAGATTACCACAAAATCGTCGAGGTCAGCTAGCACCGTGTCCATGACTCGTTGAAACGTTGCTGGCGCCGTGCACAACCCAAACGGCATCGCCTTGAACAGGCATAGGCCGTCCGGGGTTATAAATGCAGTCTTCTCTCGGTCTCTCTCGTCCACTTCACGTTGCCAGTAGCCGGTCTTTAGATCCATCTATAAGAAGTACTTCGCGTAGTAGGGGTGGTCGAGGGCATCGTCGATTCGGGGGAGGTACACGTCCTGTATGGTGATTTTGTTCAGTCACCTGTATTCATCGCAAAACCTTAATGTGCCGTCTTTTTTTAGATGTGACGCATCTCATTAACTCGCCTTGTCCCTCCGGCGCCTTCCGTCGTCCGTAGTTCGCATCCTTCCCCCATTCTCTTCGCAGCGCCAGCTGCGGGCTAACGCCGCTCTCACCGCAGTGCCATCTGCGTGTTAGTGCTCGCACCCTTCGCCGTGCCAGCTGTGCGTTAGTGCGCGTTAGCACTCGGTGAAACACCGAACACAAGCGCATCTGCTGCTCTCTCTCACTCCCCTCACCGTTAATGCGTGGTACATATACACGCGGTAACTGCGCCGCTCCGCTCAGTCATTCCGCCACTCCGATGACATCCGATGACCACCGATGATTTGAATGGAGACTAACAGGCCTGCTATTACGATGGTCGGTGCAACCGTACGTAATATAATGGAAACAACAACAAATTGACACGCTAAATGGAAACAACATAACGGAAACGCAACGGAAACCCCACAATGCGTCGCATCTACCCATGGTTCCCGTCGCGGGAAGCTGGTGTAAATTTTTTCTTCACCAGTACGACAGGTGCAGCCCAGGGGCATTTCGATGGCTGTATAATGTCGTCGCTGAGCATGTCGTCGACGTGAGTCCGGATAGCTTCCCGCTCGTGTGAAGAAACGCGGTTCGGTGACTGTCGGGTAGCTCGGGCTCCATCTTCGGTTATTATTCGGTGCTTCGCTAGAGGTGTCTGGTGTAGTTTTGAGTTCGACGAAAAACACTCCGTTTAGCGATGCAGCAACACCAATAATTTCTTCCGTTCTTCTTTTGGTAACGCCGGATTCAGGTCGAAGTGATTCGGAAGCGTGAAGGTATCTTCGGGTGCGCATTCAAAGTTGGCCACCGCAATCTCGTCACTTGCTTCTTGTTTCTTCGAGCAACGCAATTGCTGCGCACCTGTTTAAATGCTGGTATTCCTCGCTGAAATTAGTGACCAAAATTTGATATTGGCGTTACGTAAAGCGCGCAATGCCTCTTGCCACGGAGACGCCGTGGTCGGGAAGCAACCTCTGGTCACTCTCTACGATAGCCTCGAAGTCAGGAACGGCATCTTCACAGTTGACGGTGATTATGAAGCTGCGCGGGGTGGGGTGGCAGTGTGACATGATCATCGGCGAGCCTTAAAGCAACACGGTGTTCGGGGTTCGGATCCGGCGTCACGGAGGAATCGGAGGAAAAAGTTATGGACTTGGTCTGTAGATCAATAATTGCACCGTTGTCAATCAAAAAGTCAATTCGAAGAATTACGTCCCGAGAGCAGTTAGGCCGAACGACGACTGCCCCAGGGAACGTTGTCCGTCTATGGTGACACACGATGTGCACATTCGACTTGGCGTCACGAGATGGCGTCCTCCTGTGCGTATGTGAGTACCGTCCCATCTCGTCATAACTTTCTTCAGCCTGGGCGTAAATGGTCCAGTCATTACTGAGTAGTCGGCTGCCATGTCAGGAGAGCGACTTCATCAAAGCCGTCGATGGACAGCTGAACATTGGACGCCCCCTTTCTCGAGTTCCGTGTGCGTCGTGGCATCGTGCTCTGCTTGTACGTGTTGACAGTCGGGCACTTTGCGTCGTCGTCTTCGTCATAATCTCAGCGGCAGCTTCGGTCATGTCGGGTACGCGTCGCTCCGTTCTGGTGTCATCGTGTTCGGTAGTCTCGTTAGGGTTAGATCGGGTCGTCGGGATGAGGGCATGTTGTGAATCATGGGCTTCAGCGAGTCACTGCGTCGTTGGAGGGTTTTCATTTTTCCGCGGTCCTTCAACTTTACCTCCAGAAGTGGCTGGTTTTAGTTTCCACCGCGTGGGCTGGGAGACCTTCCACGTGAGAAGTCAGCACAGCTGCGGCGGTTTGGCGACTGGTACGGGAAGGGCGACGGTGAACAGTTGAATCGGGCTGGTCCTCGGTTGGTGTCAGGACAGGCAGTCTTTGATCTCAGTAGGGCGCTGGCTGGGCCGGGGGCGTGGTGAGTCGACGGAGAAGCCTCGCAAACCGAAACTTGTAGGGGCAGCGATGGTAGATGTGGTCGGCCTATCCGCAGTGGTAGCACAGCGGACGATTATCGGGCGTTCGCCACACATCGGTCTTCTTTGAAGCGGGGGTTTGCATTGCAGGTGGTCGGGCCGGCGACAGGGGCGACGGTACGGAGCCTCGTGAAGGTAGGGCGCAGTTGGGCGATGGCTGGCGAACAGCAGCCGCGTAGGACATGGCTTGCGGCTCGCGGGGTGCTTCTGACGTCGTTGAAGTTTTCAGCACTTGCGGCACTTCTTCCCTAATAACATCGGTAAGGGAATCGACTTGCGTCGGCAGCGGCGTGGGGAGAAGTTTCCGCAGCTCCTCCCTCACTCTTGCGTGGACAGTCTCAGGTAGGGCTGTCTGCCGGAATCCGAATGCTGTCGACGTAGTTCGCATTGGCCGCGACAACTAAGTTGCGTTCATATTGCTTAGCATGCATTTCAAGAGCCTTCTCAATTGGGCTGGCTTCCGTCACCAATAAGCGACGGTTTTGGGCGGGTTGCGGACCCATCCAGCAAACAATTCCTCCTTCACACCGTGCATTAGGAAGCGTAACTTATTTTCTTTCGCCACGCACGGGTCAGCACGCCTGAACGGCCTCTTTATCTCCTCGACGAACACAACAACACTGCTGAGTCCTCTAGGTAGAGGAACACTTGCCCCAGTGTCTCCGCCTCGTCCCATCGCTTGAACAGCCCGACCTGTTCGATTTGCTCCAACTAGTCTTCTCGGTTCTCCGAAGGTGACCCATTGAATGATGGGGGCTCCCTTGGTTGCTGAATAACGAGGGCAGGACTGGGCAATGGTCATGTTGCCGTCGTTGGGCATAGTGGTTTTCACGACGTCATCTTTTTTCACTTTATCAGGAAGCAGTCCAAACTCTGGCTGGACTCCTTGCTGTCGGCGGCTGACACGAGTCGGGCTTGCTTGTCGGCTTGACGAGAGCTTAGGGTGCATGTACCCCGCACCTCCAGCAGATGTCACGAAGCTAAGGACGACGCAGTTGTCTTGCAGGAGAACCAATTTTATTGGAGCGAACTTGTGCTCCCCTAACAACTCAAAAAGAATACAGAGGCGGCGAAGCAGTGGTCAACAAAATGACTTGCGCAGGCGAGTGTCGTCGAACCGAATGCCGCGGCGTCTGCTCTGCAGGCTTTTATCTTTCGGTGCGAGTGTTTCTGGAACCGTGGATACACATCCTGAACATTTAGGATCACAGAAGATTATTCTGGGCTAGCGAGGTTAGGGCGAGAACAGTCTGCTTATCTGTGTGCGATAGCCCGTGCGGCATAAAAATAATGAATGCAAGACGCGCGTTGCTTGGTACGCAGACAACACAGCCGGGCGTGACCGGACAGTAAAAACAAACAATAAATAAACAAACCCATACATGGTTCGCGGCAATATATCTCCGTCACCTAAATCTGATGTAGTAAGTTGTGACATTTAAAATAATAACCCAATATTTCTTACGTTCCCCACAAATGCGCAGCCGTCTGTTACTTCTTTTTTCACCTCCGTGCTCGACAAAGATGAATCCATGAACACAAGAGCTAAAACTGATTTTACGGTAATTCATTCTTTACATGAGCCAGATGAAGCGCTACAGATGTTTTGTGACATGTTTCTATGTGCTGTTTGGTTAAAAACAAAATAAGGTTATGCAAAATAGTCCTAAATACCCGAATAACACGTGGGTAATTCGAAAGTTACTGGAATGCATGCCAGAAAAGGAAAATACGGTTAAGATAACTAAAAAAGCCGTTCAGTTTAGCTCTTTGTAATCACTACACACACAATTGTAACATTGTAAATCACATGTGAAAAAACAGAAACGGCGCTACCGCGGAAATAAATTCAACAGATTTAGGATCAACCGAAAAATGGAATGAAAGCTTCTAAATAAATCCCCCAATTGACGCATAGCATGATGTCCCTATCTTTAAAATATTCATGTCGATCGTACCTTTCAGCAACCGGTTCATAATGCTAATGATTTCAGTGACTATTTCTCCAAATTTTCCTACAGCAGGACAATCAGTAGGAAATGTTATGATGCGCAGATCGTCACAAAACTTCCGTCTTTTTCCTGTCCCCCCCGATCACGTTTGTACCCCCATTCTCACCCGTGTAGATACCACCGCTGATTTAGAGAACGTTTGTGCATACTACGTAAAGCTGCGTTGCTTATTGTATTTCTGTTCCACTCCCCGTAATTATCAATAAGATTTTCACTCTCGGCATTTCCCTGTTTTCTAAAGTGTGCCAATATTGTTCCTGCTTTGAAAAAAGAAGACCAGTACGTAAAAAATAACTACAGGCCTATTTTTATCCTTTCATCTCTTATTAGAGTTATCGAGAAAGTATTTGATAATCGAAGAAATGAGTGCTTAACCTAATTATGCATTTTTAGGACCTGTTAATTGTAATTTATTTCTGGCTGTACCACTACTCTTGCACTTTTGTCTTAACTGATTTTACTAAAAACTTTTTTTTTAAATTTTACTAAAGCTTTTGATACCATTTATTACGATATTTTGTTCCACAAACTTGAATCGTATTATTTAGCCAGGGCCGCTTTTCTGATGGAGGCGAAAAGCAAAAACGCCCGTGTGTACGAGATTTCGGGGCACGATAAAGAACCCCAGGTGGTCAAAATTTATCCGGAGCCCTCCACTACGGCGCGCCTCATCGCCTGCGTTGGGTCGGCGCGTTAAACCCCACAATCAATCAATCAATGATTTAGCCAGGCCAGCTTTATTTTTCCCAAAAAGGTTTCCTATAAACAGAGAAGGTAGTGTTTGTGTTAATGATGCGTATACTAATGCTAAAATATTTAACCAAGGCGTGCCGCAGTGTTCTATGTTTGGCCCTTTTCTGGTTAATATTGTTATTAATGACATTGCTGATTCTGATTACGCCTCAAACCGTGTTCTATATGATGACGACACCCCAGTATCTTCGGCTGATAACTCTTTGTCCATTCCTACGTCTAACCTAATATTGTTTTGACTAAGGTAACTAAAAGGTGCCTCATCGACCACCTGATACCAATCCGCTAAAAACAAAATATATGATTTTTAGACCGGCCCACTAGCGCGTATCTTATGTTCTAACCATTTCAGTGTGCTGGAACAACATAACCCCATGTGACTGTGGTCTTTTTCTTGGAGTGTTCGTCGATTCGCATCTGAAATTTAATTAACACATTCATCAGTTTAAAATTAGGATGGCTTTAGACATTAGAGCACTCATAAAATGCAGCCCGATTTTTCCCGAGAAACCCTGCTGTCTCCTGATTTTGCTTTTGTACATTGTGAAATGACAAATGGTATTGTTGCATGGGTTAACACCTATGTTTATCATCTTGCATCATTACGAATATTCAAAACCAGGCTATTTGTATCATACTAACAGCTTTTTTCTTGTAAACGTTTGTGTTTCGCTTCAATGGAATAACGGCTTATCGGGGAAAAATTCATTCTATTATAAAAGAGCCACGTTATGTCTTTTAAATCCGCGTTCTATTTTATTGTACCAATTGATTGAGAGACAACTATCCCAAAAGAACAACTCCACTATGTTCGCAGCCAACAAAAATACTTATTACCCATAGTCCGGTATCTATGGTAAAATGGCATCCGCTTTTTCAGCTAGCCCATTCTGGAATAGTCTTTCGCCAGAGCTAAACTATTCATCATCCTTCCTTTCCTTCAAACATATGCCAAAAATGTTCAGCTGTTTAGATGAACGTTATGTTTTTGTAGCTTAAGCTACACTGGTCCAGGTTGAGCAGTTTTGCGTGGACCGTGAAGGGGCGTGCTGCGCAACCGCGAGGAGCATTGGATTGGATTGGATTGGATTTGTTTGGATTAAATTTGATTGCAACAATTTGGATTGTAAATTCAATTCGATTGGAGTACGGGTATGATAAAAAGTGGGTCTGCACATTCGCCGATCTGCACATTCTAGACGAGTGACGTCAGAGCCGCGGCAGACGCACTGGCGGCGGCGCGTGCCCAGCGGTGCACCTGCGTTGCGCAGTAACCAAATCTGACGCTGCGCCGGAGCCGCTAGTAGGCGTTACGCGTGGCTCCTGGAGAGCCGTGCTAGACATGCGCGAGGAGCATTGACTGGACAAGACTTGAGTGGAGTGGTTCGGGCTAGATTCAATTGGACTGGGGATTACGCTCGACCGGATTCGATTGGATTAAATTCGACTGCAAGAACCTTAGCTCCCGCGACGTACAACCTGGCATAGTAGAGTTCAGCCACTGCTAATTTTTTTAATCTGTATTGCTATGTCACTCTTTATTGCATTTAGAAATTTACCCGAGTTTCGAGCTAGATTGTAGAGAGCCAGTGTTATGTTTATGCATTGTTTTTCTCCCACCCTCTTTAGCGTGTTCCAATTAGTATTGTGCTAATAATGTGAACCACATATTTGGCTTTACATTTGGTTAAATGGAGTTCTTTCCTTTTTCTATTATACCCTAGCGATCTCTAAGCTATGTTCATTTTTTTAGTTATTTGTTTTTATTTAGTGTTGGTTTGCTTTTGCTGATTTTTGTGTATTTTTTTAGTTTTTAGTAATTATTCAAGGGTCCCGTGGCATCTGTTGAATATGAGACTCTTGCCTGTATATTCACTTGTATGTATTTACCACGATTCGAAATAACAAAGAATTCAAATTCAATTAAATTCAATGAGTCCCAACAACAGATCCACCATCCACGACTTGCGCTTGTATGGAAGCTCGCTTGACTTTTTTACAATGGTTGAGGTATCTCATTACCATATTTCACCCACATTACTTTTACTTGGGTAGATACGGAGACAAGCATATTCGCATAGCTCCTGGACGTCATGCATTATTCTCTTAATGTGCAGGTGCCTCGATGGTAAAGAAACACGCTCTTTCTGTCCAAAAAAGAACATTGCTTACCGCCGTCTGAAAATAGGATTCCATTTTGCAGGCGAATGATCGTGTTATAATACCAGCTGAAAGAATCAAAAACAAAACCATGTACACATGATACATCCCGTGGGTGAGACACAAAATTGTAAACTTAAGGAAGCACAAGGTATTGCTACAGTGTGGTCGTGTCAATTTGGTCTCTTCCGACGTAGGCTCTTGTTAAAAGCCGTTTTGCTAAGCTTCAACAAACTAAGCCGCTTTCAAGCATCACAACGCCCAGAAATCTCCGGCCCTGGCTTATGAAGAATGATTGATTGATTGTAGGGTTTAACGCGCTGACGCAACGCAGGCGATGAGGCGCGCCGTAGTGGAGGGCTCCGGATTAATTTTGGCCACCTGGGGATCTTTATCGTGCGCCGAAATCTCGTACACACGGGCGTGTTTGCTTTTCGCCTCCATCAGAAAAGCGACCGCCGCGGTCGGGAATCGAACCCGCGACCTCGTGCTCTGGAGCCTATGAAGAATGGGCATTCATGCTTTTATCAGAGACCGGATGTCACGACGAATTATATACACAACTCTTGGCACAAGAATGGAACGAGCTGCAAAATTTAAAGGTGAAAAAACCAGCGAAAAAGACGGAAGACGAAGAAGAGACGAGACAACACACACGCTGCGTCTCGTCTCTTCTTCGTCTTCCGTCTTTTTCGCTGGTTTTTTCACCTTCAAAATGTACCAACTGGCCCAGCAAGCTGCACTTCTGCACAATTTATGCGGAGAACCGAAAATATAAATATTTATACCACTTGGTTGTAATTGGTGTTGTAAATATAACCTTCTGATGTTATCCTAGCGTGCAATTTTAAAAATGTTTGAAGACCTTACAGCGTTCCTTGGGAACAAGCACTTCCACTTCGCCGTGTGCCTTTCCAGAAATCTCCACCGGAGCTGTGTGATCTTATTTCACACTGCTTCGGGAAGCGTTGTGCGTAGATGTATTAAAACGGTGCTACTAGAGTAGTGACGTGATTCTTGCTGGAGCTGCATATAGGATGGTGTTAGTAGTAAAAGACGGGTCCCGTATTTGCGGATGTCTGTTGATGAGTGAAGCGGCTTGCTCGGCCACGGGGGTACTGGGCCTAGCTCGTGACTGGCACTCGTGGCAGTTCTGCGTGACCAGCCCAGCGAACGGGCGACCGGCTGTCGGGCGCCTTCCTCACGTCGCTATCTGCGACATTCTGGTGCCGAAACGCGGGAGACAACCCAAAAACAGTCCTGACATGATGCGGCGCAGTCTGCGAGGACAAAGGGCTTGGGATTATCGGGAAGCTGTGTGATTCCGCGGGCCTCGTTGTCGAATGCTGTCCGCAGCGCTGCTCGTGCCGAGGACACCCGGTCGCCTAGGTTTTGCGAGTCTCCAGCCATGGACAAGGTCGGCCGCCGCAGTGGTGCAGTTAGGGCCACTATAAAGAGGGGAATTGCCGCCATTGAATTTCTTCTGCTGTATCCGGCCACGCCTGCTGTTGCTCTTCAAGGGCCGCTGAACTTTGTCAACATGAGGTATGAAGAGATGAAGGCTCTAGACCAGATGATACAGGAAGGGCTCAGCATGGAGGACTTTCATGCAGACCTGGGTGGCTCGTGGGAGTACGACGCCAGAATGGTGGACCTCCGGACGCGTGTCGAGTTTGCCACTAGGCCTGCGGGTACCCCACACGCGGTCTCTGGGGATTACGGAACGGGAGATCTCCTGAATGAGGCCTCGGGCGCCACCCTGCATGAATCGAAGGTCTATCTCGTTGTCACCAGCACGCACTTCGCCGCGATGGCTAAGCTGCACATCCCGACATTTTCTGGTGACCGGGATGCCACCATTCACAGCAATCCCGCCTTAGCTAGAATAGAAAAATTCAAGTATTTCTTATCTTACTTGACGGGCAAAGCGAAGGCAGCAATCGAAGGGTTCCGACTCGCGGAGGCCAAATACGGTGTGGTGATAAGCACTCACCACCCGATTTGGCCGGCCCGACCTGCTTGCTGAGGACCATACTGGCAGCTTGCTCGCATTATTCCCTTTGCAGAGCTCGGCAGAGGTCGAAAACCTCCGAGACCTTTACGACCAGATCTTCTTCCGCGTAAACGCGCTGAAGGGTAGGGGGGTAGCGGCGAAGAAGTACGCGGGGGTCCTCCTTCACGTACTGATGAAGGCCTTGCCACCCGACCGCGGGGTCTTGTACCGGCACAGGGTGAAGGAGGCAGCGTCGTCGGGCGGAGCAGCCAACTCGTCGCAAAGGGCGAGGCAATTGAACAAGATACTTAACAAGGTCGAGAACTGGGCCAGCTGGTATACATTCATTCTGAGGGAGCAGCGCAAGGAGGAGGACGAGGAGGAATAAACGTCCCTATGAAGAAGTTCGCCTTGGGGAAGAGTCCTTATTCCAGGACCCCTTGAGAACGTCCGGCTTCTTGGGCTCTCTTCACCAGCCAAAGCTGGTCATCAGGGTCCGAGCTGGACAGTGCTCTCTCCCAGTGCTCAGGGGAGGGGAAGGGCAGAGGGGGTAGGTCAGGGTTTTTATCACAGCCCCACACAATGTGGTAAAGCGTGCCCGGAGCCTCACAGAAGCGGCATTGCGAGGAGTAGAGGGTGGGAGCCAGAATGTGGGCTCTAGTTGGGTGGGGAAAGGTATTGGTTTGGATACCTCGAAGGTGGTGTTCTTGTTCTTTGGTTAGATTTTTGTGTGGAGCAGGGTACATGGTTCGCTGCAGGCGGTAGTGCTGCGTGATTTCCTTGTAGGACAAAAGGGGACAGTCCCGCCGCTGCTCGCCGAACTCCTGACTAGCCCGGTGTGTCAGATCGCGGGCATGCTGATGGGCAGCTTCGTTGCCAGGCACGTCGGCATGGGCGGGAGCCCAAATAATCCTTACGCGGTGTTGTGGAGGATTCTGCAGCAGAATTTGTGTGGCGGGGGGTGAGATGAAGCCGCTGGAGAAAGTTCTGCATGCTTGTTGGCAGTCCGTAATAATGATCTCTGCAGGGGTTTGAGCAATTGCTAGGGCTATGGCCGCTTCTTCTGCCTGTTGTGCATGGGTGGTAAGAATTGATACACTTGTGAGGAGGGCTTGAGCTGTAGTCACAACAGCAGTCATAGATCTCCTCCCGGGATAGGAGGCTGCGTCTGTGTATACTGTGGTGGCGTTTTGGCCGTACCGTTTGAAGATAGCTTTAGCTCTGGCGTCTCTGCGATCCTGATGGTGCCTTGGATGCATGTTCCGGGGTAGTGGGGCCACATCAATGAATTGGCGGATCTCATGCGGAAGGTTAGTCGAATCGGCCTGGGGATGTTGAAGCGGTGAGCGCAGGCACAGCTGGTTCCGAATTGTCCTGCCGGTGGAGGTGGAGCTCAGACGTAATAATTGATTCACATGGTGAGCTTCGAGGAGTTCATCCAAGGTATTATAAACTCCCAAGTGTAGGAGTTTCTGTGTCGAGGTGCTGACAGGTAGTCCCAACGCCAGTTTGTACGCCTTGCGTATGATAGTTTCTACCCTGTCTTTTTCAGCCTTCGACAGCACAGCATAGGGGAGGGCATAAGTAACCCTAGAGATTACAAAGGCTTCGACAAGTCTTAGCACATCCGCCTCTCTCATACCTCTCGTTTTTGTGCTGACCCTGCGGATCATGTGGGAGACTTGCTCCGTGGTGTGCTTAAGTCGGTCTAGCAGTTTGGTGTTGGAGCGATCCGCTTGTAGAAGCATGCCTAAGATTCTCACCTGCTGAGTTGGAACAATAGGATGGCCATCCACTTCTAGGGAGATGGTTGGCGACCCGGGAGGGAGTTTTTTACGTGGTGAGACGATAAGCAGCTCAGATTTTTGCGGCGCACACGCTAGACCACATTGTCCAGCATATTCACTGACAATGTCGGCCGCCTGTTGTAGGTTGGTCTCCATTTCCCCCATTGACCCATGAGTGGCCCATATGGTGATGTCATCCGCATATAATCCATGGTGTATGCCTGGTATGGCATCCAGGAGCGGAGGGAGGCCTATGAGAGCTATATTAAACAGCAAGGGGGAAAGGACCGCACCTTGGGGCGTGCCCTTGTTGCCGAGAGAAACTGTATTGGAGTTTAAATCTCCCACCTTCAGAATGGCTTTGCGGTCGTCGAGGAAGTCCCGAATGTATTTGTAGGTGCGTTCTCCGCAGTTAAGGCCATTCAGTTGTTTAAGTATGGCCGTATGGCTGACATTGTCAAACGCACCTTTTAAATCCAAGGCCAAGATGGCTTTGGGGTTGTCCTTCGAGCATTTCAGCATAACTTCTTCCTTCAGTTGGAGAAGGATGTCCTGCGTGGAGAGGTGATTACGAAATTCACACATGGTATGTGGGAACATGTTATTTTGTTCGAGGTACTGCTGCAGCCTTCTGTGGATGATATGCTCCAGAAGCTTTCCCAAACACGAGGTTAGTGATATAGGGCGCAGGTTCTCGGTGCTCTGGGGTCTTCCAGGCTTCGGAATAAGGCGCACCTCTGCCGTCTTCCATCCTTCCGGAAGTTGACCCGACCTCCATACTGTGTTCAGGTGGGCGGTGAGTTCAATGATGGAATCATCATCCAAGCTCGCTAGAAGCTTATTGGTTATGCCGTCCACCCCTGGGGCTGTGTTGCGTCTGATGGTTTGCAGTGCCGCTTTTACTTCATGGTTGTAGATGTCTTCATCCAGTTTGATATTTGGTTATCCAGAGTATGGTGGTAGTGTCGTTTTCGGATGGACGGGGAGGTACTTGTCCAGGAGGGACTTCATGAGGGCAGCGGAATCTCCTGGGTAAGAGTGAATTATTTTTTTCATGGTTTGATTTGACTCGGTCTTGCTTTTTGAAGGGTCCATAAGATATCTGAGCAGTCTCCATGTCTTTGATGTACTGAGTTGGCCTCGGACACTGTCGCAAAGGGAGAGCCAGCTTTCTTTGCACAGGTGAGCCGCATAGCGGGCTGCTTCTTCTGTTAGGAGGGCTATCCTCCTTTTCAAACGACGGTTTAGGCGCTGTCGTTTCCAGCGTTTGATGAGGCTTCTTCTCGCTTCCCATAAATGGAAGAGGTGAGGGTCTATACAGGGGGTTGTAGTGGTTGTCCGAATTTTTCTTGTGAAACAATTCATATCCTTGCGGAGTTGGATGGTCCATTCCTCTAGAGTGAGCAATGGGGTGGTTGCACTGTCAAGTCGGGCTTGTTCCCTTCGCTCACGAAATTTAGGCCAGTCCGTGAGGCTCGCCCTTCCCAGGGGGATAACGTATTTTTCTCCAAGCACTGTCGTGGCTAGGATCGAATGGTCACTTCCCAGGTTTTCCCCGGTGTGAGACCACATAGCCGTGACGTTCCCTGTAGTGATGGAGAGATCAGGGGACGTGTCTTTGGAGACGCTGTTACCCATGCGCGTGGGAGTATGCGGGTCTGACAGTAGTATGAAGTTTTCCTCCTCAAGGATGGAATGCAACGCGGTTCCTCTCTTGTTGGTGTAGCTGTATCCCCATAAAGGATGTGCGGCGTTAAAATCTCCCACGATGATGAGGGGATTAGATAATGCAATGCGTTTTGCTTGCTTGATGACGAGAGAGAGGTTTGCATCTCGGCACCTTGGACGGCAATATATGTTTAGTAAGTAAAGGCTCTGCGCCACTTTAACTTTCCTCGGGACAATTTCCATCAGTATTGCAATTTTTTCCGACTGCTGGAGCGGATGCTGTATAGCTGTGATTCGTTTGCTTATTAGCGTGGCGAGAGAACTTGAGGGTCCGTATTCATATGAGATAAAGCCGGGGAGTTTTACCGGGGAGTTTGTTTCCTGAAGGGTAATAACATCTGGTGACTCTTGAGCCGTGGCAATGTACTGGGCCAATGAGCTGGCCTTGTTCTTGTAGCTCCTACAGTTCCATTGCCATATGGTGAGTTTTGACGCTTGCGTAAGAATCCGCCTATTCTTGGGAGTTGCCATCTTGAGAAGTGGTATCTTCTGCCAGGTGTGATGGCCTGCTGTAGGGTTTGAGGTCTCGGCGAGAGTGACGAGCAACAGTCGTCTGTCCCTGTACTTCTAATTTATCTAATCGTTGCGTGATTTGTGTTAGCATGACCATCATTTGCTTTACGGTTTCGGCAATTTCGGTATTCTCTTGAGCCAGCGGGACTTCTATCGTGGTGGCAGGTTGGTAAGTTGGTTCTGAATTGGGTGTTTGCGATGCAGTTGGTTCGGGGCGTTCGGGTTTTTTGCGTTTCTCTGGCGTAGTGTTTGCCCCTTGCCTAATTTCTGCCTTGAGGGCGAGAAGCTCATTATGGAGTTGTCTGTTTTCTTGGCGTTGTTGTTTAATCTCGGCAAGAAGCTGCGCGTTTAGTCGTTTGAGTTCCGCCAGCTCGTCACGCTTAGGGGGATTGGGGGTAGGAGGAGGAGGGGTTTGCGCACGTGGAGAGAGCATCTGAGCCCAGCTCACCTGAACTCCCGTCGCATCTTCGGATCTTCTTCGCTTGGCGCTGGGTGTCCTTCTGCGGGACCTGGAAGTTGATCGTGCCTTGCTCCCGTCTCTGAAGGGCCCCCTGGATCTGGAGCGGGAGCTTGACTCCCGGCGACCCTGGCTGGATCCGCGCTGCTTTTTCCTCCGGTTCACTGGTGGAAGAAACCGTTGCGGGCATTCCTTGCTAGCCGTGACGTGGTCCCCGCTGCAGAGTGCACCCTTAGGCTTGCAGTCGTGTTCAGCGCCCTGTTTTGTCTGCTGGGCGCAACGCTTGCAGTGGGCGTCTGTAAGCGTGGTAGGCTGAGGGCAGACGTCGGCTCTGTGACCTGTAGCATGGCACAAGTGGCAAAAGGCGTGGGTCCGCTTGTAGAGGTAGCACCTTGTTTCAACTCCTCCGATGTACACGAAGAACGGGACTTTCTTTCCGGCGAATGTTATTACCACGGTTCCTGACTCGCCCAGTCTTCTGCACGTGAGAGGCTCATAGCCGGGAGCAGAAAGGACCGCCATTATTTGCTCCGTTGTGACGCCGATAGAGATGTTGTGAATAACCCCTTTGCAGGAGTTGTCGGGTGATATTCCGTAGGCGTTGACCGGGAAAATGCTGCCTTCTATCTTCAGTTGATGAAGTTTACTAAGTGCTTTCGCCGCCGCTAGAAACGGAGTGCTCACGACGAGCATGTTTTGAGCTTCATTAATTCTGATCTTTAGGTCCGCTTCTCTCCACGTTAGATTTGCTTCATGAAAAATGCAGCTGGCAAGCGTGTACGGGCTGATTTTTCGCAGTGCCAGGCCGTTGCGTGGGCGAATAGCCATCTTGTAATCATTCTCCGGAAGTCGGGGTGGTTTCGGCCTGTTTGAAGGCAGCTTCGAGTTGCTGGTTGCCGTGGCTGCTGGTTTGAGTGGGCTTCGGCCTGCCGCAGTCGTGGTCGGGTGCTTATTCTTGCGTTGAGCTCGCCTGGTGACTTCTATCCATGGTGCAGTGGCGTCTTCGTCATCTTCTGCGGAGCAGGAAAATGCGTGCGAAGGTTGCTCGTCCATGTCGTCGTCTGCGCCGTCAGGCAAGTGTGTTTGGCCAGGGACGACAGACGACGAAGCCTCAGGGGCTCCCACGACGTGCGTCGACGTAGTATCCATAGGCGAGGCTCAGCCCAGGCGGATCACGCCAATATCCCACGTTTGGCCGTAAGTTCAGGGAGCAGCGCAAACTAGACAGGACAAAGGGTAGGACACAACACGAGCGCTTACTAACAACTGAAGTTATTAGAAATTGCAAGAACATATAAAAAAGCCTGCGTACTAACACACCGTGACATAGGCCATGCGCACAACACTCTTGCACACACTGAAAGTTGTAGCTCATGCACGGTCAAGGTAATCAACTTCACAATCCAGCAAGCACACCGAGGGGGAACTAATGCAGTCATCCCCATTCTTTTTGATAAAGAAGGCTTCAGATATCTCCCTTGTGCGCGCATGTTTGTGTGAAAACAAAATACTTGTCCCGTTAAGTTTCGGATAACATCCAGGCTTAGAACAATGTGACGAGAGATGGGACGAAGGCTTCCCCTTTACATCGGAAGGTTTGCCCTTTACAGAGTTGCGATGTTCCCGCAGACGTTCATTTATGCATCTCCCCGTCTGTCCAATGTATATCTTATCGCACGACAAGAGAATGCAGTACACGACGTTACTTCTGCACTCAACAAACCGTGATCGGTGATTTACGCTACACCCCTTTTGCACAGCCTTACTTTTTCTTTCCGTCTTCTTGTCAATTGCGGGACAAGATTCTTGTCAATTGCGGGCCTTCTTGTCCCGCAATTGACAAGAAGACGGAAAGAAAAAGTAAGGCTGTGCAAAAGGGGTGTAGCGTAAATCACCGATCACGGTTTGTTGATTGATTGATTGTGGGGGTTTAACGCGCCGACGCAACGCAGGCGATGAGGCGCGCTGTAGTGGAGGGCTCCGGATTAATTTTGACCACCTGGGGATCTTTACCGTGCGCCGAAATCTCGTACACACGGGCGTTTTTGCTTTTCGCCTCCATCAGAAAAGCAGCCTCCGCGGCCGGGAATCGAACCCGCGACCTCGTGCGGAGCAGTGCAACGCCTTAGCCACTGAGCCACCGCGGCGGGTCGATCACGGTTTGTTGAGTGCAGAAATAACGTCGTGTGCTGGATTCCCTTGTCGTGCGATAAGATATACATTGGACAGACGGGGAGATGCATAAATGAACGTCTGTGGGAACATCGCAACTCTGCAAAGGGCAAACCTTCCGATGTAAAGGGCAAGCCTTCCGATGTAAAGGGCAAGCCTTCGTGCCATCTCTCGTCACATTGTTCTAAGCATGGATGTTATTCGAAACTTAACGGGACAAGTATTTTGTTTTCACACAAAGACGCGCGCACAAGGGAGATATCTGAAGCCTTCTTTATCAAAAAGAATGGTGATGACTGCATTAGTTTCCCCTCGGTGTGCTTGCTGGATTGTGAAGTTGATTACCTTGACCTTGCATGAGCTGCAACTTTCAGTGTGTGCAAGAGTGTTGTGCGCATGGCCTATGTCACGGTGTGTTAGTACGCAGGCTTCTTTATATGTTCTTCCAATTTCTAATAAAAACTTCAGTTGTTAGTAAGCGCTCGTGTTGTGTCCTACCATTTGTCCTGTATAGTTTGCGCTGGTCCCTCAGAATAAAGATAATTAACTTCCTGCGCATCCAGATAGAAGTCCGCGAAGAAGGCACCTCCGACAATTCCAGGGTTACAGAGCAGCGCCTTCACGAAATGCTTGAGCCCCAACTTTCAACTGATTGATTGATTGTGGGGTTTAACGCGCCGACGCAACGTAGGCGATGAGGCGCGCCGTAGTGGAGGGCTCCGGATTAATTTTGACCACCTGGGGATCTTTAACGTGCGCCGAAATCTCGTACACACGGGCGTTTTAGCTTTTCGCCTCCATCAGAAAAGCGGCCGCCGCGTCCGGGAATCGAACCCGCGACCTCGTGCTCAGCAGCGCAACGCCTTAGCCACTGAGCCACCGCGGCGGGTAACTTTCAACTGGGGTCCACCACCCGCCATGGCCTTGCCTACTGTGTTGGCGAGCCGCTCTTGCCGACAGCTCGTTAAACTCCATGCCAGGTGTCGTGTCGGCTTTGCGCTGCACACCACCACGAGCTGGATGAGTGTACAGCGCCTTTCACGATAGGCGGAAAAACTCAAAGGTTACTAGCTGCCAAGCTCTGCTTCCGCAGCGTGAAGCGCCACCATGTCACCGTGTTTGCCGCACCGCGAGAAGGCTTCTTCGCGCTCGGTGCTCGCGGAGGCATCTGACGTTCCTGTGCGGCATTTCGTGAAGAACCAGTAGGCGAAGGACGGATTTCTCTTTTGTATGGCGGTCATGACGGTGGAGTTTCGAAGGCGGCGCCTGCAGTCACTTCTGCCTCGGCGAGCGCCACTCCGCTCGCCCCCGTTTACCTGCAGACTCCACGCGCCTGGGCGAAGGGACCTACAGGTCAGCTGCTGCTCCGCGTCCTCCTCGACACCAGAAGCCGGTGCACGTTCATTCGCCGGGTTGTTTCCCGCGCTCTGTCCTGTCCCACCAAGGCAGCCGAGCGGTTCTCTCTGATCACGTTTGGCCATCCCCGTCAGACGGAAACCCTTCTGTGGAATCTCGTTTCAGTGACCCTGGAGAGCCAGAATGATGACCAGGTCATGACTATGGACGCTTTAGAAGTTCTGGAAATCTGTATCGTCACCAGTGCACCCGTCAACGACGAGCTTTTCCGCTTATTGCAGTCCCGCGCTCTATGCGCTGCGGACCGTTACCTGCCCGGCACGGTCTCGAACAACCGAGTTAGCGTCTTGATAGGCTCTGACTTCTATGGCAAAATGTCGTCCTGAAGAATCTGGCGCTCGACTCCCAATAACACTGCCTCCGAGACATTGTTTGGTGGCACGCTACAAGAAACAGGGGATGTCAGCGACAGAACCTCAAGAGAGTTTGGTGCTGGTTCGATGCAAACCTGCACAGCGTCGCAGCCTCCCGCAAGGACGGTCAGGAATGTCGTGGCTGTGACGGAACTCAGGACAGATTCCCGAACACAGGATCCGGCTGCTGCACCCACCACTGCATATGTCGGGTGCCGAACCAGCCACGCAAGCAAAGGCATCACCCAGCCGGGAGAAGTACTCCAGGGAGTGCTGAGCAGAGGAGCTCAACACGAACTAACGCGGCGAGAAGTCCAACCACGCTCAAGTTTGCGACATCGCAGAAGCATCTGTAGGGGCTGCTAGAGCCCAAGAGCACCGTGCTTACGTTACCGGCTCCCGACAGTTCAACGGGCGCATCACAAGTTTCCAAGCATTCCTACCCAGTACCGCTGTCTCTGAAGAGCTACGGGCGCGAGCCTGCAGCATTTCAGAGTCCTTCGCATGAATCGCAGCTAAATAGGATTGCCTCAGGAATAGCACCTGCCGACACCCGCATCACGTCTCGAGTGCCGGAAAGCAGAATTAGGGGCACGAGAAGCGTCGAGCTATCGAATGACGACAATACATCTTTGAACACCGGCATCGTATCTCCAGTATTTTCAACCGCTGTTCTTCCCAACAGCGCTCTTCGTTCGCCACCGCTGTTCCTGAGAGCAGCGCTCTTCGTCGCCAGGTCGTTTCGTCAAAAATTATTTGGCGCAGTCTGAGGCCGAGGAAACTCATTGAAACACCGCAAGCTGATTCTGTATTAGTGGTTGAGTTAACCGGCGCCAAGCGGCTAAGTGGGACAGCATAGGATGCTTGATCTTTCAGCGCAGCGCCAAGGGCGACGCACCAGCTCTAAGTGCTCTGTGATACGCTTACTGGGTGGATGCACTTTTGGTGTGCAACGAGATGTTCCGGCTCCACACTCAATTTTCCTCGTCTTTGGCTTCTGCCTTTTCATCGAATCCCTCCTCGTGAACCTCCTAGTGCTGCTCTCTACTGGCGGTTTTATCTATTCAACGTGAGTACATTTGTGTGATCGGCTACCGCCTAGAAGCTCTTCCTCGCGCTTCACCTGCGCACCTTGGCGGCGGGGGAGTGTGTTGATGAGTATAACAAAGAAGCGGCTCGAACAGGCACGTGGACACGGGGCAAGCTCGTGCCTCGCGCTCGTGGCAGTTTTGCGTTACCAGCCCAGCGAACGAGCCACTGACTGTCGGGCTCCTTCCTTGCGTCACTCTCCGCAACAGTATCTACGAGAAATAGCACAGTGGACGATTCAGATTGGTCCTCTTAATTTACACTTCATAACGGTTGCTGCTTTTGTACAAAGTGCCCCAAGACTGGCGGTAGAATTTCGTGCCGACTCGTACAGCTGCTGCGGGCTGGTGAAGAGTGGATTCCTAGCTACGCCCTCCGTAGCAGCGGTAGTGCAACTCCCCATCAGTTGGAAGCATTCGTACACGGGCTAGTAATAAATCCGGACCAACCGTACCCAAAACTGCATTAAAGATAATGGGTGTCCGGCAAACGTTAGGTGACAATGTTTGCTTGAAACTTGCACACACGAGGTTATCGGGCTTTTTTGTGTTAACATTTTTCTGTCACCAACGCGTCATTCTTAGTGGTATAACTGCATTCGGTTTGATGTCGTAGCGTTTTTGTGCGGTGTTTCTCGTTATGCGTGGGGACCCAGCCTAAACCCCTGGTTCGTATTTGTGAACGAGGCATTTGCAGAGACAAAAGTCTCCACTGTGAATAGGTGGGTGCGACTTTCGGACATTGACTGCTGGAGGCGACGGCGTGCCCCGAATTACGAACAGATGAGGCATGTCCGACCCCGCGTCTGTGCAATTGGCGACGTCTAGAGACATCGCCATGCTGACCCCCAGGAACCCAGGGGAGGCGCGTGTATGCAAACGAAACGTGCGATGACCATCCAGCCTTTATTTCCTCAAAGCAGCTTTGAGCTGAGGCTTCACTACACGCACCGGCGGATGAAAAAAAAAATGACCGCACAGGCCTCGATTGCCCTTTTCACCCTCCGACGTAGGAGCCACCGTATGAGCAATCCTGGAGTGTGCAATCGTATCCTGACCGAGGTAGAAACAACAATATTGCCCCTGCCCTTGGGAGACCAACAGACCAGCCAGCACGCCACAGCACTTTGCGTTCGTGCACACCTCCATGCCGATAGCGTGAACATCACAGCGCCACGGAGCGAGTCCACATATTCCTGGACCAGAAGAGCAAGCGCACCCCGTTCATACGGATCCCTGAACAAGGCGCCTATTCACGAGTACCAGCGCCAGCCACCTTTTTGACCCACACCTCCGAGTCACATCACCGGGCTGTGTGCGCGTGTCCGCGCCTGCCCAAAGTCACTTTTAATTCAATTTTTTGTTACTCTAAACTTGTGCTGCGTCGTGTCCCCTCAACTCCATGTGGACTCATCTTGTCAGTAGCTATACACTATCCCCCTAACAGCCACGTCAAAGTCACAAGAAAGAGGTATCTCATTCCTAAAAACAATTACCACATTTATGGATCACTCCCACACTTGCTTTGGTGGCAATAAAAATTCTCCAACATTTTTTTTTACTTTCTTGTTATCGTCAGAATTGGACTATAGCAGTGTTGTCTCTGGGTGAGCCACTAAAACATCTCAGATAATGATCTAGGTGGTGATACCCCCACGGCTTTGCCTTGCACTGTTATCCTTCCGTATTACATTGGTTTAAAGCATTAACGTCGGTGTGACAAATAGAATATAGAACATGAAAAAACATACGGATATTCATTTCAGTCTTTTGAAACCTCAATATTGCTACTCATTTTTTGAAATCTGTTTTTAGGAAACATTCGTGTGGAAATTATTTTAAATTGTCTATTCATTTCCGTAAGCTTGGTGATGCACATCATCGCCAATGAGCGTTATTTCTATTATAACTGCAAGGAAGGTAATTTCACCAAACCAGTATCTGCTATCTTTTACAGGTTAAAGGAGCACTGACACAAAATTTTTACTTCCTTTTTTTATTGGTTAGATCGAGACCTACTTGCTTAACAACCACTTTAAAAATATTTGCTCATCCGCCTTTCGTAAAGTCTGTCTTTTGAGACAAACACTGCGCCGTACTCCTGCTAACGTTAGGCTCCTCGCTTATACTTCCATAATAAGGCCAAAATTAGAATATGCATGTTCGGTATGGGACCCTTACACAAAAAATTAACATTGATGTCCTTGAAGTGATTCAACGTAAAGCTGTCCGATTTATATTCTCCAAATATCGTGCAACTGACTCTCCTACCCTCTTGTTGAAGAAAAATGAAATTCCAACGCTGCAAATTTGAAGAAAAATGTTACGACTAAAATTCATGTTTCTGCTAAAAAACAACAAATTATTCATGCAACCTGACTCTTACATCAAGCCATCCAGAGCCCGGTATTCAAGAAATAGGTACCTCCAATCACTTACCCCACACTACGCCAGAACTAACATCTTCAAATACTCGTTTTTCCCTCGAGCCATAACAGAGTGGAACCAGCTTTCACCCTCAAAAGTTGAAAACCTTGATGCCATCCAACAAGCTGTTTGCTGATATGTGTTTCCCTGTACACCTTGATGTTATGCCCCTCCTGCTTGGCCCCTTCAATGGGCCTGCAGTATGTAACAAATGCATAAATAAATAAAACCAGTTGTTGAAGTACATGAGCGCACGATATATGCCGAATTATAACTCTGTGAAAACTGCCGTCCCCGGCTGCCAGCGCTTCCTGCCCGGAGTAGACGGGCGGCCAAAATCTACGAATAAACGTCAAGACAGGGCCGGCTCTATCACGTGGGTAGGCGAAAACCTGTGACGCTCTACCAGCGCTTGTTCGTCTGCTACAGTCGGGCACAGTCGCTCGAAGCGAGTCGAGCGACGAGTAGCCGAGCGATGCGCAAGATTTTTCCCCGCTTGGAGAGCTTCCAGACTCAGCGGCACGCGCAAAGGGATACCACTTCAAGTTCTACCCACTGGCAAGCAGCAGCTATTCAGATGGCAGCAACGGAAGTGACATCGACGCAAGCGACAGCCCTGAAGACAACAGGGCCGACCGCACCGGAAACGTGGAGTGGCAAGCTGTCTTGAAAAACATTGTACGAGCTCTCTCAGCGTTTTGTAGGTGCTTCTGTGGCGATAGCATACGAATTCGTAATTATTTGTCCAATCGTAACGGTATCATTGCAGTTGGAAGCGGTACCCGGCGCAGCGTTTTTATAATGCTGTACTGCGCGAGGTGAACTCCATGTACGCCTAACGTCATGAGTTCATTTTACTCGCTGAACCTGTTAAGTAGATCAATGATTGAAAACGGCATTTCAGAGCGTAGCTTAATTGAACCGCAACCTGGCCATGGAACCCAACACTGGCAGTGACGGGCTGCAGTCCGTGTGCTGCAGGGAGGTGCCGGAATTAGACGCCCTGCTACCGCTGGGCGAGCGCTGCATTGCTGCACACCCAACGTGGCTTCACGGCTGCCCCAACATCCACGCACTGGAAAATCCCTATTATGCGTTCCGGGAGAACCGGCCAAGCTTCGTGGACGCCCCAGACATCCAAAGGTAATAATTTTGGGCTCTTATAACTTTGTTTACTACATCCAAGTGGCGTTCATTCATTCCGCGACTTCTAATTTCGCTGTCGTGCCTTCAAAATGTGCTTGTTGTCATGCATTTCTTTCCATTAAATTCGGAGCACACACGGTTAACAAGAGGAAGTGTACCATTACTGAATGAGAACGAGGCTGTACTTCATAAGAATAGCAGTTCTGAAAAGTTAGGGGGGAGAATAAAATCCAACACTCTGCGTAGATATTTGTTGAACCTCTTCCCCCTTTTTTCGTCGTATTGATTGACCTTGTGCAATCAATATTTTCATCAATGATAAATTATAAATCCAGCTGTCATGTTCATGTAAAATTGGCTGTCTCTCAGTTCTCCTTCTAGACGGCACAGACTGACTGTCTACAGGCAGTTTGCCCGGTGGATCTACCCCTACCTCGGTTCAGGGCACCGAGAAGTTCTTCCAAGCTGTGCGGTTAGGAAAAGTAGGGATACATTCCCATCTGAGGTGCACGTTCGGTTCAAGTACGCAGTATGTTAAAAGTGGTGGAGCAAAGACAGTGTTTTTTCCATACCAGTACACAGTGCCATGACATGGCAGTATAACAGCTTCTCTCATGCCTCAACAAAAAATGAATGTGAAGCAGACATCACAAGAATGTATCCGCATCATCACTGCAATCACAAGTTTAATGCCAAGGACACATGCACCATACATACTAAGTCATCATACTTCGCACAAGAAAAACAATGATACAATCACCTATCCTCACCACAAAGATTCCTCACCACATATACAACCTCTGTGCTTGTCTCATACCAGCTCAAGCCTGACATCCACAATCTTGTTCATCGATCTTTCAAGTAGCGAGCAGGTCCCGTATTTGGCGCTGTACCCAGGTGAATCGGAACGGCTGTCACCAGCAAGCTTGGACCTTGCTCCTGTTGCTCGGAGCTTCTGCAGCAGTGTCATCTGCTCCTCTTGACCAACCTAACATAATGTAACAATTGACTACCATTTCATACCTATCGTGAGACGTTGCTGTACTATTTCATTGTGACACACCACACCTGCAACCTAGGAGATGTTTGTGGTTCTGTCCAAGGCACGATGTACTCTTGGAGCAGGTAAGGAGCTAGTAGTGCACTAAGTGCACAGAGTTCTGAAACAAGTGCTGCTGGGTTTCGGGAGAACTTCACTTGGATTCTTCCTGCAGTGTTTCGGTAAAGTATAAGCCTTACCATCTTCACTGCAGGATGCGAAATGTCGTGTTAAAGACGAAAGTACGTCCTTGCGGTGAAGCACCGGATGCCTGAGAAGCCGAATGGACTGAGTTGCGCTGGATCCGGTGAAAATAATGGCCGCAGCGAGCTCCACTTTGCTACAGCAAGGCGCCTCCTCTTTGGCTGGCTGTGCCAGGTGTGAAGGCGGCCTTCCTCCCCCGTTGAGGTCACAACAACGAGTGTGGCGGTCACTTGAAATTAAAAAAGGTTCAAGCTGTGTAATGGCTTTACAAACAGCATAGTGCACAGGTGAAACTAAGCTTTTAATTCTTCGTACAGGCTAATACACATTTTGTCTTTATGGCTCCTTTACGCTCTCGGGAATGAATAAAAAACGAAGCCAAAATGCTAGAGATTGGTGAATATGAACTCACTTTAAAAATTTATTTCAGAGTGAAAACCTCTGTGAGTAGCGCCTGCTGATTTTGCACTAGCTTAGGCACTACATGGCGCATCCTGCTTCTATTCACACTTCACATAGAGTCTTCCTACCACAATAAAGGTTACCTTCTCCGCCTCCTCTAGAGTAGCTAGGTCTTCGTTAGTGCATTCGTAAATATAAACATAACTGATGTGTCACTATTGCTTTCGACACTTTTCGGTGCCTTAACGGGCTTCAAGGACCAAACGTGCGCTTAAAGAGCGCCTTTTCACAAAATTGATGCTCTTTTCCGCACTCAAAATTTTGAAGAGGGTGTTAGCTTGAATACTGTACCGGGCGGCGGCATTCTTTTTGGCCGTTGGAGACGGCATTTGAAATTGGGATCTGGTCTTGAGAAGACAAAACTCTGTTTTCTGGCGATAGAACCCCTCATCGATGAAGATAGCAGTAAAGGCTGGAAACTACAAGCCGACAGCCAGGCGTCGGCTTGTACTCTCGAACCAACACCGCACTCATGTGTGGAAACGCATGGTAGTACGTTATTCCGGGGAAAAAGAAAGTGAAGTGCAGTTATTTGTGCTACCTGGTGTGGTGGCACGCTACAGAATCAAAACCAGAAGTGGATGCTATATGTAGCCACAGGATGGTCCTAGCCGCTTCGTGCATCATCATCATGATGCATTTCCTTTTTAGGCACTTTAGACGTTTTCGTAACTGCTGGCTCCTTACATTAGTGCTAGTATTCGCTAAATAGGTGCATTCCTCGGGCCGATTTTTCAGCAAACGTGCAAAAACAATGGACGATCAGCTTAGCGATTTTGCTACACCCTGGTTTACCGCCGCACCGCCTTCGTTACATAGAGGTCGAAAACACACGGGTTTCAATAGGGCTGGAATCGTGGAATTGAAAAACTTCGGTAAATTCGGGAATTTGCTACGCAGAGGTTTGCTACATCCAGGTTTAACTGTAACATAATTGTTGCACCTCCAACGAATACTCAGTTGGGCGCAGACACTCCCTGCAGAACTTGAAGCACTTCATGAAGCATTCCTCATAGACGATGTACTTCTTTGATGGCGTAGAGAGCACATCGCTGTGATTCTAAAATAAATTATTCATTAACCTCAGGAGGCACATCGCCAACAGGGGTGAATCGCTGCTCGAACTTTCGGTATCCTGGCTGCCTGACTGCGAGTTCTTTCGAACCACCAGCGCGCTGGAGCGGCCATCCCCAGCAGATACGGAGACGATGCTGGAAAATAGTGAAGAGTCCCGTGCCGCCGTGCGAGGGGAATCCATAGCGCAGCAGCAGAGACTATCAGAGCAGCAGCACAGACCATCGCGTATGAGGCCGTTTTCAGACAACACCCCGAGAAACGAGTCGCCATCCGCATCGACCGAGGTTCTCCTGCCGGACCCCACAGCGACGGCCAAGAAGCAGAAGCGAGAGGACGCTCGCAGAAAAAGCAACGACGACGCGAGCGGAGGCGACAGCTTTCACCAGGGCGACACGGACGAAAAGCGGATCGACCCCACGTCCATACCATCGCTGCGGAAGATCCGGCCGAGCTGGAACCGTACAGCGGCGAGCCGGTCCAGAGATGCGGCTCCCATCTGACTCCAAGCTGTAACCTTCCTTGAAAGGGGAGGATGTGGGACAATCTATTACACCCGCGCGTGTAGTGTAGTGAAAAGAATACAGCTCTCCCGCCCCGCTCCTCGCGCCATGCCCTTGACGTCATGCGCGTGGTGCCGGGCAGGCATTTCTTCCAACAGCTTGTGGAGCATCTATTGGCAGCTGTGACGGCCAAACGGACACCTTGCGTCTTTCCTTGCCTATATTTTTTCAGCATCATCGCTGCTATCATCCTCCTGTGCAAGCAACTGGAAGTCGTCGTAATCTCACATCGGGACTTCGCTACGCTGCCTCATCTTGGCAGCCCGCAAGGGCCCCGAGTCTGCGGAAAAGCAGCGTGAGCGGCGTGATTAGTGACCTGGAGAGCTCAAGAGGACGAAGTAGGCTCGCGGAGGATCTATTAGCAGCGGTGACGGCCAAACGGACAACACCTTGTGTGCTTCCTTGCCTACATTTTTTCAGACTCATCGCTGTTTCATCCTCCTGTGCAAGCAACTGCAAGTTGTCGTAACCAACATCGGGACTTTACTACGCTGCCTCATCTTGGCGACCGGCAAGGGCCCCGAGTCTACGCAAATGTAGTGTGAGTGGCACCACCAGTGACTTTGAGTGCTCAAAAGGACGAGGCAGGCTTGAGGATGATCTATTGGCAATGGTGACGGCCAAACACACAAAACCTTGTGTCCTTCCTTGCCTACATTTTTTCAGCCTGATCGCTGCAATCATCCTCCTGTGCAAGCAACTGGAAGTCGTCGTAATCAACATGGGGACTTAACTACGCTGGCTCGTCTTGGCGACCGGCAAGGGCCCCGAGTCGGCGCAAAAGGAGTGTGAGCGGCGCCACCAGTGAGCTGGAGCGCTCAAGAGGACGAGGCTCGGTTGCGGAGGATCTATTGGCAGTGGCGGCAGCCAAACGGACACCACCTTGCGTCCTTCCCTGCCTACATTTTTCAGCCTGATCGCTGCTATCATCCTCCTGTGCAAGCAACTGCAAGTCGTCGTATTCAACATCGGGACTTCTCTATGCTGCCTCACTTGGCGACCGGCAAGGGCCCCGAGTCTACGCAAATGTAGTGTGAGTGGCACCACCAGTGACTTGGAGCGCTCAAGAGGACGAAGCAGGCTTGCGGAGCAGCTATGGGCAGCGGTAACGGCCACACGGACAACACCTTGTGTCCTTCCTTGCCTACATTTTTTCACCCTGATCGCTGCTATCATCCTCCTGTGAAAACAACTGCAAGCCGTCGTAATCAACATCGGGACTTCGCTACGCTGGCTCGTCTTGGCGACCGGCAAGGGCCCCGAGTCGGCGCAAAAGGAGTGTGAGCGGCGCCACCAGTGAGCTGGAGCGCTCAAGAGGACGAGGCTCGGTTGCGGAGGATCTATTGGCAGTGGCGGCAGCCAAACGGACACCACCTTGCGTCCTTCCCTGCCTACATTTTTCAGCCTGATCGCTGCTATCATCCTCCTGTGCAAGCAACTGCAAGTCGTCGTATTCAACATCGGGACTTCTCTATGCTGCCTCACTTGGCGACCGGCAAGGGCCCCGAGTCTACGCAAATGTAGTGTGAGTGGCACCACCAGTGACTTGGAGCGCTCAAGAGGACGAAGCAGGCTTGCGGAGCAGCTATGGGCAGCGGTAACGGCCACACGGACAACACCTTGTGTCCTTCCTTGCCTACATTTTTTCACCCTGATCGCTGCTATCATCCTCCTGTGAAAACAACTGCAAGCCGTCGTAATCAACATCGGGACTTCGCTACGCTGTCTCGTCTTGGCGACCGGCAAGGGCCCCGAGTCGGCGCAAAAGGAGCGTGAGCGGCGCCACCAGTGACTTGGAGCGCTCAAGAGGACGAAGCAGGCTTGCGGAGCAGCTATGGGCAGCGGTAACGGCCACACGGACAACACCTTGTGTCCTTCCTTGCCTACATTTTTTCACCCTGATCGCTACTATCATCCTCCTGTGAAAACAACTGCAAGCCGTCGTAATCAACATCGGGACTTCGCTACGCTGGCTCGTCTTGGCGACCGGCAAGGGCCCCGAGTCGGCGCAAAAGGAGTGTGAGCGGCGCCACCAGTGAGCTGGAGCGCTCAAGAGGACGAGGCTCGGTTGCGGAGGATCTATTGGCAGTGGCGGCAGCCAAACGGACACCACCTTGCGTCCTTCCCTGTCTACATTTTTCAGCCTGATCGCTGCTATCATCCTCCTGTGCAAGCAACTGCAAGTCGTCGTATTCAACATCGGGACTTCTCTATGCTGCCTCACTTGGCGACCGGCAAGGGCCCCGAGTCGGCGCAAAAGGAGTGTGAGCGGCGCCACCAGTGAGCTGGAGCGCTCAAGAGGACGAGGCTCGGTTGCGGAGGATCTATTGGCAGTGGCGGCAGCCAAACGGACACCACCTTGCGTCCTTCCCTGCCTACATTTTTCAGCCTGATCGCTGCTATCATCCTCCTGTGCAAGCAACTGCAAGTCGTCGTATTCAACATCGGGACTTCTCTATGCTGCCTCACTTGGCGACCGGCAAGGGCCCCCATTCTGCGCGAAAGGAGCGTGAGCGGCGCCACCAGTGAGCTGGAGCGCTCAAGAGGACGAAGCAGGCTTGCGGAGCAGCTATGGGCAGCGGTAACGGCCACACGGACAACACCTTGTGTCCTTCCTTGCCTACATTTTTTCACCCTGATCGCTGCTATCATCCTCCTGTGAAAACAACTGCAAGCCGTCGTAATCAACATCGGGACTTCGCTACGCTAGCTCGTCTTGGCGACCCGCAAGGGCCCCGAGTCAGCGCAAAAGGAGTGTGAGCGGCGCCACCAGTGAGCTGGAGCGCTCAAGAGGACGAGGCTCGGTTGCGGAGGATCTATTGGCAGTGGCGGCAGCCAAACGGACACCACCTTGCGTCCTTCCCTGCCTACATTTTTCAGCCTGATCGCTGCTATCATCCTCCTGTGCAAGCAACTGCAAGTCGTCGTATTCAACATCGGGACTTCTCTATGCTGCCTCACTTGGCGACCGGCAAGGGCCCCGAGTCTACGCAAATGTAGTGTGAGTGGCACCACCAGTGACTTGGAGCGCTCAAGAGGACGAAGCAGGCTTGCGGAGCAGCTATGGGCAGCGGTAACGGCCACACGGACAACACCTTGTGTCCTTCCTTGCCTACATTTTTTCACCCTGATCGCTGCTATCATCCTCCTGTGAAAACAACTGCAAGCCGTCGTAATCAACATCGGGACTTCGCTACGCTGGCTCGTCTTGGCGACCGGCAAGGGCCCCGAGTCGGCGCAAAAGGAGTGTGAGCGGCGCCACCAGTAAGCTGGAGCGCTCAAGAGGACGAGGCTCGGTTGCGGAGGATCTATTGGCAGTGGCGGCAGCCAAACGGACACCACCTTGCGTCCTTCCCTGCCTACATTTTTCACCCTGATCGCTGCTATCATCCTCCTGTGAAAACAACTGCAAGCCGTCGTAATCAACATCGGGACTTCGCTACGCTAGCTCGTCTTGGCGACCCGCAAGGGCCCCGAGTCAGCGCAAAAGGAGTGTGAGCGGCGCCACCAGTGAGCTGGAGCGCTCAAGAGGACGAGGCTCGGTTGCGGAGGATCTATTGGCAGTGGCGGCAGCCAAACGGACACCACCTTGCGTCCTTCCCTGCCTACATTTTTCAGCCTGATCGCTGCTATCATCCTCCTGTGCAAGCAACTGCAAGTCGTCGTATTCAACATCGGGACTTCTCTATGCTGCCTCACTTGGCGACCGGCAAGGGCCCCGAGTCTACGCAAATGTAGTGTGAGTGGCACCACCAGTGACTTGGAGCGCTCAAGAGGACGAAGCAGGCTTGCGGAGCAGCTATGGGCAGCGGTAACGGCCACACGGACAACACCTTGTGTCCTTCCTTGCCTACATTTTTTCACCCTGATCGCTGCTATCATCCTCCTGTGAAAACAACTGCAAGCCGTCGTAATCAACATCGGGACTTCGCTACGCTGGCTCGTCTTGGCGACCGGCAAGGGCCCCGAGTCGGCGCAAAAGGAGTGTGAGCGGCGCCACCAGTAAGCTGGAGCGCTCAAGAGGACGAGGCTCGGTTGCGGAGGATCTATTGGCAGTGGCGGCAGCCAAACGGACACCACCTTGCGTCCTTCCCTGCCTACATTTTTCAGCCTGATCGCTGCTATCATCCTCCTGTGCAAGCAACTGCAAGTCGTCGTATTCAACATCGGGACTTCTCTATGCTGCCTCACTTGGCGACCGGCAAGGGCCCCGAGTCTACGCAAATGTAGTGTGAGTGGCACCACCAGTGACTTGGAGCGCTCAAGAGGACGAAGCAGGCTTGCGGAGCAGCTATGGGCAGCGGTAACGGCCACACGGACAACACCTTGTGTCCTTCCTTGCCTACATTTTTTCACCCTGATCGCTGCTATCATCCTCCTGTGAAAACAACTGCAAGCCGTCGTAATCAACATCGGGACTTCGCTACGCTGGCTCGTCTTGGCGACCCGCAAGGGCCCCGAGTCGGCGCAAAAGGAGTGTGAGCGGCGCCACCAGTGAGCTGGAGCGCTCAAGAGGACGAGGCTCGGTTGCGGAGGATCTATTGGCAGTGGCGGCAGCCAAACGGACACCACCTTGCGTCCTTCCCTGCCTACATTTTTCAGCCTGATCGCTGCTATCATCCTCCTGTGCAAGCAACTGCAAGCTGTCGTAATCAACATCGGGACTTCTCTATGCTGCCTCACTTGGCGACCGGCAAGGGCCCCCAGTCTGCGCGAAAGGAGCGTGAGCGGCGCCACCAGTGACTTGGAGCGCTCAAGAGGACGAAGCAGGCTTGCGGAGCAGCTATGGGCAGCGGTAACGGCCACACGGACAACACCTTGTGTCCTTCCTTGCCTACATTTTTTCACCCTGATCGCTGCTATCATCCTCCTGTGAAAACAACTGCAAGCCGTCGTAATCAACATCGGGACTTCGCTACGCTGGCTCGTCTTGGCGACCCGCAAGGGCCCCGAGTCGGCGCAAAAGGAGTGTGAGCGGCGCCACCAGTAAGCTGGAGCGCTCAAGAGGACGAGGCTCGGTTGCGGAGGATCTATTGGCAGTGGCGGCAGCCAAACGGACACCACCTTGCGTCCTTCCCTGCCTACATTTTTCAGCCTGATCGCTGCTATCATCCTCCTGTGAAAACAACTGCAAGCCGTCGTAATCAACATCGGGACTTCGCTACGCTGGCTCGTCTTGGCGACCCGCAAGGGCCCCGAGTCTGCACAAAAAAAATTCCCTCGCACTTCCCCGAGGGGGAGAGTGTGTAAGTGCGAATGCACGGTTGTTGATTGCGCGATTACGGTGGATATCGTGATCTTGGAGTGGAGAGGAGGCGCCCAACACCCGCAGTCACTGAGCGGAGACAGGAGGAGGAGAGTAGCGCCCGCCGTTACGGCGAGGGCTACACGAGCGCCCTCACGCGTCGGATGCGGAGCGCCCGCTACGCGAGCGAGAGCTCTCCCGCCAGAAGTGGAGAGGAGGCGCCCAACACCCGCAGTCACTGAGCGGAGAGAGGAGGAGAGTAGCGCGCGCCCATCTCCCCCCGTTGCTAGGGAAGACGGGGTGGAAGACGAGGAGCGCGCGCACCCGCAGCTGTTGCTATGCGGACGACGGCGGCGGACGATTCAGGCTCGCTTAAGAAGTGCATTCGCACTTAAAAGATCGTGAGCGGGGCCACCAGTTACTTGTAGCGCTCAAGAGGTCGAAGCAGGCTTGCAGAAGATCTATTAGCACTGGTGACGGCGAAGTGGACTACACCCTATCTCCTTCCTTGCCTACATTTCTGCAGGTTGGTTGCATTGTAGTTGTATTCAGATGGCGTAAACTGTGTGTTTTAGGGCTCTCATTGCTGCCAAGGGTTATTGTTGCTCAGTATTTTCTTGCTGTAGTACCCTCTGTTAGTAAGGATGAATCAAGCGATTATTGGCTTGAAGAATTAACAGCGACAGGAAATAAAAGCCGCACGAGAAGCAGTTGAACGGGACCTGCGAGCAGACATTAGAACACTTCGAACCGACTTTAATGAGGAAGCGCATAGCATGGATCACGTGAACTCTGTCTTTGAGTATATGAGGACCGTGTTTCCTGCTTTCAAGTCCCGAAACGAGGCTTAATGGAAATACAACAGTGCGCTACGCGATGAGCTTGATGACTGCAAAAACATCTTGCGGATGCCAAGTCTCGTCTGCAGCACTCGGAGCAGTGCTCAAGGCGAAATAATATAGATATAAAGAGAGCCAAAGAAAAAAAGGGCGAGAACGTCGCAAAAATTTTGTGCAAATTGGGGGAGCTTGCTCATGTGCCCACCACAGCTGGCGACATTGAAAGATGTCATCGAGGGGCCGCGAAGAATAAACCCAGTTGCATTGTCGCGCAATTTGCTCGGCGACAGAAGCGAGATTCTCTATTTGAAAAAGCGAAAAAATTGCTGAATAAAAACAGCGACTTCGGCTTCGTTTCTTTCTCTCCCATTTTTGTCAATGCCCATCTCTGTCCGGCTCTTCAACGCCTTATTAGAATGACTGTCTGAAAGGAGCACGCATGTAGCTGGAAATTCGTCTGCAGCCATAACGGAAAGATCTACGCAAAAAACACGACGATTCTGAGACTGTTGTCATTCGGCAAGAAAAGTGCCTAGAAAAGATATGCTAAGGGCGCCTACTTTATCCCGGTAGCAGATTTGAACGCCCATTAGAGCATACCAAAAATATTGACGCTGCGTCTGAGTGGGGCATGCCGTTTATTCACATGCTCCTAGAAAATAAATATACTGAACCGCTGTGTTTTTGATATAAATGTTTTGCCCCAAAACCTCCCACTATATTCCTAAGGAAAAATATTAAGGAAAACTGTACCCTTGGTGACTGCAGCGATATGTCATCAGTCACATTCTTTACGGTGATGGCAGGATATTCGATGTTCTTCAACAAAACGCCAACCTTCCACGCATGCTCATTTCGGCGGCTACTTCTGACATGGGTAAAGCGCGAACCACCCACATGTTATCCTGATTGCATCAACATGCTCACTCATGCCTGATTGCAGTTGCCGTCACAACACTCTACCCGAATTGTCGTTCACGCCTGCGAGCCAAAATTACTGTTGCAAATTTCATTGCGGCCATCCATTGCCCTTTCATTTATTGATGGCTCTTGAGATAATAGAGTTGCCACAGCTGAACGGCTGTGACCAAACGCACTCCCTCAAGTGTGCCTATTTAAATTTAAGATCAGGCGCAAACAAGCATGACGATCTTGATTTTTTTCTTTAGTCAGGCGGACAAGACCTTTGATGTTGTAATTTTTACGGAAACGTGGTTCTGATGCGAGGAAGAGGCATTTACAATATCTGGTTATGGCTCACACATTATGAATCGGCAAGATAAGGGGGGAGGTGGAGTATCTATGCTGATTGTAAACGAGATGGAATGCGAGTACCTCCCTGATATTTTGTTTTCCACTTCCGCCTATGAAATGTTTGCAGGTCGATGTCGTCGCTGTGTGGTTTGTGCTTGCTTTCGACCGCCAGGTCGGGATTTGTGTCGCGTCTTTCATTTACGGACGGTTTTTTAGATTTTGTGAATAACAACCACTACAACTTAGTTTTAGGTGGCCATTTCAACCTCGATTGATTGTAGGGTTTGCTTATTGAATATGTGTTTATGCGGATATACCACTGGCGAGCAATTATCTTGTGTCCACAATTCATATTCTTTTATTTTACGTGTTCTTGATTTATTTTTGTTCTCATTTTATTTGTTCATGACTGCACTGGTGGTGTTAAGGAAGACTTCCGTGGACATTTTACGCGGGTTTGCTTGCTTGCGGTCAAAGAAAGAGTGGAAGGTATGAAGAAACTTTGAAACCTTCGTGTGTGGGGATGAGAATCCGTGTCGACAGGCAAGAACAACACGAAGTTTCGTAAACGGCGTTTAACCAGCATCGCCCGCATGCAACCTTGAACGAAACGGGCACGATTACAAAGCAGGATATATCTACCAGGTATATCATCCGCTTTAAGTATCAACTGTGAATATTTTCATTCATAAATGCATTCTCTACGGACAAACAATGTATGTGTATGAATGTCGGGAAAATGAGTAGTGGATCCGTCACGCAATGCATGCTTTATCAATCTGTGAATTGACGCTTATGATTGAAATATTTGAACTAATATTCCAACACTTGCACTGGATTGATCAGTGTGTGATTCGCTAATTTCTGAGGAACGTAAAGCCTAACATGTCAAACTCCCTGTGTGATCTGTGAGGGACGACAACCAGATTAAGTCGTGGGGTTTCGGAGGGCAAAGTTTTGCAAGCGCAGAAATTACCAGCAAGTCTTTCGTGTTGTCCTTCAAGTGGGGTCAGCGTTAGCGACTGTTGTAGATGCATATGCGGTGACTCTATCTCCGCCAGCAGGCTTTGGAGTGCGATAAACGGCATCATGACAGACACCATTGGTGTAAGGACCCACTTCCAGTGGGGCACATGGTATAGTTTCGCCATTTACATGATTTTTTATAAATGCTTATTCGCGTCCATCCAGCAGAATTTTTTACTAAGCTAGAAAGTTATCCGATCGGTGATACCTTTGGCTCGGCGAAACATTGTGCCCTGTTCGGCATTTTTATTTCGTAAAAACAGCTTTTTTACGTTCATAATAGGACATATTTGGATACTTCTACGACCACATATCTGACCCCATTTCCCAACAGTAAATATAAAACCAACTCTAAATGCGTCTAATACGCTTATGACGCGAAAAACGTGCGTCAGTTCATATTTATAAGAAATGGAGACTCGTGCAAATATACAGTTAAAAGCGTTTATTAGTCATCTGCATAAATGTCAAAACGAGTACGAACAAATTGAATATTTTGTTATTGAACGCGAAGCCCTCTACTACGGCCCACCAGAACGCCAAGAACAGGTAATGAGTCCCGCCGTACTGGAGGGTTACACGATAATTTCGACCTCTTTGTGATCATTTACCTATGCCAAAACCTCGAACACCAGGGCGTTTCCCCTTTTCGGCTCCATGAAAAAGCGCCCCCCATGGCAAGTAACGGAACCCACGTCAATTACCTCTACAAGACTACTCATGCAAACAAAAACGCCTCAATAGATTAAAATGTTTTTCAAGAAGCCGTATACGCAGTATTCAAGCTATCATTTTTAGGTTTCTGTCTTGATGAGACATCTTTTTGGGACCAAAAGTTGCATGCAACTTCAGTGAAATGCTTTAACGTGGCTCAGATATTCTCATAGTGCTGAGCCATTTTACCCTTTTATTGAACTTTGTTTTGTTCGTTATTTTTCCTCGCCCTTCTATGTATTGTTATTTTGTGTGAGCTGTTCCATCTTACTTTATTTACACAAACACAACTACACAAAAGATACAAAATACACACACGTCATCCACTTATGATCACGTTTTTTTTATCTATGTATTCCCATTTTATGCTTTGTCTATGTGCAATACGTTCTTGGTGTCAACAAGAAGTAAAAAAAACAATTTTCTTCTTTACGCTCCCTCTTTGATAAAAAGTTAGGCTTCTTAAAACACTCGCCACAGAAAATATTTGGGGGTGATACACTACGAATGAATTATTGCGAAAAGACAGTTCCTATATCCTAGCAACAGTTGTAAATGTTTTTCCTAGTTGCCATGTTGCTGTGCAGTTTTTAAATTGAAAAAACTTTTTGTTCCACTTTTACTTTTTTTCATTTGAATATACTTTTATGCTTTAAAATTTACTTTTGATTGGATGTAATTCCACTAAAACATTTTTGCTGTATAACACTAAACCGGCACTTCTCTGAGCGTTGTTCAAGGAGTAAGAAGCTCATGTTAGTGGTTTTTTGGAGGAGTACTTAACCACAGCTTGCTTCATTCACTTTCACAGAAATGAAGATTTCATTATTATCATTTCTTCCGAGAAGCGAGTACAGGTCGCTGCTGAGCACAAGATCGCGGGTTCGATTACCGGCCGCGGCGGCTGCTTTTCTCGTGGAGGCGAAAAGCAAAAACGCCCGTGTGTACAATATTTCGGCGTACGTTATTAATCCCAAGGTGGGCGAAATTATTCCGGAGCCCTTCACTAAGGCAGACCTCATCGCGTGCGTTGCGTCGGTGCGTTAAACCCTAAAATCTGTCAATCAATCGAATACACGTCGCAAAGAGTATAATGCTCTGGCACAGTCTCAAGAACACTGGAAAGAATTTTTTCGTTTTGCTTAATTTTACTTGGGTCAATATTTAGCGAAAGCCTTGATGAAGCACCATTAATAGAAGCCTAGTCCGACCAAGCTTCTAATGGTGTTATTCAATTAGGGAAAGCAAGCTTTGTAACCACAGTCTTGACCCTGTAAGAAGGTATGTTTTGAAACAAAAGCGATAGAAAAATCAAGCTACGTTGCCGCCCCACTTCATTTTCATTGAGCTGTGCTCGTGTCTGGGAGACCTTTCAGTTCCGAATAAAACAGGATAACTGATAACTCATGGACGTTTTCAAGTAGCTATGACATACACCGTTATTCCCGTGATGTTTCAGATTCTGCTGAATATGCCGGACGCTTTGCATATAGCAAATTCCATAGCAGTGAATGGCAAGCAGTGAATGATATTGCAGCAGTTCGAAACGTGTTTGACGCGCTGGTAAGACTTATCTAGCTGTGCCTGGAACAGCATGATGGGCAATTAAAAATACAAAGGAGAGCGTCAAGGGCTTGATGGACATGATCGACGTCCCTTCGTGGAAAATTTCTAGGGCACTGATACTGAACATATAATTTTAGAACTCATTGTTTCAACGAACATTTTCATAGATAGGAGCGCTAGAACCAACATGTCCCGTCTACCTCAAGGCTTCCTTGCCCCAGCCCCATGCGCGTGTGCGAAAACATAGTTATGTGGATAGTCAAAGTAAGCAGTGCGGAATGAAATTTTTTATCCAAGAATAGCACAGCACTTATTGCCGCAAAAATGATGTGATAAACAGCTTGAATTGGCCTCGGTACTGCACGCTTAGCGCAAGGTGACAATAAAAACACATTTCGCAAGTTACATTAAAGTGTAGGCCACACGTCACACGTACTTCGGGAGTAAAAGCCGCTAACAAGAAGTCACTACGTGGTGAGAAACTGCTCAGATTGTGTGTATGCCGTGCCCATCCTGCAGCGCGGGTACACGAGCAGGCCTTGAAGAACCATAGTCACTAATGCACGGATAAACGACCCCCGCACGTTAAAGGTTTTTTTGTTAACAACTGTACAGAGTACACAGGAGCATTTTGGTTTTACCACGACTACAGTTGACAACAAGGGCTTCCTGCCCGAGTGAAATAACAACGCGTTTGAACGCGCTGTAGATGTCTTTGATATTAATCAAGGCATCGTGGCAAAAGCACACTAAAATTAATAACGCAAATGTTCTGATGTGCTAGTGTTGTAGTCGATTATGGCTGTTTAACGGACCTTAGTTTGCTTGCAGTGAAAGAAAAAGATATAAATATAGAGAAAGTAGGGAAACTGCATGCGGGGTGGTCAAAATGTGTGTTGACAGTCTTTTGAGCACATAGACACAAGGGGGCATGGCAGTCAGTTGAAAACGGGAAAAGGTGTTTAGCATCACAAAACCTTGGCCATTGGGAATTGAAATGATTGAAAGAAATGCAATTTTCAAAGCTAGCATGGTCACTGTGAGCTGAATAACACAACGATAGTATATTAGAAGGCACCTCACGTTTTCCCCAGATTTCGGAGAAGGAACGGCCAATAAAAGATGTGCTGTTTTTTTACATGAAAACACACCGAGTAACCGCAATAGTGCAATGTCGTTTGTCAAGGTAATGCATAAAAGGACTGTAAAAGTAAGCTTGAGGTGAGATGGCTACCTTGTCTGAGCAGAAAGGACAAGGTTTGTCTCATTCGAATGCTCACCTTGAGGTAATCTGGTGTCCTCCTCGTTAACGAATATTGAATTTCTGCTGAGACGCCTTGGGTGACGTACCATATGAGAAACAGTAGCTGCGGCGGCTCGCTCACCAGATCACAATGTCGCAAAAATCGCAATGTCCAGAATACGTTGGCTTCGTGAAGCTGAAAACTTCAAAATATTCCTAATGCCACGGGAACATTCTGATCTATTTAACATTCACATGGCAACAAGTGTACAAAATAAGCCTTTATGCTAAGCTGAACATTGGTGAAAAGTTTGATGCAGTGTATTTCAGTAATAAAATATAAGTGCAGATGTGTTGACCTTTTTTACCCCCAAAAACCACAATGCAAACATGGATATGCGCGAAACAATTTTGATAGATTGACCAAATATTTCACTTTAAAAGCTGTTTGGATAAAACATACTGTGGGGCCGATAAAAAACCCTGGGGAGTAACCATCGCAAACCATACTTTATGTTCAACCAATTAGAGGTGGTTGGGACGGTATTAGTACTATTTTTAATACTGCGGAATATAAGCTATTAGTGCGTGTTCCTTTTTTGGCACAAACAAGGGTCATTTTATTAATGTTATGAAAACCCAACGGGTCACCCATTTGCTCGGTGTGAATTAGGTGGTCTACTACAAACAAACTGCACAAGTTTTGGAAGAAAATTCAAGGTATTTGTTGCCAGAGGAGTAAACGCCTTACCAATCAAACAAAAAAGTTTTGCTTTGCTTTCCAACAAACAAATTATATCTTAGCCTTTATTTAAATTAATTCTGATGATGATGATGGTTGGTGTTTCATGGCGCAAGGCCAACGAGGGCAAAGAGCGCCAGAAAAGAAGTTATATAATGAAGAGAGGTGATTACCCCAAAAAGGTAGGTATAAAAAAATCGCGCCAATCCACCCTGTGAATGTGGTTGGAAAGCAAAGCTGTAAACGGCACCCATAACGACTACTCAAGCGAAGTCAATTTAAAATCACTCACATCGCTCTACACATAGTAAAACCAGAGAGAAGTGAAATGCACTTAACCACACCATTTATTACTTCAAAGAGATCTTCTTGGTAAGGTTAAATCAATGCATGATGCATGAACGGTGTTTGGTTGAGTTGTATTGGTGTAGCAAGAGTGGAAACTTTTTTTTATAAAATCAAAGTAAGCTCCAACCAGGTGTTAGACGATCTGACTTCTCCGTCTCTGTGCCGCGGACGGAGGCGACGAGACTTGCGGCTGAGATGGAGGAGGAAGAAATACTTCTGTTCAAATTTCTAAACGGCCCAGAGTGCAGCCTTGGGGAGTGATTCCTTCTTCTGTGGGGCCCATATGCACTCCGCGCGGCCTGTGTCCCGTCCACCCTCTAAAGTTGGGTAGGTAGAGAGGGGCTGGACAGCAGCATCTCCCATTGCTCTTGTTGGGTAGTTGACAGAAAGAGAGGAGGGTGCTTAGGGCTAAAGTCGCACACCCCGATTACGGGGCGGAGTGTTCCTACTTCTGAGCAAAATTTACATTCAGCGTCGTAGCGATTCGGATGCATTAAGTGAAGACGCGTAGGATGTGGGAAGGAGCCCCGATTGTATGAGTCGTTGGGTAGTTTGTTGTTCTTTGGAAAGGTCACGGTAAGGCGAAGGTACGGTCTGTCTCAGAAGGCGATAATGCTGGGTTATCTCCCTGAACGTGACAAGCGGGTGACTGTCCTCCGCAGCTCCATAGCACGGGAGGTAAAAGCGCAGGCTTGTTGGTTGGGCGTATTTGTTGCCCTCCATTGAAGCGTGAGGGGGTGTCCAGATGAGCGGAATGTAACCGTTTGGGGAGGGGTTTTAAAGCAAAGCTTTTTACCTCTACCCCCCAAGGGTTCTTTCGCGACCGTTGGTGTCACCAGAAAACTCCAGCGAACAAAAAAAAGAATTTACTGCCACCGCCGGGAATCGAACCTGGAACAGACTCACAAAGCGAGAGCCCGTCGTCTTACCGATTATCTACGAGCCCACACGAAGAGAGGGAAGACAGGTGGTGTACTCACTAAGTACATCTACGGGTTTACCCCCTTCGTTCTCGCTGAATGCCACGTGAAAGCGTCACGCGACCACTCATGCCCGTCTAGCGGCCCTGTGCGTACCTTGGTCATGTGCTAAGAGTTACAAAAATTAAAGGAAGCTCACACCAATGCATGGCATCTCATTTCTAGTACGCCAATGTGCTCAAGCCTGTGGCCTCCAGTGTTTACGTAAAAAATCACAGCTCCTTGTCGTCCGCCCTCACGCCAAATCAAGGAATACATTCAAATACTCCTTGATGGCCAGACCATCACTCCAAGCCCCAGCATCAAGATCCTGGGACTACATCTCGAGGCTAGCACCAAGAGGGACGTCTCCTTGCATCGCCTCAAAAACAGCATTAATCAAATCATACACATGATCAGGCGACTTGCCACCAAGAAGCGAGGCCTAAAGGAATCCGGTACCTTTCCATTAATTGAAAATTTTGTCCTCTCGAGAGTCACTTACGTCAACCCCATGTCTTCTTCTCGACAAGGAAAACATAGAGATGCCTTATATAATGATTAGAAAGGCGGTCGAGCAGGCCATTGGTCTTCTCATGAGTGCGTCCACACAGAGGCTGCTTAGCACGGGACTCCACAACACTGTGGAAGAGCTGATAGAAGGCCATCTTTCAACCCAGAAGGTCCGACTCAGCCGCATGCTTCACCAGATTGGCTGGGCAGCCCAGAATGTCACTCCGCTTGACGTACTCCCAGACTCTTGGCGACTAAAATAAAGATGCTCCCTTTGCTTAGAAATATGAACCCCTCATATGACGAGGGTCACCGAAAAGCACGGGCTCAAGCGCTAAACACCACCCTCGGTGGGGATCACGCAGTTATTTACACAGACTCCAGCAAATATCTAGGGTAGCAATACGCCATCGTCGTGGCTACCTCCAGAACCAACCTCCTTGCGTGTACCTCGCTTAGGACTCAAGAAATGACGGCAGCAGAAGAGGCAGCCATCACTTTGGCTCTCACTCAACCAGGGGTTCGGAGGGTAGTCCCCGATTTCCAGCAAGCCTACTGGAATTACCAGTCGGGTTGGGTGTCCTGACCTGCACTGCGCGTGCTAAAAAACCCCTCCCCAAACGGTTACATTCCGCTCATCTGGACACCCCCTCACGCTTCAATGGAGGGCAACAAATACGCCCAACCAACAAGCCTGCGCTTTTACCTCCCGTGCTATGGAGCTGCGGAGGACAGTCACCCGCTTGTCACGTTCAGGGAGATAACCCAGCATTATCGCCTTCTGAGACAGACCGTACCTTCGCCTTACCGTGACCTTTCCAAAGAACAAACTACCCAACGACTCATACAATCGGGGCTCCTTCCCACATCCTACGCGTCTTCACTTAATGCATCCGAATCGCTACGACGCTGAATGTAAATTTTGCTCAGAAGTAGGAACACTCCGCCCCGTAATCGGGGTGTGCGACTTTAGCCCTAAGCACCCTCCTCTCTTTCTGTCAACTACCCAACAAGAGCAATGGGAGATGCTGCTGTCCAGCCCCTCTCTACCTACCCAACTTTAGAGGGTGGACGGGACACAGGCCGCGCGGAGTGCATATGGGCCCCACAGAAGAAGGAATCACTCCCCAAGGCTGCACTCTGGGCCGTTTAGAAATTTGAACAGAAGTATTTCTTCCTCCTCCATCTCAGCCGCAAGTCTCGTCGCCTCCGTCCGCGGCGCAGAGACGGAGAAGTCAGATCGTCTAACACCTGGTTGGAGCTTACTTTGATTTTATAAAAAAAAGTTTCCACTCTTGCTACACCAATACAACTCAACCAAACACCGTTCATGCATCATGCATTGATTTAACCTTACCAAGAAGATCTCTTTGAAGTAATAAATGGTGTGGTTAAGTGCATTTCACTTCTCTCTGGTTTTACTATGTGTAGAGCGATGTGAGTGATTTTAAATTGACTTCGCTTGAGTAGTCGTTATGGGTGCCGTTTACAGCTTTGCTTTCCAACCACATTCACAGGGTGGATTGGCGCGATTTTTTTTAGCACGCGCAGTGCAGGTCAGGACACCCAACCCGACTGGTAATTCCAGTAGGCTTGCTGGAAATCGGGGACTACCCTCCGAACCCCTGGTTGAGTGAGAGCCAAAGTGATGGCTGCCTCTTCTGCTGCCGTCATTTCTTGAGTCCTAAGCGAGGTACACGCAAGGAGGTTGGTTCTGGAGGTAGCCACGACGATGGCGTATTGCTACCCTAGATATTTGCTGGAGTCTGTGTAAATAACTGCGTGATCCCCACCGAGGGTGGTGTTTAGCGCTTGAGCCCGTGCTTTTCGGTGACCCTCGTCATATGAGGGGTTCATATTTCTAAGCAAAGGGAGCATCTTTATTTTAGTCGCCAAGAGTCTGGGAGTACGTCAAGCGGAGTGACATTCTGGGCTGCCCAGCCAATCTGGTGAAGCATGCGGCTGAGTCGGACCTTCTGGGTTGAAAGATGGCCTTCTATCAGCTCTTCCACAGTGTTGTGGAGTCCCGTGCTAAGCAGCCTCTGTGTGGACGCACTCATGAGAAGACCAATGGCCTGCTCGACCGCCTTTCTAATCATTATATAAGGCATCTCTATGTTTTCCTTGTCGAGAAGAAGACATGGGGTTGACGTAAGTGACTCTCGAGAGGACAAAATTTTCAATTAATGGAAAGGTACCGGATTCCTTTAGGCCTCGCTTCTTGGTGGCAAGTCGCCTGATCATGTGTATGATTTGATTAATGCTGTTTTTGAGGCGATGCAAGGAGACGTCCCTCTTGGTGCTAGCCTCGAGATGTAGTCCCAGGATCTTGATGCTGGGGCTTGGAGTGATGGTCTGGCCATCAAGGAGTATTTGAATGTATTCCTTGATTTGGCGTGAGGGCGGACGACAAGGAGCTGTGATTTTTTACGTAAACACTGGAGGCCACAGGCTTGAGCACATTGGCGTACTAGAAATGAGATGCCATGCATTGGTGTGAGCTTCCTTTAATTTTTGTAACTCTTAGCACATGACCAAGGTACGCACAGGGCCGCTAGACGGGCATGAGTGGTCGCGTGACGCTTTCACGTGGCATTCAGCGAGAACGAAGGGGGTAAACCCGTAGATGTACTTAGTGAGTACACCACCTGTCTTCCCTCTCTTCGTGTGGGCTCGTAGATAATCGGTAAGACGACGGGCTCTCGCTTTGTGAGTCTGTTCCAGGTTCGATTCCCGGCGGTGGCAGTAAATTCTTTTTTTTGTTCGCTGGAGTTTTCTGGTGACACCAACGGTCGCGAAAGAACCCTTGGGGGGTAGAGGTAAAAAGCTTTGCTTTAAAACATGTAAATCGGACATAGTAAAATCAATTAAAAGTAATGGTGATGGCTGGTGTATAGGGCCAGATTTGATTATGCGTGATATGAGATAAGGTTTAAAAACTTAACATCTGACAAATAATCAAACACACGTTTCATAGAAACACTGGCATCGTCCCCTAGAAACAGCGATGGATGTAGTGGGATATGTTGTCTGTAGAGTTCTCTGAAGTGTTTGTGTCGTGTTGTGTGAAGTGCCTTGCATGTTATTAGTATGTGGACTACGGATAGGCCCTCCCCGCACCTGCTACACAGAGGTCTAGGAGATCCCGTGAGCAGGTGGGAATGTGTTGCATGCGTGTGGCCTATCCGTAATCGAGCCAGGGTAACTTCGTTGTGTCTGTTGTGAGTATCAGTGGTGTATGCTCCCAAGAGTGGCTTTATAATGTGTAGTTTGTTGTCAGTCTGTTGATTCCAGTGTGCTTGCCATGTTGTGCGAAGGTGTAGTCTGATGTGTGATTTGAGGTCGGTGTAGGGTACTGTTGTTATGTCAACGGTAGTTGTAAGGGCAGCAGCGGCCGCCATTCGGTCTGCGGTCTCATTACCTGGAATTCCACAGTGCCCTGGCACCCAGTACACGGTCACCTCAAGGTTTAACGCATGCACAGACATAAGAGTACTAATGAGAGCATTGACCACATGGTTTTTAGACTTCTGTGAGGATAATGTACGCACAACACTTAAAGAATCAGTATAAATTACAGATTTCGTAATTCGACTCAGAACAATATGTTGAACTACAAGAAGTATGCCAAAGGCCTCTGCCGTAAAGATACTTGTATTTCTATTCATAGTTCTACAGACATTAAAGGTGCCACCATGCGCAGCACAGGAAACAGTTGTGGCAGTTTTTGAAGCATCCGTGTAAAATTCAGCACACTTATATTTGTGCTGCAGGGACAAGAAATGTTGCACGATCGCGCTTCTAGACACTCTGTTTTTCTCGACACTTATAAAAGATACATCACATGATATCGGGCGAAGCTGCCACGGTACTAGAAGTTCAGTAGCGGAGGTTTTGATGGTGTCTGAGAACATGACATCAAGTTGCGACGCTTCTTCTCTTACTCTGAAAGAGAAGGGAGCAGAGACTGATGGACGATTAGTAAGAAGTTGAGATAAGGATGTATCATAAAAAACAGATGTAAAAGGATGGTGAGGCATTGATGAGATTTTAAAAGCATAAAGCAAGTCTGTGTAGGTTCTCTGAAGTTCTAGGCTCCATTTGTTGCCCTCTACATACAGACTTTCGACTGGACTAGTCCGAAAGGCACCACATGACAAGCGGAGCCCTAGATAAAACACAGGGTCCAGCATTCTGAGGGATGTTTTAGTGGCTGACCCATAAACAACGCTACCATAGTCCAGTCGTGAGCCTATCAAGCTGGTAAAAACACGTAAAAGAAGTTGTTTGTCAGCACCAAAAGAGATGTGCGACAGAACCTTCAGGATATTCATTGTTTTTAAGCATTTATGTTTTAGTTGTTTTACGTGTGGGATAAATGTGAGATTTTCGTCAAAGATTATACCTAAAAACTTGTGTTCTTTCTTGACAGGAATCGAGACACCATTGAGATGAATGTCTAGATCCGGCCGAATGCCACGCCTCTTGGAAAACAAGACACCAGTGCACTTCCCCGGATTAAATTTAAAACCGTTGCTGCCTGCCCAACCAGCTAGCTTGTTAACACCAAGCTGGACTTGGCGCTCGCAGACAGACAGGTTACAAGACTTGAAGGATAATTGAACGTCGTCTACATAAATGGAGGAGGAAATCGATGGTGGTAGCGCCTTACGAAGAGAATTCATTTTTACAATAAAAAGGGTGCAACTTAAAACTCCACCTTGCGGCACGCCGTTTTCCTGCACATGAACCCTAGAAAGTGCAGTTCCAACTCGCACGCGAAGCGTTCTTTCACACAGGTAACTGGCAAGCGTGTTCATCATGTTACCCGACATGCCAAAGGTCTTCAAGTCGCTAAGGATGCCGTACCGCCAAGCAGTATCGTACGCCTTTTCAAGATAAAAGAAGACCGTCATGCAGTACTGCTTGTCTACGAAAGAATCTTTGACATAAGACTCTAACGCAACGAGTTGATCGTTGGTAGATCGCCCCGCCCTGAAGCCCGCCTGGCAGCTCTCGAGAAGACCATTGTACTCTAAGAATACACAAGTCTCCTGTTTATCATCTTCTCGAAGAGCTTACACAGGCAGCTTGTCAGGGCAATGGGGCGATAACTGGCAGGAGAGGAAGGGTCCTTCCCTTCCTTTAGGACAGCCACTACTATGGCCTCCCTCCAAGAGCGAGGAATGTGCCCCGAAAGCCATATTTTATTGTATAGGTGTAAGAGTGTTTCAAGAGTGTCTGGGTGTAGGTGTTGTATCATGGTGTATGTGATTTTGTCTGCACCTGGAGCTGACGTCTTACATGTGCTCAGAGCAACCTTCAGCTCATGAATTGAAAAACAAGAATTGTAAGAAGTGTGCGACTTGTTGTTATCACGCAGGGACTTCTTTTCTACAGATGTTTTGTGTTTCATGAAACTGTTTGTGTAGTGTGCTGAACTGGACACGTGTTCGAAGTGCTGTGCAAGTGTGTTAGCCTGGTCTTCCAGTGTGTCCCCTGTTGTACTAACCAGGGGCAGGCTGTGTGTCTGTTGTCCTTTTAGTTTTCGTATTCGTGTCCAGACTTTGTGTGCATCAGTGTATGAATTGATGGAAGTGAGGAAGGTGCGCCAACTCTCCCTTTTTGCCTCACGACGCACTCGCTTCCCAAAAGCCTTTGCCCGTTTAAAAGAAATGAGGTTGTCTGACGTGGGGTACCGGCGAAGGACACCCCACGCCTTGTTCTGGGCCTCTCGCGCCCGCCTGCAGTCCTCGTTCAACCAGGGCCTCCTTGGGCAGCGGGACCCACTGGAGGCCTGGGGAATGGACTTTTCGGCGGCGTCGAGGATGTGCACCGTGACGAGTTGGGCGGCTTCCTCCACGTGTAGGTGTTTTATGGGTGTGTGGTGTAGTTGAGATGTTTGTGTGAATGTGCTCCAGTTTGCTTGTGATTCATTAAACCTTTTATTCATTAAACCTTATTCATTAAACTTTATTCATTAAACCTTTTTTTAAACCTTTTAGAGTAACGTTTTTGGCAGCAGCGGCCACCGCAGTACACTGCCCTAATCGCCACGCTTTTGAAACACAGATCCTGCTCTACGGTGGTGCTGGGCCTTTGGCGTTCTCCGCCGGACCAGCTTTGCCTCGTCGCCCCTCGGAACCAATCGCAGCCGCTCGCTTGGCCTGCTTGCTTTGAAGTGCTTCGCCACGTGTGGAGCACCATATTGGCCTGCTGACGTTGCCAGCGAGGTGACGCCTGCGGAGAGGAATCTTCGCATCGATGACCGGCGGGACCCCCGCCGTAAAAGCATCTGCGGTGATCTTCCGGGCTTCATTTGGCAGCAGCGGCCACCGCAGTACACTGCCCTAATCGCCACGCTTTTGAAACACAGGTTTGTGTTGTGTTTTTTTCCGCCTGGCGTATTGCATTTTGTTTCACTGCTGCCAAACTGTGGTCGTATTATGTCGCAATACGAGATGCCCCATGAAATTGCTAAATTCTTGAAGGACTTGAGGCAGGAAATGAGAGACATGCGGACAGAGATGGAGAAAGAATTGAGGAGGGAATTCAAAGAACTAAAGAACTCTATTGACTTCTTCAGCACTCAGTCTGACGCAATGGCTAAGCGCTCCGCGAAAATCGAGAAAGAGAACGCAGCACTGAAAAAAGAGAACTTGCATCTAGCAGCAGAATGCAAAAGGCTGAATGAAGTTGTGATATCCTCCGAGCAACGTACGACCAGCCTTGAGCAGTACTCGCGAAGTAGGAACATTGAGATCAAAGGACTCCCGGCCGTTGACAAGGAAAATCTTCCAGCTATGCTAAGGATGCTCGGCGATGCTATCGATGAACGGATCTCTGAAACTGACGTCGATGTGTGCCATCGTGTACCAAGGAAAGATCAGGGTTGCCCGAATGTGGTTGTGCAGTTTCATTCACGTGCAAAGCGAGACGCTGTAATTGAGAAGGCACGCACGAAACGGGTCTGCGCGTCCAGTTTTGGTTTCTCTGAACCCTTACCGGTGTTCGTCAATGAGCATTTGTGTCCTACTCTTAAAAAACTGCTCGGGCAAGCTGTCGCGCGAAAGAAGGAACGAAACTGGAAGTACGCCTGGACAAAGGACGGCGAAATCTTTGCCCGCAAGACAGACACATCTCGTACACTGCGCATAACCTGCGAGCAGGACCTAGAGAAAATTCAATAGCCTGATGTGTAAGCAGGCGCGCATCGAATCATTTCGTAAGCCGAGATGGCTTACTCTCAGCTGAGTACTAGTGACGTTACCAATGTATATTTAGCTAAAAAACATCGCCTATCTTTTTTTCACGTAAATACTCAGTCAGCTTGCAATAAAGCTGATAGCCTGCATGCTCTACTTCTGAGCTTTAACTTCGTATTCGATGTCGTCATGCTGACCAAAACGTGGTATCAGCAAACGCAGAATATATTTAAAATGACCGGATACAATATTTACTACCTAAACCGCACGACTAAAAGAGGGGGGGCGTATTACTTATGGCAAAAAATAATTTTAGCTGCGAAGTCATCGACGATTTCAGTGTGATTACTGATGACTTTGAGATTCTGACAATGCTAAGCGGAAAACTTGTTTTTTCAGTTTTATACCGGCCACCAGGAGGGAACATGTGTGCCTTCCTATCATTTATCGATGCGTTTTTAGGGTGGATAGACGAAAACCGTCTAAAACTTGTTTTGGGTGGTGATATAAATATCAATATGTTAGCTCCGACATCAGCACAGCGTGAATTTGCAACAATATTGACATCGAATGCATTTGTAAACACTGTCACTGTGCCTACTCGTATTCAACCCGATTCTGCATCACTAATTGATGTTTTCGTTACAAACGTTGAGGACCCCAATATTGAGTCTGGTACCATTGGTATAAATATCAGTGACCATTTACCTATCTTTCTGATGACAGACGCTACTGAAACGAAACACCCTCGACGAAGCCCCGGCCCAACATTCCAAGATATCAATGCAGTTACTTTAGACCTTTTTCGTAACGAACTAGCTACGATAAGCTGGCAGGATGTATATGCGGCAAACGATCCGAATATTACCTACGAAGCCTTTCTGACACAATTTATATCGGTCTATAAAAAACACTTCCCACGCAAGCGTTTGCGCACCAGAAAATCAAGAAAGCCATGGATTACGCCCGAATCCTTGCAGCTTATGAGAGAAAGATTCTCTTTATAGGCGTTTCCTAAAAACTAGGAACCCAGCTGATCTTGTGGCATTTAAGGCTTTTCGAAATAAGGTCACAAACTGTCTTAGACAGGCTAAACGAAACTACCATTTCAACATCTTTAACGAGGAGGCAATGAAACGAACGGATGTTTTATGGCAAAAACTAAACTCCCTACTTGGCAGGGAAAAAGAATTCACGCGGATCACAGAACTAATGCTAATTGGTAAACCAACCTGTGGAACGCAGCTAGCGGATGAGTTTAATAATTACTTTGTCAACATTGTAAACAGTACGCATAACCCTCATATCGTCGAATATATGGCAGCTAGAAATTGCAAAAGTGCATTCTTAACACCTACAAGTAGCGCTGAAATCTGTTCCGTTTTTTTGTACGTTACGCAATAGCAGGTCATGTGATTACGATGACATGCAAATACGACCCGTGAAGTACACGCTTGACATAATCAGCCCTGCCCTTGCACATGTGTACAATCTTGTCTTTCAAACGGCGTTTTTCCAGACCGTATGAAAATGGCTAAAGTTAGCGTGATATTTAAAGGCGGCGATAAAAACGAGTTATCTAATTACAGGCCCATATCCGTCCTACCCGTGTTTTCTAAAGGCCTTGAAAAAATAATCACAGGAAGAATGACCACATTCTGCGAAAAAAATAGTATAATTACCGATTCCCAATTTGGTTTTAAGAAAGGGTCTTCGACGGAATCAGCGCTACTGGCACAAAAAGAGTTAATTTTAACGTCGTTTGAAAATAAGCTGCTAACGCTAGCGGTGTTTGTAGACTTTTCAAAAGCTTTCGACCGGATTAACCATGTAACTCTGCTCACAAAACTTGAATATTATGGTTTCAGGGGTGTATTCTTAGATCTGCTACGAAGCTATCTGCAGTTTCGGAGCCAGGTTGTTGTTATTCATAACAAAATATCTGCTAGTAAACCTCTAAATTCAGGAGTACCCCAAGGAAGCATCCTTGGGCCATTACTGTTCATACTCTACATAAATGACATTGTGAATATTTCCACCTCTGCAAAATTCGTTATTTACGCGGATGACACTACATTATTCTTTACGGCAAAGGAACCTACACGATTGTTGCGTGATTCCAACGATGTGCTGGCAACGCTAAACGCCTGGAGCACAATCAATGCGTTACAAATTAACACCACAAAAACTAAAGCCGTGTTATTTAGGCCAAAAAATTCGCAAGCCTATATTGATGGTTGCCTGCACATCGGAGCAGCTGCTGTGAGTACTGTGTCCCACTTTAAAAGTCTCGGTGTTTACTTTGAAGAGACCATGACCTGGAACAAACACGTTGAAAATGTAGTAGGTAAACTTTCGCGTTCTGCTGGGATTCTTACCAAGTTGCGTTTTTTCTTACCCCAAAAAATCAAGCTTTTGATTTACAATTCTCTTTTTTTCTCCCACCTCAATTACTGCTTACTTGTGTGGGGGAACACAACAAATGCCAACATTAGCAAACTCCATTTAATACAGAAGAAAGCTGTGCGAGCAGTAGCGAACTCGACGTATGATGCGCACACAGGACCACTCTATGAAACTATGAATATCAGTCCTGTTACGCATTTATATAATGAAACACTAACTAAACGGTATCACAAAGAAAGAAAAAGATGCAGTTCTTCTTTTTTACATATTGCAAACTTAACACCCCGCAGTCACAGCCATAATACACGTCATGCAGAACCATGGCTTGTTCCCATTCCGAGAACAAATTATGGCAAACAGCTGCTGTGTTATATTTTGCCTACGTTGCTAAACTCGGAATATAACCTGTGATTTGTAATTTTTGTTCCCTTTCGGTCTTCCTACATATTTGTCAGTATTTTTCGATTCCTTAGGTGTCATGTCTTATCATTTTGTTTTTCTATCCTCCAGGTTGTCAGTATTAGTGTAATCTTGGGCGGGTGTATTTGTGTTTGCGTTTCATGCCGCTAAATGCGGTGGTGTATGCGGTGTTGTTGCTAGCTGATTTTATTGTATAAACGCGAATTTTATGCATTCGCAGCTTGTACTACAATTTGAATGTGCACTTTAAATGACCTGTACATTAAGGGGCACGGACCCCGTCAAGCCACTTTATTGGCTTTTTGTCCGTGCTCCCGGCATCTGTAAGTGTGTAGATGCCAAATAAACAGATTGATTGATTGATTGATTGATTGATTGATTGATTGATTGATTGATTGATTGATTGATTGATTGATTGATTGATTGATTGATTGATTGATTGATTGAAGATGGACTGCTCGGGCCTATACCTATATACGTTAATGAAGTGGGGAAATGGTCACTACCATAAGGGTCTGTGGCCACACCCCAATCAAGACATGGACAGAGAACTGCGGAACCAATAGCCAAGTCAAGATGCGAGTATGTATTGTGTCCTAAGTTATGGTATGTAGGCTGTTTTTTGTTGAAAAGGCATGCTCCGGAGGATGTAAGGAACTTCTCTATCAGGCGACCTCGGGCATCCGTTCTGGTGGAGCCCAAAGAGAGTTGTGCGCATTAAGGTCGCCTGTTAGTATGTATGGTTCGGGCAGCTGGTCAACCAGTGCCTCGAAATCAGAGCTCAGAACTGCAAAATCAGGAGGAATGTATATGGAGCATACCGTTATCAATCTATTAAATATTATTGTGCGGACGGCTACAGCCTCAAGGACGGTGTTCAAGGTGACAGGGTGGCATGCTAAGGATTCGCGGGTGATTATGGCAACACCGCCAGAAGAGTGTGTGCAGCCATCCCTGTCTTTCCTGTATACCATGTAACTATTCAAGAAATTTGTGTGTTTGGAATTCAGATGTCTTTCCTGGACACACATTAAACTTGGCTGATTGGCATGCAGAATCTCATAAACGTCGTCAAGAATATTTAGAAGGCCTCTGCAGTTCCATTGAACAATATTTTCTCTTCCCATTATTATGTGTTCAGAGCTACTGGAGTGTGACTATTTATGTAGGGTCTTTCGGGGCTTGCACTCTTGGAAGGGGTTTTCTGACCTTCTCTACTGACCTGGACGTCGCAGCCCGTTCCTTCCGCTGTGATGAAAGCCGGAAGGGCTCGATGTCCATGTCGTCATCTGAAGGCAACGGGGTGCCCAGCGGACTGGGCCCCCTTGACATGGTACCCTTTCGGGTGTTCTTTGCCTGCACTGCCAGTGCCGAAGGCGTGGGGAGCACCCCAGATGGCACAGGCAGTGAGCCGGAGGAGGGGGTCGCTGCGACTGCCTCCGTCTCCATCTCGTCCGGGCCCTCGCGTGTGCTTCGGGCCGGTGGAGAGGGGAAAACGGTGGGTGCAGCAGCATCCCCACCGGACGTGGATGTCACCACAGCCGCTGCTGGCTCAGCGAGCGGTGCGGAGGCGGGTTGGGCTGCCAGAGGCAAACCAGGGGGGGGGGGGGCGGGGCGGGACCAAGTCCGACTCGCGGTACTGGGTCCCCGCCGAAACCAGACGCCGGTCCACCCCCCGCCGAGCTGCGTCGGCGTACCTCCCCAGGGGGAAAGAGGCAAACCTCTCCCGCGCCTCTGGGAAGGTGATGTTTTCTTCTCTAATTGAAACTTTTCACATTTTCTGGAGTACGCCGCGTGTGGGCCCTGACAGTTTACGCAAAGAAATTGTTGAACGTTACAGTTGTCGGACGGGTGGTCGTGCTGGGCGCATTTTGCGCAGGTAAGTCGGCCGCGACAGGAGTTTGTGCCATGCCCGAACCGTTGGCACTTGAAACAGCGCCGCGGGTTCGGGATGTACGGCCGGACTGAACATCGGATGTAACCAGCTTTGATGAATTCTGGACGGGTGGACTTGTCGAAGGTTAGGATGAGGTGCTTTGTCGGTAGTTGTTTATCGTCTCTGCGGATGGTTATGCGCCTGACCGCTGTTACGCCCTGACTACGAAGGCCCTCCAGCAGGTCAGCTTCAGATTCATTTAGTAGGTCATACTCTGAAATCACGCCCTGGGAGCTGTTTAGGCTGCGGTGGGGCGTGACTCGGATTGGCAGATCGGCGATGCTGGTTTGTGCAAGAAGTTTATTGGCCTGGTCCTGGCTACTGATCTCAACAAGAATTCTACCGGTTCGATGTTTTTTGGCCTTATACGACCCTCCAACAATACTGTCAAGAAACTTTGAAATGAGAAATACCGACTGTGAAGCAAGAGGTTTTGATTGGTCTACAAATTCCATCACGATGAAGCGAGGATATTTGTTCGGTTTCGGAGGCGTCAAGTCAGGAAGTGGTGGAAAAGAAACTTCGGTGCGGCCCCTTTTCGGGGGCCGATCACGTCTGGGGGGGGGGGGGGGGTTTGAAAATGCCATATAGCATAGTATAAAAGCAGGGAAACGGGGGTACTTTCTTCTTTGACCTTACCCTGGTAGCCAAAGAGGTCCCGGAGCTCCCTGCCTGGTAAACAGACAGGGAGCCCATCCGCCGGAGCTTGACCTGGGCTCCGACGGCCACCGTTCGTGGTTTCTAACCCTCCACCTATAAACACATCGCCACGGTTGGATCCAGCTTATGTTTGGGGGCTCGGGGTCCGCGGTATCGCCAGTACCGTCACCAAGATTGCTCAAGGTGCCCCGTGCGGGGATTTAAACTAATTCTATTTGCGACATTAGTAATAATAAAAGTATTTTAGAGAAGGGCACATTTGCGCAGATTAATTGTAATGTTGGTATAAGCTGAATGGCTATAATGTTTTACAGTAGCCGTGCCTACAAACAAGTGTTTTGTTTAAATAAACAGATTAATCCCTCGTTATAACTGCTTAGGTTTATAGTTGTTTGGGTATACCCAGGGTATTTTTTAGGTCAGGACTATAAAACTTAGAATTTGACGGTAATATTTTTGAACCCGGCGTCAAACAAAGTTACAAATTTACCGCTTTAGTCAAAAGAACGTATCTTTGTTTAAAATTTTCATGATGAATTATTTATTCAGTATTTTTAAATTTGCATTTGTATTTACCCTGTAAAGTAAACCATGTGCTGCCGCTCTTGCATAATAAATGTCGGAGGTTCACAAAATTTCGCTGTTGCGGCCGTGCCTACTAGACCAATACACGTTAAAATGTACTGGATGGGGCTATCCCACGTTAAAACTTGCATGTGGAAACACAGCACAAACAACGACACAAAGGACGGTAGCAAGATGACACACGAAGCGCTGACTTAGAACTGAATGTTATTTTCTTCAAAGGCGCCCAATATCAACGAAATTGAAGAAACCAAAACATTAAAAACACATGAAAAAAAAGGCATGACAGGGCATTGAACCAACCACACAGTTAACCGTTATCGCTTTTCTGCCCCAAAGAAACGTTCAGATCTCTGCAGCATTAACCACGGTTCGGGGAAGGAAAAATCCTCGTGCCACATAAAGCACAGATTGCTCTTCGTTGATTGCGTTGAAGGCGTAGTGTACGACCTGCCGTTAAATTGTAGACAAAGGTATATCGGTCAGGCCGGAAGATGCCTCAATGATTGCCTGCTGAATAACCATAATAATGTCAAAAATAAACGGCTGGTCATCTCACCACTCACTGCGACAGATGCGGCAACGAGCCGCTGTTTGAGGATTGCTGCTTTATCGGCAGAGACGAGAATACGCTTACTCGGGAAATTATAGAGGCCACTGAGATTGAGCGAATGGGTGAGAATTGCGTCACTATAGCGTGAAATACTTTCACAAAGAAGGAAATAGACTCTCCTAAAGGACAAGTGCCGATAATGGTTAACTGTGTGGTTAGTTCTATGCCTTGCCATGCTGGTTTTTACAAGTGTTTTTATGTCTTTTTCATGTTTTGTTATTTTTAAATTTATTTTATATTTGGTTCTGTTAGAGAAAATAGAATCCAGTCGTAAGTCAGCGCTTCATGTGTCTTCTTGCTATAGTCCTTTGTCTCGTCGTTCGCGCTGTGTTACAACAAGTATCACCAACTCGCCCAAGTTTCCACGTTGTTAAAGCTTGCATTCCAGAACTTTTGAAAAACATTTTTTTTGGCTTGCTTATTTCAATGTATAAATTGCGATAAAGCTTTCGTTTATCAAAAAATCTCTGGTTTCTCGGTGCTTAGTTCGTGAGTGTAAAACTAAAGGAGATTGGGTGATAATTTGGTAGAGTGTGTTAGCTATGTTTCAAGCACGGATTATTTTTTTCGGTGCAATCTGAATACGAATTCAGTTGTATTTAGAAAGCATGTATATGACACTGGATAAGTGCAAAAACAGTTAGTGTTGTAGTGATTCCATCTGTCTTCTTGGGTGTTCAACTACTCTCTTTGTGTTTCTAGGGTATAGGGTTACAGCAGTTATTGCGTTTGAAGGTATTTGACTTTTTACATTTATTTCAATGCAAAAAAACAGCAGAGTGCAGTTGATTTTGAACAGATGCTACTTACAATATACTGAAATAAATACACATCAGGAAATAGGTAATGAAGTCCAAAGTTTATTATTTTCCGGAAATCAGCGTATCACAATATTTTATGTTTAAAAAACGTAGACCAAAAAAGCTCACTTGCATTTGATAATAACGTAACGGACTTCAAACAAGTGTTTGCCAGGTATTATTTGCCACTAAATAATTTGCTACGAGCAATTATTTGCCACTGGGTCTCGTTTGGACTGTGTCTGTGTGGTGCATGGGTCGGCGACTAAAAAGGCGTTGCAAATATTTGACCCAGTGCTACAGTTGGGGCTTCTTCTTGCGTCGGGTGCTTTTCGCACCAGCCCGGTGTATGTCCCGGTGTATGTCCCTGTGTACGTCGAGTGTAACAATTGGTGCCGTTAGAACCAAAGGACGTACATACACTTGTTTTACCACAAATTTAATCTTGTATTCAACACTATCATGACTGTGTATGTCCAAATGCATGAGCTGCTCCTGTGCTGGGTCCCATCACACGCTTGGATCACTGGGAACGAGTTGGCAGACGAGAGGGCCGCTGCTGCTCCACTCAGAAACACTTTAGACATAACAACTGTACCATATACAGACCTAGAGCCACACATAAGACAAGATTTGCGTAGAACATGGCAAAGACACTGGAGTGAGCAGCAGACAGATAACAGTTACGCATTATAAAACCACGCTTGGGACCATACACCACTCACACAGGCAAGAAAGATACGGAAGTAGTCGTGCCTAGGCAACGGATAGGGCACACCCATGAAAGCCACTCGTATCTGTTGACTTGATCTTCAATACCCCAGCAGCAGGTGCGGAGAGGCCCTATCCGTAGTTCACATACTCATTAAATGCACATCATTTCACACAACGTGACGCAAACCCTTCCCACAACTATACAGACTTACGATCGCATGTTTTCTATCAAGCGTGTTTTTAAATATTTCGAAGAGATTAAATTTTTAGACCCCATTTTATACCACGCATGATCACTCCCTGGCCCTATACACCAGCCATGCTCATTGTCGTTTTCGGACTTTACTTGTGTTTTTTCTGACTTATCGTGGTGTTTACGGTTTCACCTCTCATATATAACCCTGTTTTGGCGCTCTTTGCCCCAGTTCGCCTAGGGCCACTAACATCCAACCATCACCATCAGAATGCCTTTTGACTTTTTCTGTAGGTGATTCTCTCTTGTATTTAATTTTAATCACATTCAGCGATGCACAGAGCCTTGGCTTACACATATAAAGAAAACAACACTCTCTACAGTTTGTGTCATCGCTATCTTCTTGTACAATTCTTCTCGCATTTTTTTGTTTTGTACAATTTTTATTATGTTAATTTCAATAAGCAAAAATGATGTTGCAATAAGTTCATTTTTTTCTGTAGCTCCACGGCTCCTCATCGCATCCATTGACACCACCATTTCCGACGCAGTCGGTCCTCCCAAACACGCACGAAGCAACAAGCCCCCGCCTTTGTTTTGTGTAGTTATGTCAGCACTTCGTTTTTGTGTAGATTGCGTATTGTGTTTTTTTGGCTGTTCTGTTTTTATAAAGCAGTAACGTGCCTATTTTGTGTGTACAACTAACACTTTTGCAGCACTTTCTCCATCGACATTTCCTGTTTGCTTATGTCTCTTGTTCTTGTTTATTGCCGTTACAGTTTGCAGCACACACAGTCTGTCCTCCCACATGTATAAGAAACTTTTTACTTATTCTGGACAAGAGCTCTGTATTTAGCGTACAAAACATTTTCTCCTTTCACTGTTCATCTGTTTTTTTTATTGTTTTCTACTCTATTGTTGAATTCTACTTAATTGTTTTACTCTACTATACAAGTTTAGCATTGTGAATATTTGTGTATTACTCCCGTCTGAGACTTTTTTGTTCGACACATGTATTTGCATCCTACCTACTGCCTTCCAAGCTCCTAGTGTCCGCTATGGGCCTCGTGCGCTTGTATGGTGGAGCCACTGATGTGCTGTGTTCAGCGCCATCTTGCGGACAACGGAGGCATAATTTCTGAAGTCCGTGAGCAAACGACGTCCGGAGCATAGTATTTCGCGCAGTACGATTATTAGCAAGAGAAAGAAGAAATGACCGCTATTCTGTTGTCATGCGATACGAACAGCCAAACGATACTTTATTAAATAGAATATGGTTCGCAAAGGCGACAGGAAAGCGATTCATTACACAAAAACCAGTTTCATACAAGCGCGGGATTGTCTCCGCGCAGCGCGCGGTCACGCTGTCATTTCGCAACGGCTTCCACTGAACACCAGCAGCGCCGCCCAAATAAAAGAAAAATAAAAAGACGGAAGCTCGCGATGTTACCAAGAGAACGAGAGGAGTGCAGCAGTGTGCGTCTGTGTGTGCATCGCCTCCCGGAAGCGATAATGTATGTGTGAGGGAAGGTGTGACCTCTCCACCAGTGGAAAATTTTTTGTGGGGCCCCCGGCCTCAGAGGAGCATGAAATAACTGCATAACGACGTCCCAACGACGCCAGCAACGCCTTGGTTGCTGTGGTCGCTTTGGTGGATTTGATTTATTGAGCTTTAGATCAGAACGGCTGGGTTAGAACTGCTGGCATAACCAAGCAATTGGCGGAGAGCTTATTGTGAGGAGAAGACCGACCACGCGACTTCATTGTGCTTGCAGAAGCGCATTTCTCCCGTGTATACACTCCACTGTGCCTTGTACATGTCCGGAAGTGATTTGATGTGTTGTGTGTGCGAAATAGCAGCGAAAGGTTTGTGTGTATATTGTGACACCAAGGATAAGCGTTGTCAAGAGCCCGAAGATTCAGGTTTGTAGAGGCGGGTATTTGAAAATGCCAACTGCTTGAGTAAACTCTACCTCAAACTGCTGAAACTACGATGAGTTCGTTGGATGGGTTCATAAAAATATCGCAATGCTTTTTGAAGTGCTTTCATAGGTTTCTAAATGCGTACTTAATATGCGAATACTTTTGGACGTAGATGCGCGAGACGAGGCTTTCATGATAGCCTCTGAACGTTTATTTACCTTGTTTATCGCTCGACGTAGACACGGGCACAGATATGGTAGATCGCACAACGGGAGCTTTAATTGTGCACGAATGGTTCCTCGCATTCGGAGTGCCCTTCATAAAATAAGACCATTTTGAATAATGGAGATTGTTTCAAAACTGACAGAGTTGTACGTGATGTTTGTGTGACTACACTGGCATGACTACATGCCAGCGTGAATAGTTGTGCTGGTGCTAGTTATCTTTGTCAGCAAAAATATTTTGCGCAACAATCCCCACTTGAACTGGTTTTTCACCGACTGTCGCAGAAACGCAAACTACAAGTTGTACAGGAACATAAGTTTGTGATATTTGAGACTACTTTCAATAAAAGTGTAGATGCGAGTCTTCGCATTGTGGCTGCTATGTTTCCATCTGTTTACGGTTGTGTCGCAGTGTAGCGTGAATATTTACGTTTCTGTTTTCATTTTAAAGCTTCATATTTTGCTGGTATGACTATGTACAATTCAAGCATGACGGAATCTTGAAGCGCTAGGACACAAGGGACAAGCGAGTGGGACAACACAATGCGGTACTTCCAACAGTTTTATTTCGTCCAACAAGTTTTATTTATTCCAACAAGATTCCGTCATGTCATACCAACAGGCCCAAAGCAGCACCCTCGTGAATTCAAGCATGCATATCCGTGGGTTGTTCCATGTGTTTTGTGATGCGTGCACAGATTATACTGACACCAAAGGCTATTTGAGGCGTGACAAAAATATGCACTGGATACATGGCATTTTTTTTGCAGCGATCTTACGCCAAGTAGCGTGCACATACGCAAATGCACCTATGGATCTGTTGTTTTTATTTCTTTTTGGGTGATGGGTGCTTCGTGAACGTCGGCGTCGCAGGCAGCTGATCCGTGTACTGTCGTCTACTTTTATTGGAGAAGGGGCGCTTTCTAAATTATTTCAGCTTGTATTCCCCCACAACTCGTCAGCGTGGTATTTCTATTGATATAACAATTGTTAATTAAAAAAAAACGTGGTAATTGTTGTATACTTATTTTACGGTTGTTGTTTAAATTAAGCCGCGTAGCGAACTGCTGTATATGTTTATTTTGTTCTTGAGAAAAAATTCCGCCGCCGCTCCCAGATGGCGCCACATGTTTATTTGAAACTGCAGTGCACGAGGCCCATAGTGCGTAGAACGGGCATACAAACACGTCCATCAAAGTTACTGCTTGCTCTTTGCACGGTCTTATATAAAATTTTACTCACCCGGCAGCTCTTCGACTTTAAGTCATTTTTGTGCACTCTGCTCATTTGGGTATTTTTGGGTAGATTGAATTCTTTGACGGTCCTGTAATTCATCGTCGCTTGTGACTTAGCAGTCTTGCTTTATCATACGTCTGAAGAAACTTGGTCTTCCCATTGAGGTCAGACCTTTTCAACATTAATAAGCCTATGACTGTGAGTCAGAAGTTGTAGAGCAAAAGCCAATCAAGGTAGAGGTGTCACGACACATTTCGCCGTAAAATGCATTTCTTTGATTTCTTTGCTCGCAGTCCATAGAAGTCGATATCGAGCGCAGACTGGGATGATGAGGGGTGGTGCAACGATGATATTGAGGATTGCCGTACAAGTCGACACAGCAGCTTACATATTGTCATCGAAATTGCTACCAACCAAGGCAACCATGAAATATAGAGATTGTCGCAATGCCATCCCGGGACCTGCGACCGGCCCCGGATCCTGGTCTTGAGCTTAGGGACATGGGTCTTCTCGTCAGTGTTGAAGGCACAATACTGAGTGACCGACAAATCATACTTTTAAGTAGCTCCACAATCTTGTCGAAACAGGTAATCCACCTTATAGTGATAGAGCGAGCCCCCGATCTCAGCGCTTCGTTTTTAGATATGTACAGATAATCCTCTTAGGTTATTTTACCGCCTGTGTCCTGTGAGCTTTCTTTGATCAAACTTGACAAAAATCGGGTAGCACTAGCTGCAATACTCCAGCACTTTCTCTCTCTGCAGTTTAATTACCCATGTGCAGACTTTTACAGTGACGCTTCTAAAGCCTCCACTATGGTGTCCTGCGCTATTCATGGTCTGAATTTCAATGAAGCCAGAACCATGAGCACTCACACAACCATTTTTTCAGCAGAAGCGTACAACAGCGTACAACACTGTACAACACATTCTTGAAAATGAAATTCCCAATTCCGTCATCTCTACAGATTCCTTGAGTGTGTTTCGTGCACTATTACCGCACAAGCCCCCCAAAGACCACATAGTTATTCTTCTGTTCAACACCATTATGTCTGTCTATAAGAAAAAGCATGAGCTGCTCCTCTGCTGAATACCAGGACACTCTGGGATCGGTGGCAACGAGTTTGCAGACGAGAGGGCCGCTGCTGCTGCACTCGGGAACACTGTAGACATAACAACGGTACCCTATAGGAACCTCAAATCACACATAAGACAGTACTTGCGCAGAACATGGCAAACACACTGGAATCAACAGACAGACAAAAACTACATGCAATACATGCAAAATGCCCCACTTGTGACGCTACACAGAAGACACACATTAGACACGGAAGTCGCCTTGGCTAGGCTACGGTCGGGCACACCGATGCAACTTACGAGTACCTGCTTACGGGATCTTCAAGACCCCAGTGCAGCTTGTGCGCAGATACCCTATCCGCAGTTCATAACCTATTCAATGAAAGGCGCTCGACACCAAACGACGCAAACAACACGCCCCAATACACACATAACACTTCTTAGCAGAAAACGCAATGTTGTCTAACAAGCGTGCTTTTGAAGTTTTATCCGACTTCAAGTTCGAAGCTCCTCTCAGATCATGCATAATCATCGTAGCCTTAAAGTCCGACCATCTTCATGGATTCGCTTCACTTTTATCTTTACTGATACAATTTAGTATTTATTGGTCATTCTGGGTCATCAAATACCGGCCTTTGGCACTCTTTGCCCTTGTTGGACTTGTGCCCAACCATCGTCATCATCCGCTGTGCCCACTCAAGTGGTCACATGACCCAAAGAACGCATTTTCATTGCAGAGAGAGAGAGTGCAATGCCCATTTTTACAGGATTTTAGTGTTCAGAAGTAAAGGGCAGAGTGCTCTTAACGTACTAAACGCGATCAGCCTGAACGGTAAGCGTGCGATCAAGAAACTCGCCTGAGAGCTGGACGTGAGGGCCATCGGAGCCCATTTCAAGCTATAATGGATGGCTCCCTGTCTGTTTACCAGGCAGGGTAAACAGACAGGGATCTTTTCAGCTATTTTGGGATCGTTCAGGATCTTTTCAGCTCGCAGGGTAGGGCTGATGGATGAAGTAACCCAGTTCCCTACTTTTAAACCATGCTGTATGGCATTGTCGACCCCCCCCCCCCCGAAGCATGATCGGCTCCCATAAAGGGCCGCATCAAAGTTTCATTCCAACATCTTTCCACAACTCTCTATTCAACAACCGTGAATACCTATTCTCGTTTTCTTGGGATCGCGTAAGCTGACTCAGCAAGACCTGTCGCTTCCCTGTCCGTAATCATGGTTTCTAAATTTATGCAAAGCACAATTGGTGGAAAATATCAAGTTAAAAGCTCAGGACCGAAGAAATCCTTGAAAAACTCAATGCTGAACAACAAGCGCACACTCTTCTGGCACCAAACCCGCATCAATGATCTGGAAATTACGGTCACACCCCACAGGAGCCTAAACAGCTCCCAGGAAGTAATTTCTGAGACAGATCTCTTTACGCAAACAGATGCCGACCTTATCGAAGGTTTAAAGGATCAGGGCGTCACAGCCGTGCGCTGCATCACGATGCGCAGGGACGTTAAGATAATCCTCACCAAACACATTATCGGGACTTTTGACCGCTCGGCATAACCACAATGTATCATTACTACACCGGCGGCCCCGCACCGTCAACAACCGCCGCCCCACCCTCGCCACTTCGGGCATTCCCGACGCCCGCACCTCTGGCAGCTGAATCGAAGGGCCTCCGAAGGGGTACGAAGTCTGGTGGGCCCGGTTTGTCGTACACCCCCAGGACATCTGACGAAGGTGTACGTCGGGGCGTTTTTGCCTGCAACGCATCGCAAGGAGCGACCCTCGACGTCCAAGCCAACAGAAAGGCCCAAAATGCCCCTTTAATTAGTACAAGCCGCGGAGTACACATGAACACAGATATACAAAGACTTCAGTAGCCCCTAAATCTCTATAATGGGAAAAGAAAATATTATTCAACGAAATTGTAAATACCTCTTTAAAAATCTTCATGATGTCTATGAGATATTGTATTCGAATCAACCAAGTGTGATGTGTCTTCAGGAAAAACATTTAAAGTCTAGACACACAATCTTCTATAACAGCTGCATCGTATTTGGAAAGGACAGGGATGTTGGTGGTAGGTCTTCAGGTGGTGTGGCCATCATTGCCTCGAAATATTAGGCCTCTCACCCTATCCATCTGAGCACTGTCCTTGAGGCTGTCGCAATTACCACAAATATATTCAACAGGTTGATAAATGTATGCCCCCTCTACATTCATTTTGATCACGTGCTATCGAGGTCAAAGTTTGATGCTCTGATAAACCCGTTAGCAGAACCATTTTTTTTATCAGTAGACCTCAACGCTCAAAGCCTCCTTTGGTGTTCTTCCCGCACATATCTTAAAGGACGCCTCATTAAAAAATTTCTAACATCACTGGTAGAATGCCTTGTTAACAAAAACAGCCTACATTTCATAATCTGGGACACAACACGTATTCATACCTTGACTGTGCACTCGGTACTGGAGTCCCTTTACTCATCACCTTTGAAGAGAACACAGTGCCAAGAGCGGTGTATTTCTACGGCGGGGAAATGCCCTGCTTTCTCTACTGACCAACACGACAGGTGTGTCACATATGCATGACCGCCGGACACCGGTCAGACGAGTGCCCTACACCAGCAATCAGGAAGTGCCCTACGTGTGGAACCAATGACCCTCAAGATGGACATTGCTGCCAACCGAAGTGCGTGCTCTGCAACGCCGCACACATCACTGGTTCGAGAGAATGTCTAAGAAAACTGAAAAAAACCACGTACGCCAGAAGGAAACCAAAACAACCGTAAATCACGTCGAGATATCACCAAGGAACATAAACAACATCTTAGATGGTTCAGCTCCGAACGGCCAGGCCTTGAGGAGAAGAATAGAAAAAGGGACAGATCTCAGTCCAGGACGGGGTCTCCGAAGAAACACCACCTCGCCTCAACACCGAAACCGAAGGAGGGCAAACCGAAAACATATAAAATCAAAGACAACGACTGTGGAGAAGCCACGCAACTACAACAGGTGAGCTGGTCCAAGGCAGCTGCCTCCCTAGCCACCAAGAACACGAAAGTAGCCACACATGAGTCTAGACAAGAACAGTTGATTGAGAACCTCAAAGCGCAAATAGAGAAACAGAACCTTGAGATAGAAAACCTCAAGCAACAGCTTATGCAGCCTACCAGGGAAAGGACGCACTCTTGCACGCAGCCGCCAGCTACTAACACTATGTCTTTCCCCCAAAGTCATCAGTCTCAACTACCTCAGCCTACCGTCCCAGAAGTTCTTTTGAAGGATCCGAGAGGTATAAGGCTTTTCTAACTCAATTGTTAGAAATAATAAACAGCCGTTTCGACAGCATTCAGAGACAAATTGATTCACCCAAAACTAGAAATCTGGACGGCAAGCGCAAACTGGAAATGTCTGAGCTTCCAAGAAACGAAAAAATGCAGGTAATAGACCCCAATGCAGAAGACACTGACTTCAGCTCCACTGACGATGAATAATAGAGCACCCACTGCCAATACAAAACTAGAAATCTGGCAATGGAATTGCCGAAGCGTACAGTGCAAGCAACACAGTTTAGAAAAATACATTGAAGCAGCCCCCATCCAACCAGACATAATCTGTCTACAGGAAGTTGGCAATAACGCTAGGTTACTGGGATACTACACCATAAAGGAGAATGAAGCGACGCGTATAGCCACCTTGGTCAAGAAAGACGTGACAACTATAGAACACAAGCTCGATACGACCGCGTCACATGCCCTTCTTTTCAAAAAGAGGGAGAAAAAGCACCTTCGTCTTCTACAGTCCGCCATCCAGTCCAACATCCAGTCCATCCAGTCCGCCATCCAGTCCAACATCTACAGTCCGCCATCCAGTCGGGACGACAATTTCGAGAAGCTCTCCCGAGAAACCATTACAAAATGCAAGGGCAATCAAGTCATCATTGCAGGCGATTTCAATGCCCCCCATAGACAATGGGGCTATGAGCGCAACACGAAAAAGGAAGAGAGCATCATCTCTGCAGCCGAAGCCTGAAATTTAACGTTCATCACTGATCCCAATCAGCCTAACAGAGCAGGCGGGGAACGAGCCAGTGACACATGCCCAGACTTAACTTTAGTAAAGACGGACGAGGACGTCACATGGACGAACTTAGGAGAAAATTCGGGCAGTGACCACGCCATTATCAGCATTTCAGTCTCAACAACCAAACTCAGGAGAAATTAGGGGGTAGTCAAGATCACCGATTGGAAGAAATTCAGAGAACAACTAACCAACGATACCGACAGCTCACAGAAAATCACATATATTAAGGATATCAAGAATTGGTGCGTTCAGCTCAAGAATAAATACCTCAGCGTTACCCAAACACTACAAATAACGCAACAAACTCCAAACATCAACTCCCATCTAGCCCATCTGTGGGAGGCAAGAAACGGCCTAACAAGGCGGTGGAAAATGCAAAAGAAAAACAGAAAACTTAAAAAATGAATCGCAGAAATCACCAAAAAGGCGAGAGAATACGCAGACGTTTTAGTGAGCTAAATTGGAATAATTTCTGCGAGTCTCTGCAAGGCACCTTGAGCACCTCCAAAACCTGGGCACGGCTTCGAAGTATGCTCGACCCTCTCGCAACAAAAAACGCAAGCAATCACCTACTGAAACGAGTTGCTTATACCTTTCAGGGCAGCAATGACGCCCTTCTCGAAGAACCTAAAAACAAACTAACTGGAACACAGCTCCCAATGCCTTTAACCGGAGCGTACAAAGGTAGACCAAATGAGCTCCTAGATAAGGAAATCTCAAAGGAAGAGGTCTACAGTGCAATGTTAGCAGCGAAGAAGAACACGACACCAGGTTTTGATGGCATAACAAATTCAATGATCCGAAATCTCGGCGATCGCCAGGTGGAGGAGCTGACTGAGTACCTCAACGAGCAATTATGGACAAAGGGCGAAGTCCCGCCCGAATGGAAACATTCGGACGTAGTCACAATTCCGAAACAAGGAAAACCACCAGGAATTGATGCCCTCAGGCCCATTCCCTTACGTCCTGTTAGGGGAAGGTGTTTGAAAGGATCGTCGCGAACAGACTAGTCAACAATCTATAGGATAACGACATTATACCGCCTAGCATGCTGGGCTTTAGGACTGGACTTTCCACACAAGACGCCTTCCTAATACTCCGAGACGAAGTACTGCAAAACATCCCCAAGGGAGGCGAACACCTCGTTCTAGCCTTAGATCTGAAAGGTGCCTTCGATCCTGTGTCACACCAGGCCATCTTGGAGGCAATGAATGAACTGCACTGTGGGGAGCGAGCATACAATTATGTAAAAGCCTTCCTATCGGATCGCACCGCGTCCATAGGAATAGGAGACCATCGATCCAATCCCTTTCCTATGCCCAACAAAGGGACGCCGCAGGGCTCCGTAATCTCCCCCTGCTTTTTAACATTACCATGATCAAAATCGCAAAAAAACTGCAAACCATTCCCGACATAGGCTTTACCCTTTACGCCGACGATATAACAATCTGGGCTACTAAAGGATCACTGGCTGCAAAGAAGAGGTACTTCAAGAGGCTACAAATTTGGTGGAAAACCTGGTTGCACAAAATGGGTTACAATGCGCACCAGAAAAATCCGAAGTTATCCGAATCCACGGCACCCGCTATGTAAGCCCAGGGCCAATAAACATTAAGCTTGGAGATTACACAATACCCGAAAAATATCAAATACGAGTCCTAGGGATGTTTATACAAAGTGATGGCAAGGAAAACTTCACCATAGAAAGGATAAAGAAGTCAACTGTGCAAATTGCAAGAATAGTGAGAAGAATAACTAAAAACAGAGCCGGCCTCAAGGAAGAAGAAACTCTGCGCATTATGCAGGCCTTGGTAGTCAGCCGCCTGGCATATAGCTTGCCTTTCCACTTCCTTAACAGACAAGAGACTGATCAAGCCAATGTCATACTCCGCACGGCTTACAAAGCAGCCCTCGGTCTCCCAAACTATACATCAAATGAAAAGCTGATGAGCTTGGGTGTATCCAACACCTTTCAAGAAATTAGAGAGGCACTCCTCATCTCGCAAAAACAATGCCTGGAAAAAACAAAAGCTGGCAGGGCTATCCTGCAAAGAGTGGGGTCCACCGCGGACGTACACTCGATTATTGACAAAGTGGACATGAGCAGACAAGTACGAAAACGACTGAAAGTGCTCCCCCTACCTCGAAACATGGACCCCTTCCTGCACAAAGAGAGAAGAATAGCACGAGTAGCCTTCCTACGCAAACAACTTGAAAACAAAAAAATGTCATCTACACCGACGCTGCTTTCTACAGCGGGAAAAATGCCGCCATAGTTATAATTAATTACGAATGAGCCATCAAGGATTGCCTCACGCTAAAAGATACCACTGCCGACGAAGCCGAAACTGGTGCTCTCCTCCTGGCAATAAGGTATGGGCAGCATAAGAACCAAAGCCTCCAAATAGTCACAGATTCCAAAAAGGGTACGCAAAACCTTATGAATGGAAGAATTCACAAGCGACTTAAAAAATTAGAGCCGAAAATCTCGAATGAATTCCACCGCATTGTCTGGACTCCGGGACACAAGGAGCTGGAGGGAAACGAGACGGCCGACCAGGCTGCGCGCGATCTTACAAACTGCGCGGCTAACAGTCCTAGCCTTCTGCAGCCCCTCCCAAGTGGCTTTGGCGAACGCCTCACTGTACTGTCCAAAGAGGTGAACGAGCCCTTTTCCCCAACCCGGACAAGAACCTCTCTGGCGCAGCAGGTCAAACGATGAGGCAAATCCAGACGAACACTTATCCTAACAAATCCCGGCTAACCAAAATGTTCCCTCAAACACACACAGACGCCTGCAATAAATGCGGAAACCCTTCCAACTTATTTCACGCAACATGGGCCTGCCCTATCATCTGGCCTTCAAGAAACAACCCCACAAATACGGTCGCGCTATGGGAGGCAGCTCTGGCCAGCTCCGACTTCGGGATTCAGAAGGACTTAATTCTTCGAGCCCGGAGAGGAGCAGAAGAGTCTGGGGCCCTGGAAGGAGGGCACAGTCCCTAAGACAATCGCGCCACCTGCTTTTTTCCTAATAATAAACGTTTCATCTCTCTCTCTCTCCCCTTTCCATCACTCGACTGGGACGTCGGCACACACCCAAATAATAGAGACCACTTACCAACCACAATAACATATATAGGTAAAGTCCCCAACAGTTATTCTTCCCATAGTAAGTTTAACGAAAACAAAAGGTAACTGGAGTAAATTAACAGACACCCCTGAACTACAGCACACAGCCGTAGCAACCTTGCACGTTGAAGAGGCCGCCCAACTCCTCACGACCCACATCCTTGATGCTGCCAGAAAGTCCAATCTCTAGGTTTCCGCGGCCCCAAGCACCGCAAGGAGGCCCTGGAGGAACGAGGACTGCAGGCGAGCACGAGAGGGCCGGAACAAGGCCTGCGGTGTCCTTCGCCGGTACCCCACGTCGGATAACCTCATCTCCTTTAAACGGGCAAAATAACTTTGGAAGCCTGTGCGCCGTGAGGCATTAAAGGGAGAGTTGGCGCACCTTTCTGGCATCAATAAATTCGTACACCGACCCTCACAATGTCTGGACACACACACAAAATATCAAAGGACAACAGCTCACTGCCTGCTTCTGGTTAGTACAACAGAGGACACACTCGAAGACCAGGCTAACACACTTGCACAACACTTACAACACGTGTCCAGTTCCGCACACTACACAAGCCGTTCCCTGAAACACAACAATTCTTGAGAAAAGGATACCCTGCTTGATAGCAACAGGCCGCACACTTCCTACTATTCTCCATTTTCAATTTATGAGCTGAAGGCTGCTCTAACCACATACAAACCTTCAACTCCAGGTGCAGATAAGATTACATACACCATGATGCAACTCCTACACCCAGACACTCTTGAAACAACTATACAATAAATTATGGCTTTTGGGGCACATTCTCCGCTCTTGGAGAGAGGCCATAGTAGTGGCTTTTGTAAAAAAAGGGAAGTACCCTTCCTCTCCCGCCAGTTATGTTCCCATTGCCCTAACAGGCTGCCTGTGTAAGCTCATCGAGAGTAAGAAAAACAGGAGACTGGTGCGCTTCTTTGAGTACAATGGTCTTCTCGTGAGCGCCCAGGCATGCTTCAAGACAGGGCGATCTACCAACGATCAACTCGTTGCATTAGATTGATATGTCAAAGATGCTTTCCTCCACAAGCAGCAGTGTATGACTTTGTCTGACAGTGTATGACAGTGTATGACAGTGTATGACAGTGTCTTTGATTTTGAAAAGGCGCATGATGCTGCTTGGCGGTATTGTATCCTGAGCGATTTGAAGTGCTTTGGCATGTCGGGTAATATGATGAACACGCGTGCCAGTTACATGTCTGAAAGAAAGTTTCGCGTGCGAGTTGGAACTGAACACTCTGGGGTTAATGTGCAGGAAAATGGCGTGCCACAAGGTGAAGTTTTGAGCTGCCCTCATTTTATTGTGAAAATTTATTCTCTTAGGAAGGCGCTGTTACCATCGATTTCCTCTTAAATCTATGTAGACGATGTTCAACTCTTCTTTACGCCTTTTAGCCGCGAATTTTGTATTTCAATTGAAAGAAAGTTTTCCGTCTGTTTTGCTAAGATTTAAGGTCCCATACGCACAAAAACAAAAAATTGAGCTGGAGGTGCAATTAATATTTACTTTATAATGGTGTATTATCACATCTGGCAATAAAACTTTTACGACCGTCTCACCGGAACGGAAGCAAACCGCAGGCTGTACTTTTCCACTCTGCACACCTTCACAGACGGATCACACACATCGACTGCATCAGGAGCAGCCTTTGTTATTTTGAATGGGGCAGACCATGTGTATGCGGTGAGGAGGTTCCGTCTGGCGTGTCCAACCACCTCCTTTGATGCCGAGGTGATTGCCATGCAACAACTCGTGCTGTTTCGCTTGGACGACAGACCTTCTTGCCCGTCAGTATCTATTCAGACAGTCTTTCGCTTTTATTGGCTCTCAATAATCCATTTAATCAGTCCACTACCATTCATCGCCTAAAAGAAAATATTTCCCTGCTCTCAAATTTACTGCCTGTATCTATATACCACGTGCCAGCTCACTCTGGTGTGTGGGGGAATGAGCTTGCGGATACTGTCGCCCGCAGTGCTGCCACAAGAGGAGAGGATGTTCGTGGAAGGTGGTCGAAAACCAGAATGCGTTCTTTGCTGATGAAGGTCGGTCGCTTGGTATGGCAGGAGACGTGGAGTACTAACAACTGCGACACTGAAATATATCGATGGACGCCCAGTGTATTGGACCTTCCTTCCTATTTCCCGCCTTCCAAGAAGCTAGCTGACCTGATAACTGGACACGGTCGATTTCCTCATTACTTTCACCGTCTACAACTCACTCCAAACTCTCAGTGCTTCTGCGGTGCGCCTGCCACTTCGGTTGGGCACTATTTAACAGAATGCCCGAAAACGGCCAGCTATATTCAGAGACTTCGTCGGCTGTCGAATTCACCGTTACAGCCGCCACAGCTTCGTCACCTTTTGGACAGTTCAACAGCCGTGAAGATTCTCATGGACCTCACCGATTTTATTTCCCGATCTATGCCCGAGGTGTGACGCTTGCCTGTGTTCAGTGACTTTTTTTTTCTCGGTGTTTCTTTTCTACCTTCAACCCCCTTGCCGCCTTTTTAGTAGAACTAACACCTAGATACGTGCCACCCATGGACTGCACCTCCGCGATATTGTGTGCCCAAGGTCCTTGTGCTACAGCGTGTGACCTGGTGTCTGTGAGAATTGATAATGCCGCCTCAGCTCTGACTCGGGCTTTCTTTGAGGGTGCTGTACACACTTGAGAGTGGAACTGCTACGTTGTGCAATATATTGTGCCGAACTGACTTGAGAACGTTCTTCCCTATGCTTCGTTTGATGTTCCTTCGCGCTTAGTTATTCTTTTAAACTTTGCTTGGTCGTCCTGCTGTTACGTACGTCGGGGTACTTTTTTTATCATCAAATTGGTTTTTCTTAAAAATGTTTGTTTGGCTTTTCGCCCTATTTGTTTATTTTATATTGCGTTTAAACCTGCCATAGCCTAGCTGGAGCAGGTCTTGTTCCCCACATTTTTTTTCTTTTTTCTGACGGGGAAGGGGGGGAACATGGAATTGGAATTGGAATTGGAGCAGAGACATCACTTTTGCCTATTTTCCTAACCCTTATGACTGCATGAACCTACACACAAAAATAGAGCTTCGTAGTGCCCGTACTTAAAAATTTAACCGCTTAAGAAGTGAACTGAGACCGCCATTTTTCCAAACCCAATGTCTTAATTTCTTCTTAACCAGAGCTTCTTCTTCATTGTAGCGTCAAGCTCCAATAAAATTGAAAGACAATAATACCCCTGGCAATAGGCATCATTGAAGAACAATTCGCCAGAAAACTAGCAGTTTTGGTTTCATTCTTTATGCGCTAGAGTGACTCTTAGTCAATGGCATCCCGTGGAACCCGCATGGCCGCAAGGGTAAAATCCTGCTAATTGTCTGTGAGTGAGCGCCAAGTTGCTAGCTATTAGGGAGCCGGCTAGCGTGGTGTTAACAAGCTGGCGGGCTGGGTATATAGCAGTGGCTTTAAATTTATTCCGGGAAAGTGCACTTGCGTTTTCATTTCCAAGAACCGTAGCAACCGGTCAGATCGAGATATTCAACTCAATTGTTTCTCGATTCCTGTAAAAATGAACATACGTTTTTAGGTATTATCTTAGACAAAAAGCTCACAATTATCCTAAACACAAAACTACAAAAATCTAAATGCTTAAAAACAATGACTATCCTGACGGTTCCCTCGTACAGTTCTTGTGGTGCTGACAAACCCCTGCTTTTACGTGTTTTAGATGCGACTGCATCTCATTCACTTGCCTTGTCCCTTCATACGGCGTTGTCCATCCACACCCCTCCCCCTACACTATAAAAAAAAGCAGCGCCCGGTTTCGATCCAACGACCATGTGGGTGGAACGCGAGGTACATGGTGCTCTTCGCACTGCCCCACAAAACCTTTTTTTTCTTTATTACATGGGAGATTGCGCTCAGATGTTGCAGTACGAGGTATACAAGCAAACAAAAGAATACACTGAAGGTATGAGAAGCACATAGACATCAAAATTCAGGCAAACACATACAAGCGTTCACAAGAGGGAACCAGTCAGGTGGTTGGTCAAGCGAACTATACACACTATGTACAAATGCCTCAGTTTCTCGGAAATAGGACGTTTGTAGCATTCGATTCTGTCTCGGTTTTGTGGCGCACTTGGCGCAAGATCAACAGCGCCGCAAAACCGAGACAGAATCAAATGCTACGAACGCACCTTATATCCTTGACTCATTCAAACTCCGTCAAGAAGCTACTGATAGAACGCATGATGGGGCAATGATTGACACTTGCAATAAAAGAAAAGAAGCTCCCACTTCCAGCAACAATGATGGAGTAAAGGTCGTTGCGACAGCGAAGCCCCAAGCATACCACTTAGATTGACCAAGATTGGCCAACAAAACATAATAATAATCATAAAACATGATAATCATACGCGTTCCCCACAGGTTTCACGCGATTTCAGAATCAATCCAACGGAAACACCAAGTGAACCCCACGATGCGCCACATCTACGCAGGGTTGTCCTCGCGGGGAGGTGGGCGCAGTTTTTTGCCAGCCTAATAGGTTCACGATTGGACACTGGGTCGGCCAGTAAACATCCCTCAGAATTCAGGACCCTGTACTTCAGCTAGGGGTCCGCTTGGCATGTGGTGGCTTCCGGACTAGTTCAGTTGAAAGCCTCTATGTAGAGCTCAACACGTAGAGCCTAGAACACCAGCGAGCATTCACGGACCTACCTGCATTATGCTTTTAAAATCTCAACAATGCCTCACCATTCTTTTACGTCAGTTTTTAATATACATCGGCATCTTAACTCCTTTCTAATCACCCATCAATCTCTTCCCTTCCCTTTCATAGTAAGAGAAGAAGCGTCATGTTTTCAGACACCACCAAAAACTCCCTTGCTGAATTTCTTGTACCATAAGAGCTTCGCCCGATATAATGTGATGTATCTCACAAGTGTCCAGAAAAACAGAGTTCCTAGAGGCCCGATAGTGAAACATTTTTTTTCTCTGCAGCACAATTATAAGTGTGCGGTACTGTACACGGACGCTTCAAAAACTGCCACAACTGTTTCCTGTGCTCCGCATGGTGGCGCTTTTAGTGTCTGTAAAACTATGAATAGAAATACAGGTACCTTTACGGCAGAGGCCTATGACATACCTGTAGCTAAACATGTTGTTCCAAATGGAATTTTGAAATCATTATATTATACTTATTCTTTAGGTGTTGCACTTACATTATCATCACAGAAGGCTAAAAACCATTTGGTCAATTATATTATTGACACTTTTATGTGTGTATATGTGTTAAACCTCGAAGTGACCATGTGCTGGGTGCCTGGGCACTTTGGAATGGCAGGTAATGAGACCACAGACCGAATGGCTGCCGTTGCTGCACTTACAGCTGCAGTTGACATAACAATCCCCACAACCGACCTCAAGTCACACATCCCATAACACCTTTTCACAACAAGGAAAGCACCCTGGAATGAACAGACGGACCACAAAACTGTACGTTAGGAAACCACTCTAGGAACGATACACCACTGACACACACAACACACCCAATGAAGTTACCGCGGCTCGATTACGGATAGGTCAAGCGCGTGCAACACGCTCCTACCTGCTCACAGCATCACCGAGACCCGTGTGTAGCAGGAGAGGAGACCGCCTATCCGTGATCCATGTGGTACTTCAATGCAAGGCACTACACACAACACGACACAAACACTTCCCATACCATACCGACAACACATCCTGTTTCAGCCATGATATTTTAGGAGGCGAGCCCATGTTTTCCACAAAGCGTGTTTTCAAGTTTCTTACTGATGTCAGTTTTTCACATGTCATATCTTGTCATGAAGCATGACAACCTGGCCCTTTACACCAGTCATCTTCATTACATGGTGTTTCACTTAATTTATTTTTGCCGAAATGCTTCTCTTTTACTTTCACGCACTCAAATGAACCAACCGCGCTCTTTGCTCTCAGCCGGCCTTGCGCAGTAATATCCAAACAACATCATCAATTGCAATGCAAAAACGGGACAAAATGTTTTGTCTTTAGCGCTATTCTTCTCTTAAAGTGTTTCAGCGTAGGATAAATCTTAGTTACAAGTCCCCTCCCAGCCCTGTGTGGCACCTTCCATAGCGCAGTTTACAAGTTTGAGGATATGCACCACATACCCAAAAACATGTCCTTTTAAATATAGAGAACCATGACTAAATATGATTGGTTTTAGGCTGCAACGAGAAACGTTCATATATATACCAAAAACTCTTCTTTTGTGACCACACCTATGGTTACACATAAACGAGGTCGACTTCTAGCTCACGTAGAGCTATTACAAAATGGAGTCGGCATTTGCACTATTAATCCACCATGTATTCTGAAGTTTTTACAAATAAGCCGCGATGCGGAAAACAATTTAAATGTGTAAAAGTTTTTGCGACAATGCGGCTCGCCTTGATAAAAAATGAAATATCTTACTGGAAACGTTTTCAACCAATCCCTCACTAGTTATGGCCGCGGGGATGATTGAGATTGAATTGTTGCTCCCATTTTTTGTGCTATTCGTGCGGCTGTAAAAATATTATTGCCATTAAAAAAATTGAAAATATACAACGAGAACAAAATTTCAGAAAATAACATAGTTACAAACAAAAATTCTTAAAAAGAAAATATAAGCACGTGAACGACATCGCATAAGCTTATATATGCTCTTTCTTGTTCGGCCTACCTTGGCATGTCCACCTTTGCGCATCTGCAGTTAAAACACTACACGCCCCCTCTAATTGTTTTTTCATTTTTCACGCCTAAATTTTGTGCCTCTGCAGTTGGAGGACTGATACGGATTGTAAGAGTAAGCGTTCAGCAATTCTACTGATTCAGTTTAGAGACAAACAAAGAACACGGGGAAAATATCGCTGTGGTGCTCATTTTGCAACCAATGGGCCCTTTCACGAACTTTGTCAGTGCATGCGCGTGTAAGCGCCGCTATTACTTTTGGTGGTTCCCTGTTATAGCAATTGCCGCTTTTTACGGATGCCGTAGGCGTGCCTGCACGAGCTTCACACATTAGTATTGTCATTCAGCGGCCACTGCGAAAGCGGTCAGGATTTGTACGGTCAATCATTGGCAAACGTGCTAAACCTTGGCAAGTGCGGACACAAACTGAGACGTCTGTTCAGGAAGTTCAAAAAGCGAAGAGCAATGTGGGTGCAAAGCAATCATCTTAGCTATTATTAGGGGTGCTCCCCCCTATTCGCGAAGTTGGACAAGAGCACCACTGGCAATCTTGGTAAAAAAAAGCCACTAATTGCGATTTACATTATTGCCGGTACTAGCGCTGTTCCTAGAGTGGAAAATGTCCATTGCCATGCAAATATCACGGTGTAGCACTAGGCATATTTTTTTGCGCAAAAACAAAGCTATTTATTATTCCAGTATGCGACCAAAAGAAAATGAGTCTTTTAAGGGGTCTTCCATGCCAAAGGAAGGCAGTGGACTGGGGCATTTGAAGGCTTAGAGAAAAACAAGGCACTGTTGTAACAAACTTTTTGGCATAATATACTCGCGAGAAAAAAAAACTACTACAAATATAAACACAATGTTTTTGCAACGCGTGGACGAAAAAGCTACTAAAATAGGCACAAAACTATGGGGTCTTTTGATACCACCCTCGCCCGTTGGTTACAAAGTTTGGCTTTTAGCAATGCCAGGCAAACTTTTACCAGCGTCCATTTGTTGGTTTTCGACTGCATCTTTTAATAAACTAGGAGCCACATATGAGCTCGAAATAGAGGGACGCGAAGGTTTCGAAATTAAACAAAATGTCTTACACCTAAAAAGCTTACTTTTTAAGCACTCGTTTGCATTAAACAATTGCTGCATCACGGCCGCGTTTTCAGCTCGAAGTCGCCGATAACTTTGTTCTCATTCTCTTTTTCCTTAGATACTTGCTTGAGTTCTCTCTAATCGAACGATGAGGCGCTCTCGCTGCCGGTGGTTGAACCCGAAGCTTTAAGCTGTTGCTTCCATACAAAAAAGTATTGGTACATTACCAGTAACTTAAGCTCAGTTCACACCGCTCGGGGCACCTTGAGCAAACTTGGTGACGGTGTTGCGACACCGCAGACCCCAAGCCACCAAAAATAGGCTGTCAACCGTGGCGATGTGTTTAAGGCGAAGGGTAGAAGCCTCAAACGGTGGCCATCGGAGCCAAGGTACGCCGACGGAGAGGTACGCCGAGAGGTACGTCGGAGAGGTACGCCGACGCAGCTCGCCGGGGGGTGGAGCGGCGTCTGGTTTCCACGGAACCCAGTTCAGTGAGTCTGACCTGGCCCCTCTGTCGCCCCCCGCTGTGTTGCCACCGGCAGCCCAACTCGTCACCACGCCGCTTGCTGAGGCAGCAGCGATTGTGGTACCAACCACTTCCGTTGGGACGGGTGCCGCTCCCGCCCCTAACCTCCCCGTCTTCCAGTGTGTTGGAAAGTGACGAGGGGATCGACACCGGGGGCCTTGCATAGGCTCCTACCGTCACCGCACCGCCCGTGCCACTTCTGGCGCCCCCTCCCCCCGCACTCGGCGTTCGCGGCTCAAGCAAAGGGCTCCCGAAGGGGGGCAAAGTCCGGGGGCCCCGCTTCGACGGGCACCCCCAGGACGTGTGACGACGAGGTGGACGTAGCGCTGTTCTTGCCTGCAACGCACCGCAATGAGCGGCCTCGTGACGGCCAAGCCAACAGAAAGGCCCAAAAAGTCAAAAACGAGAGTAACAGCCCCGAAAGACACATGAACACACATATGCACAGACATAGCTTCTCAGATCTCCGTAATGGGAAAAGAAAATAATTTTAAATGGAACTGTAGAGGCCTCCTTAAAAATCTTGATGATGTCTATGAGATATTTCTTTCGAACCTGCCAAGTGTGATGTGTCTTCAGGAGGCACATTTGAATTCCAATCACACAAATTTCTTAAATAGGAACCTGCTATTCACAAAGGACAGGGCTGGCTGCACAAGCTCTTCGGGTGGTATCGCCATTGTCGCCCGGAATATCCTTAGCATGCCACCCTGTCACTTTGTACACTTTCCTTGAGGCTGTAGCCATCTGCACAATATTATTTATTAGGTTGATAACAGTGTGCTCAATTTACAATCCTTACGATCTTGCACTCTCGAGCTCTGACTTCGAGGCACTGGTTGACCAGCTTCCCGAACCATACACCATCACAGGTGACCTAATGCCCACTCTTTGCGGCTCATCTAGCACGGATGTCCGAAGTCGCCTGACAGGGAAGTTTCTTACATCCTCTGGAGCATACCTTTTAAACAAGGAACAGCCCACATACCATAAAATAGGGCACAACACATACTCACATCTCGAGTCCGCTATTGGTTCTGCAATTCTCCTTACATGTCTTGAGTGGGGCGTGGGAACTGACCCATATGGTAGTGACAACTTCCCCATTTCACAAACATGTATAGGTAAAGGCCCATGCAGTCCACCTACCCATATTAGGTTTAACGAATCAAAAGCAAACTGGAGTACATTCACAGAAACTTCTAAACTACACGACACAACCATAAAACACCTACACGTGGAGGAAGCAGCCCAACTCATCACGGCGCACATCCTCGACGCCACCGAAAAGTCCATTCCCAACGCCTCCAGCGCTCCACGCAACCAAAGGAGGTTGTGATGGAATGAGAACTGTGGGCGGGCGCGAGAGGCCGAGAAGAAGGCGTGTCCGTCGCCGGTACCCACGTCAAGTAACCTCATTTCTTTTGAACGGGTAAAGGCTTTTCTGAAGCGGTTGCGTCGGGAGGCGAAAATGGAGAGTTCGCGAACCTTCCTCACTTCCATCAACTCATACACTGGCACACACAAAGTGTGGACAAGAATGCGAAAACTAATAGGCCAACAGACAGCCTGCTCTTGGTTAGTACAACAGGGGACACACTGGAAGACCATTCGCACAACACTTCCAACATGCGTCCAGTTCAGTGCCTTACACAAACACTTTCATAAAACACAAAACATCCTGTGAGAAGGAGTCCTTGCGAGACAGTAATAAGTCAACCTTATCTTACAACGCCCCCTTCTCACTGCATGAGCTGAAGATCGCACTTAGTACTTGTAAATCTTCAGCTGCAGGCGCAGACAACATTACATACCCTATGATACAACACTTACACACAGACGCACTTGAAACCGTGCTTCACCTGTACAACAAAATATTTCTTTCGGCGCCCCTTTCAAGGTCATGAAGGGAGGCCATCGTAGTGGCCTTTGTGAACGAGGGGAAGGGCCCTTCTTCTCCCAGAAGTTATCGTCTCATCGCCCTGAGAGGATGATGGTGTAACCTGTTCGAGACTATGATCAATGACAAATATGTCTTGATTACACTTTACTGCTGATTTCTTGTTTGTATTTTATTGTTACTTCTCTTCTCTTTCCTGATTTTTTTTCTCGTTCCGCTGTCTTGCTCTCTGGTGTCTATCGGGCTTTTAGGCCCGTCAAGTTGCCTGCGAGCTACTTTTTCCGAAATTGTCCGTCGTACTGCTTTTGTAAACTTTACGAGAAATAACGTCATTCATTCATTCATTCATGTACAGCCTGTAAAAAGCTTGTCTATAACACAGCTTTCGTACTCTCAGCCTTATCCTGCCCCGCCGGTGCGGGATTTGCATAAAACTACAGCAGAATTCTGCAGTCTTAGCCCTTCGCTTTTGCCTCCGACAGGTTTGGAACGAGTATGTTTCGGCAGTTTTCGGATGTAGCTGCTTGAAGTTGAAATCGCTGTTATAGAAAAGCATTTTATCGACTGTACGTCTTAGCGTACAATGCTCTTCTCGACAGCTGCCAGGCTGGCTTCAGGGCCGGGAGGTCAACCAACTAACAAATGGTTGCGTTGGAATCGTATGTAAAAGATGCCTTCATCCATAATGAGTTTTGCATAACAGACTTCTTCGATATGGAAAAGGCCTATGACACGACCTGGCGGTACGGCGTCTTGAGTGACCTCAAGTCATTTGGCGCTTCAGGAAATATGCTGGACACCCTCGCTAGCTGCATGTCGGAAAAAAACCTTTCGAGTGAGGGATGGCAGTGCACTTTCCAAAGTATATGTGCAGGAAAATGGCGTTCCTTCAGGCGGTGTCTTGAGGTGTACACAATTCATTGTTAAGATGGACTCGCTCCGGAAGGCATTGGCACCAACCATTCCTTGTTCTATATATGTAGATGACGATCAAATGTCTTGTAACTTCTCCATTTGTGAACGCCAAGTCCAAGTCTTGTAACTTCTTCATTTGTGAACGCCAAGTCCAGCTGGCGGTGAACAAACTTGCTTGCTGGGCGGACACAAACGGTTTTAAATTAAACCATCGAAAAAGTAATTGTGTTGTGTTCTCCCGAAAGCGCTGGTACACGTGGACCCTGGTATCTGTATAATAAGGTAGTAATTTCTGTCAGAGGAGAACATAAGTTTTAGGGCGTAGTATTCGTTAGTAAACGCTCTTTTATACCTCACTTGAAACAGCTCAAACACTAATGCTTCAAAACAATAAATATTCCTCCGAACCATGTATGGGTTTGTTCATTTATTGTTTATTTTTACTGCCGGGCCACGCCTGGCTGTTATCTGCGTACCAAGCAAAGCGCGTCTTGCATTCTTTATTTTTATTTCGAACGGGCTATCGCACTCAGATAAGCAGACTGTTTTCGCCCTAACGTCGCCAGATCAGAATAATCTTATGTGATCTACAATGTTCTGGATGTGAATCGACGGTTCAATAAACATTCGCACCGAAAGATAAAAGCCTGTAGAGCAGACGCTGCGGCATTCGATTGATGACACTCGCCTGCGCAAGTCACTTTGTTGACCGCTGCTTCGCTGCCTCGGTATTCTTTTGGGTTGTTACGGGAGCACAAGTTGGCTCCAATACACTTCTTTTCTTCTGCAAGACAACTGCGTCGTCCTTGGCATCGTGACATCTGGTGAAGGTGCGGGGTACAAGCAACCTAAGCCCTCGTCAAGCTGACAAGCAAGCCCGTCTCGTGTCAGCCGCTGACAGCAAGGTCTCCAGCCAGAGCTTGGACAGCTTCCTGACAAAGTGAAAAAAGAAGACGTCGTGAAAACCACTATGACCAATGCAGGCACCATGACCATCGCTTCCAGTCCTGCCCTCGTTATTCAGGAACCAAGGGAGCCCCCAGCATTCCATGGGTCAGCTTCGGAGGACCCCGAAGACTGGTTGGAGCAAACATAACGGGTCACACTCTTGAATCGATGGGACGACGCGGAGACACTGAGGCAAGTGTTCTTCGACCTTGAGGACTCAGAAAAGATCTGGTTCGAAAACCATGGGCGCTCCCTAGAGTCGTGGAACGATTTCCGAACGCGATTTTTAACGACATTCACCACGGTTGTGCGAAAAGAGCGGGTCTTGATGCAGACAAGAGAGCCGAAAAGAGTCTTGATGCAGACGCGGACAAAACACTCTGACGAAAGTGTTGTTGTCTTAGTCGAAGAGATGAAGAGACTCTTCGGGCGTGCTGACCCTTGCATCGCACAAGAAAAGAAGTTACGCTTACTAATGCGTGGAGTGAAGCAGGAATTGTTTGCTGGACTTGTCGAAACCCGCCAAAAACCGTCGCCGAATTTTGGACCGAAGCCAGCACAATTGAGAGGGCTCTTGAAATGTGGACTAAGCAGTATGAACGCAACTTTGTTGGCGCGGCCAATGCGAAGTACGTTGACAGCATGCCAAATACGGCAGACAGTTTACGTGAGACTATCTGCGCAATAATGAGGGAGGAGCTGCGGAATCTTCTCTCCAAGCCGCGCAGCCGCTAGTCGCTTCCCTTACCGATGTGATTAGGGAAGAAGTGAAGCAAGTGCTGAAAACCTCAATGACGTCGGAAGCACCCCGCGAGCCGCAAGCCATGTCCTACACGGCTGCTGTTCGCCGGCATAGCCCACCTGAGCCCTACCTTCATGAGGCTCCGAACCGTCACCCCCTGTCACCGGCCCGACCACTTTCGGTTCAAACCCACGCCCCAAGGAAGACGGTGGTGTGGCGAACGCCCGATTATCGTCCGCTGTGCTACCACTGGGGGGAGGCTTACCATATCTACTGTCACTGCCCCTACAAGAGGCTCGGTTTGCGAGGCTTATCCGTCAACGCACCATGCCCCCGATCCGTCCAGTGCCCTACTGAGATTGAAGACTACCTGTCCAACACCAACCGAGGACCAGCCAGATTCAACCATTCACCGTCGCCATACCTGTACTAGTCGTCAAAGCGCCGCAGCTCTGCTGACTTCTCAGGTGGAAGGCCCCCCCCCAGCCCACCGGGGAAGCTAAAATTAACAACTTCTGGAGGTAAAGTTAAAGGACAGCGGAAAAACGAAAACCCTCCAACGACACAGCGACTCGCTGAAGACCATGATTTACGACATACCCTCAGCCCCACGAGCCGATCTAACCCTGACATGACTTCGGAACACGACGACAACAAAAGTCCGCGACGCGTACCCGACATGACCGAACCTGCCATTCAGAATACGGCGAAGACGACGACGCATAGTGCCCGACTGTCAACACGTACAAGCAGAGATACGACGCCACGACGCATCCGGAACTCGAGAAGGGCGGCGTCCGACGTTCAGCTGTCCATCGACGGCTTTGATGTAGTCGCTCTCGTAGACACGGGAGCCGACTACTTAGCAATGATCGGGCCATTTGCGTCTAAGCTGAAGAAAGTTATGACCAGGTGGGATGGTTCGCACATACGCACGGCAGGAGGTCACCTCGTGACGCCAAGTGGAAAGTGCACATCCAGCGTCACCATAGAGGGCACAACGTAACCTGCGTATCCTACGTAACTGCTCCCGCGACGTAATTCTCGATATGGACTTTTTGACGGACGACGCTGCAATAATTGATCTACATACCAAGTCCATAACTTTTTCCGATCACTCCATGACGCCAGATAAGAAACACCGAACACCATGTTTCTTTAAGGACGCCGATGATCATGTCACACTGCCACTCCGCGCAAGCTTGATGATCACCGTCTACTGTAATAATGCTGTTACTGATGTTGACGCTATTGTAGAGAGTGACCAGAGGTTGCTCCTCGACCGCGGTGTCTCCATCGCAAGAGTCATTGCGCGCTTTACGCAACGGCAGTCCCAAGTTTTGGTCACTAATTTCAGCGAAGAATACCAGCATTTGAACAGGGACGCTGCAATTGCGTTCCTCGAAGAAAAGGAGGAAGCAAGTTAAGTGATCGCGGTGGCCGACTTTGAACGCCCACCCGAAGATACCTTAAAGCTTGCGAAACACTTCGACGTGAATTCGGCTTTACCGCAACAAGAAAAGAAAAATTATTGGATTTTCTGCATCGCTACAAAGAGTGTTTTTCGTCGAACACAAAACTACGTCAGAAACCTCTAGTGAAGCACCAAATAATAACTGAAGATGGAATCCGACCCAGCCGACAGTCACCGTACCACGTCTCTTGACACGCGCGGGAAGCCATCCATACTCAGGTGGACGAAATGCTCAGCGATGACATTACACAGCCATGGAACAGGCCCTGGGCTCTACCGGTCGTACTGGTGAAGAATAAAGACAGCACATTAGGGTTTTGCGTTGACTACCGGTGACTGAACAAAATCACCAAAAAGGACGTGTACCCCCTCCCCCGAATCGACGACGCCCTCGACCACCTCTGCCACGCGAAGTACTTCTCATCGATGGATTTCAAGAGAGGCTACTGGCAAATTGAAGTGCACGAGAAAGACCGAGAGAAGACTGCAATTATAACGCCCGATGGCCTATAGGAGTTCAAGGTGATGCCGTTTGGGTTGTGCACTGCGCCAGCAACTTTTCAACGAGTCATGGACACGGTGCTAGCTGGCCTGAAGTGGCACACCTGCCTCGTATACCTCGACGATATTGTGGTATTCTCCCGGACTTTCGAAGAACACCTTGCAAGGTTGCAGTCTGTACTTGACGCAATCCGTACGTCGGGGTAAACTCTGAAGCCTGAAAAGTGCTGCTTTGCGTGCGAGCAACTCAATTTTTTTGGCCAAGTCGTCAACGCCGCGGGAATTCGGCCTTACGGCGAAAACGTCCGCCATAGTGAACTTCCCAAGACCGAAAGATAAGAAGGGGGTGCGGAGATTTCTCGGACTATGCGCATACTACAGGCGCTTCGTTGCAAACTGCGCCCGCATTGTAGAGCCACTCTACCACTTGACGAAAGATAGCACCCCTTTCTGCTGGGAAAATGTCCAAGAAACAGCATTCTGCGAGCTGCAACAATGCCTGCAAAGCCCGCCTCTGGTCGCGCATTTCGACCAAACCACCGAAACGGAAATCAGCACGTACGCCAGTGGTATAGGCTTGGGTGCCATCCTCGTATAAAAGCAAACCGGGTTCGAAAAAGTAATCACCTATGCCAGCCGTAGTCTGTCCAAGGAAGAAAGAAATAACTCAGCCTCTGAGAAAGAGTGCCTCGCGAATATATGGGCCATTTCGAAATTTCGCCCTTACGTGTATGGAAGACCGTTCAATGTTGTGCAAGACAACGTGGGCCGCAAATTTGAAGGAGCTCTATGGTCGTCTTGGTTGCTGGAGCTTGCGCCTGCAAGAATTCGACGTTATAGTAGTTTATAAATCGGGGAGAAAACACTCCGACGCCGACTGCCTGTCCCGCGCCCCCGTAACCTCAAGACTCCGATGAAGGCAGCGCGTTCTTCGGAGTCGTGACTGAGAGCGATCTAGCCGCCCAACAGAGTGCCAACCCCGAGTTACTCGTCATGATCGACTACCTGGAAGAATGCAACGTCGTCGTTCTCAGGGCCTTCAAACGCAACTTACCTGCATTCACCCTGAAACCTCCGTTTTCGTGAAATATTTCAGCCCCGGAACGAGAGCGAATTACCGTCTTGTCATCCCGGCAGATGTTCGTGACAAAATTTTGGAAGCGTGCCACGACGACCCGTCTTCCGCACATCTCGGCACAGCTCGCACCATTGAGATGTAGCAACACCGTGGTCATCATCATGAGCACCATAATCATCATCAGTGATGCTTGTCAGGTGGCGTCAGCAGTGTCACGCGCCACCACATCGAACGCGACCGAGCGCCTGCGCGGCATCATGTCGGCACCACTCCCACTCCTGGCCGCGCCTACTCTCTCTAAATAAAATGTAGGAGACCACCGCACCCTACCGAGTCTGCTTCCTACAAATGGTGACCCGGACGTTTCCTAGGAGTGGTGAAAAGGGAGTTCCGCGCCTGTTCCCCAGCCAGCGGCCCACCGACATGGTGACGTGGGGGGACCCGCCAATACCGCCATTCGGACCACGCTACCCAAGAGGATGGTTCTTCAAGTTCGAGGCTGCCCTCTGGCTCAACCACGTGAGCATACAGCCTCTGAAGCACTCCATCACCTGGGAGACGCTTCCTCCAGAGCTCCGCCGCGTCCTCGTCCTACAACCGCCGAGAGCCACCCCCCACGATTACCTTCATGCTGCCGTGATCACGCACTACGCCTTCAGCGACACCCGCGTTCGGCCGGCAGCAGAGGAAATACCTGTACAGCCCACGCACACTTTGCCGCCGCCTGCAGCACATGAAGTACCCGCACGGCTTGTACACACTACGCTGCCCCACAAGCTACCCTACGTACCACCCAGCACGGCGACGTCCTCCACCACCGAGGCCGACGACCCGCTCTTCATCTGCAGCACGTCAGCCCCACCGTCACCGACCCGACTTGAACCCGACGACATTGCATGCGCTCACCGACCACCTCCTCCCGCCTCGCCCGCTTCTACCACGCCACGCCAAGGCACTGGTGAGCCAAACAATGCTGAAGCGCTGACCTCCCTTCCCCCTCGGCTGGTGGCACCACCCCATGGCCTCTCCACCGGAACGCTGCTCCCTTAGTGCCAGACTACACGGCAGGTACAGTCAACCGCGAAAGCGATTCACATGGACGTACCTATCATCTGCTCTCATGCCATTGCGTCTCCCGTCCTGCCACAGCAACAGCAACACTGTGACTCTTTCAGGCACGACACTCTCAGCCGCCGCAACATTCTAGACACAGCTACCATTCCCGCGTGTGACCTGCCCGACAACCCCGAACCATGTGCGCTAGCGGACCCTGAGCGAGCAATGGTAGACGCCCCAATACATGCTACGCACGAACCTGTGACGGCTCCAGAGAGTCAGAACCTGGAAGCCTCTATTTGTCACACCTACACGCGAATGCACGAACGCAGTGCATTTCGCGGCCGCTTCTCCGTTCCACGTCAACCCAACCCTTCCACGACAGTGCTACCGCCTCAAGCTCTGCGGAGGCGACTTTTCGACCATCCCCATCGACAACAATTCGGTCGAGCTCGGAGGTTATTCACCACTGTGCTAAGTGACTCCGGTGCCTGCACACAACATAAGCAGCGTCACTTCAAGCCACCACGACGGTCAATGGCCCATCAGTCGCCCATCCCCGGATGAACGCGGTGGCGACTGGGCCACTTGCGCCGCACAACTGGTCGAGCTCCGCGACACGACAAAGCTGTTAGCATACCGGAATCGCCCAACTCTCGTACGTGGTGTCATAACAGTTCCTTTGCAGATTTTGTGACTCCGACAGTGCACTCGAACTTTCGCTGACATCACTCTCGGCTCAGGGCGCTGCTAGCAGTTTCCGCCCTGCACGACGCTAGTTTTCATCTGCGACATTTGCGCCACTCCCAGGCAAGACCCCCCGAGGGAAATGCACATACAGGACGCCCTCCCTGGACCTACTAGGACAGTGTAAGGACATTGGCCGTGAACAAATCCTACCGATCACTGGTGTTGTACATACCTGTACATAGTTTTCACATATTTCTCATAACGCGCAACGCGCTAGGGGGGAGCCCTGTAACAACACCAAAGGTCGTGATCATAAGCACCACAATCATCATCAGCGATGATTTATTTATTTATTTATTCAGGTTACCCCTAAAGGCCCTCTAGAAGAGGGTATTACATAGGGGGGGCCAATACCACATGGTGTGTACACTACAACAGCAAAATAAGGAAAAAGAAACAGAAAAAAAAGCAGTACAACAAGATACAATGCAACGTAACAACTGCAACAAAACGCAAACCATGAATACGGGCAGCAATTGCATGGCGTTATACAATAGTTTAAAAAAGAGGAACAAAAACAGAACAACAAAAGCAAAAAAAAATTAGTTGGTCGGCGTAGCGCGCATGAGCTCTAAAAACTTAGCCGAGTCTTTCTCGGTGGCAATGTGTGCGGGTAAACTGTTCCACTCAATAATAGTGCGCGGGATGAATGACTGAGCGAAACGAAGTGTGCGAGATATCGGGCGCTTAACTTTGTTAGGATGATCACGGCGTGGAAAGATGGAACAGGGGAGTTCAAAGAAACTGTCATGTAATGATGGGTGATTGTAAAGTTTGTGGAAAAGTGATAAGCGCGCATATTTCCGACGAAGGGCCAAATCCTGTAGCTCAGCACGGTTTTTTAAGTTAGTGGCGCTGGAATAAGAAGAATAATCTGAGTAAATGAAACGAGCAGCACGGTTTTGCAAGGATTCAATATTTGATACGATGTAGGCTTGATGAGGATCCCAAATGGCACTGGCGTATTCTATTTTAGGGCGAATTAAAGTGGTAAAAGCAAGCTTTTTTAAGTGCGATGGAGCCTGTTTAAGATTTCGTTTCAATAACCCGAGAGACCGGTTAGCAGCTGCAAGAGTGAGTTCTATATGATGGTGCCATGATAGATCCGATTGAAAGTGGAGGCCGAGGTACTTGTAAGTAGATGTTAACTCAAGTGTCATATTATTCAACGAGTATTGACTAGGAAAACGGGTAGCAGCGTTAGTAAAAGACATACACTTTGTTTTAGAAACATTTAACGACATAAGCCAAGTTGAACACCAATGAACAATTTTGTTAAGGTCAGATTGCAAAGCTAAGCGGTCCGAATCAGAAGAAATGTTACGGTATATTACACAGGCGTCCGCGAAAAGTCGAACGTGTGAAGATAAAGAATTTGGTAGATCATTAATATAAACGAGGAAGAGTAGAGGACCAAGAACACTTCCTTGGGGTACACCAGATGTTACCGGTAAAGAGGAAGAATAAACATTCATAGCAGAGGTGAATTGAGACCTGGAGGAAAGAAAAGCTTTTATCCATGCAAGAACGTTAGGATGAATGTTAAGTTGTTCTAGCTTTAGTAGTAATCTGTGGTGAGGAACGCGGTCAAAAGCTTTAGCGAAATCTAAGAAAATTGCGTCGACCTGGCAACCAGCATCCATAGATGTATGAAGGTCGTGAACAAAACCGGCAAGTTGGGTGTCGCATAAAAATCCCTTGCGAAAACCGTGCTGAAAATTGAAGATGATATTGTGACGTTCCAGATAGTTTATGACTTGAGTGTGTATGATATGCTCCATGAGTTTGCAAATGGTACTAGTTAAGGAAATGGGCCTGTAATTTAGCGGTGAGGAATGGTCACCCGATTTGAAGAGGGGGACGACTTTAGCTGTTAGCCAGTCTTCAGGTAGAGTTCCGGTAGACAAAGACTGTGAAAAGAGAGCGCATAAAAAGGGGGTGTTGCTGAATGATATAGATTTGAGGATTTTATTATTAAAGCCTATATTATCCGAGGTGGAAGAAATTTTCAGTTTCTGTAAAAGGGACAGAATACCCGCCTCACTGATAACAATCTCCGGCATGACTAAGCTGTTGATACTATGCAATATGGGAGCGGATGAAACGTCTTCTCTGGTAAAAACTGAAGAAAACGCCTGGTTTAAGACCTCTGCGCATTGCAATGTGGGAACGGAAACGCCATCGTTATTGCTTAGGACTATATCAGGATAACATTTGGGGTTAACAACGCGCCAGAATCTGCGTGGATTATTTGCAAGTATAGATGATAAATCATGGTTAAAGAAACGGCTGCGGGTAGATTTTAAAGCGACTAATATTCTTTATCACATTTTTTGTATTTCGCCCAAGAGTTAGAGGTATCCGTTCGGACAGCCTGTTTATATAAACGTTTTTTTTATTGTTCAACCGTCGGAGCTGCTGAGTAAACCATGGAACCGTGCTTCGGGTTCTCACAGTGATGACAGGTATGAAGTTGTTGATGAGACCAGTAAGTTTATTTATTAATAGCAACCAGTTTTCTTCAGTGGTGCGCTGGAGGTGACCATGTATGAATTCTTCGTAAAAGGCCGATAATTCATTATTTATGCCATCAAAGTTACCTCTGTTATAGCACCTAATCGATTTATTAGTTGTTATTCTTTCGACAAGTGGGCGAATCAGGTTTCCGGTAATAATAGCATGGTCGGAAAGACCATCAAAAATATTAATGTTCGAGCAAGCATCGGGTTCATTTGTTAAAATTAGGTCGAGGATGTTCGAACTTGTTGCTGAGCAGCGTGTAGGAAAACTTATTAGTTGAGTTAAAGAAAAGTCAAGGCAACTCTGCAAAAATTTGTGCGCTTCAACATCACTTGGTGGAACGGTAAGGTCACTCCAATTAATGGCAGGAAAATTAAAATCACCGAAAATGATAAGAATAGCATTCGGAAAACGGGTATGAATATCGCCCAGAACACGGGAAAATTCATCCGAAAACGTGCAACCCATAACGGGGGGACGGTAAAAAACAGCAATTATAACATGATTACCAGCGCACTTCAAGGAAGCAAATGCACATTCTAGAAAAGAACATATTGAGATGGGGGTAACAACAAGATCGTTCTTGACGGCAAGGAGGACAGCACCGCCCCTTCGGTGCTTTCGATCGCAACGAAAAAAGTTGAATTCAGATGCACAAACAAAGATATTGTTATCACTAACAGTGTCGTTAAGCCATGTTTCGGTTAATATTACTACTGATGCTGACGACGAGTCTATCAGTGAAGAAAGAGGGACAGTTTTTGAAAGAACACTACGGATATTTGTAAACAAGAATGAAAAATGCTTGACTATGGTGCGGGGTACAAGTGGCGAAGAACACTTATTTCTCGGGGGAGAGCCACGTCATTCACTCGTGTCGCTCGCGGTGGTTAGCGCCGCGTGTACGTTATCACGAGAATTTAATCGGACAGCGCATTCATTTTCAGTGTCCCACACGTAGATGTCATCATTCACGAACAGCTTAGTAAATATTATGCGACAGCGGTCTCCCTCCTTCGCCACTGATTTCTTGAATTGGGCAAGTTTGCGGCGCTTTTCGCGAACGGGCAGCGAGTAATCACGCGAGATGCTGAAGGGCGTATTTTTTATTTTAGGTCCCTTGTTCAAAATTGCTTCAATTTCCCTATCGTTAAAGAACTTGGCTATAATGGGCCTCTTTTTGTCCTGTACAAAACGACCCAATCTATGAGCTCGGGCAACGGAATCTACTGTTATGCCTAACTTTGACGCGCAAAATTCCCTAACGAGACCCTCAGTTACATCCCATGTTTCAGATGGTTCTTTATCATCTACGCCAAAGAAAAGGACATTGGAACGCCGAGAGTGATTTTCCAGGTCGTCGATTTTGTCCTTTAATGCGGAAAAATCTTGGTCGTGGGTCGGTAGAGTTACGGTGTTATCTCTGATTTGCATTTTAGATTCGATAGCCTGTACCCGAGTTTTGAGCTGTTCTACATCGTTTTGAATAGCCATATGTGTTAGTAAAACCTTATTTACGGATTCCAGTAAGGTAGCGTTGTTGTTTTCTAGGCGCTTCACAGCATCGAGCACAAAGTTCAATTTTTCTTCCTGGCACTTATTCATTGTTCCGGGGTTTTCCTCCACGTCACCGTGAAGTAACAAAAGGCGGCTGAGGAACAACGCTGCACTACGAGCAAATTTCAAAAACCCAGAAGGCCACGACACCGCCAAAAGGCAAACATCATCATCCCGGTAGGAACAACAGTCGTAATAACTAACCTGCAGATACATGATGGGTGAGTGTTGATCCGCAGCGGCAGTGCCGTGGCCCGAAGTGTCGATGCAGACGGCGCGCTTTTGAAGGGGTGGGTCAGCCGATGTTGCACCATGTTGCCGGACGGCCATCACGGTAAAGTCCAGATCTGGCGGCAAACCATCCGAAGCCCGAAAAAACGGGCTGTGGTGCGCGTAAAAGCTGCTCAAAGGTGTACCCGAGCACACGCCAGAATCTTCGATGACTGTAGTCCGTAGGTCATCCGATGATGCAGACGACAGCCGGCCCACGACGGCAAAAAGCAGCACCTGCAGATACATGATGGGTGAGTGTTGATCCGCAGCGGCAGTGCCGTGGCCCGAAGTGTCGATGCAGACGGCGCGCTTTTGAAGTGGTGGGTCAGCCGATGTTGCACCATGTTGCCGGACGGCCATCACGGTAAAGTCCAGATCTGGCGGCAAACCATCCGAAGCCCGAAAAAACGGGCTGTGGTGCGCGTAAAAGCTGCTCAAAGGTGTACCCGAGCACACGCCAGAATCTTCGATGACTGTAGTCCGTAGGTCATCCGATGATGCAGACGACAGCCGGCCCACGACGGCAAAAAGCAGCACCTGCAGATACATGATGGGTGAGTGTTGATCCGCAGCGGCAGTGCCATTGCCCCTGGCGTCAGCAGTGCCACGCACCACCACATCGAACACGACCGAGCGCCTGCGCAGCGGCATGTAGGCACCACTCCCACTCTTGGCCGGGCCTGCGCTATCTAAATAAAATGTAGGAGGCCGCCGCACCCCACTGAGTCTGCTTCTTACAAGAAAAATCAAGATGAAGTACTACTGACCCCGCCTTGCATCCGACGTCACCCACTACTTCCGGAGCTGCCATGACTGCCAGCGACGAAAAACGCCACCGAGAAGACCCGCCGGCTTTCTGCAACCGATCGCCGTCCCGTCGAGGCCCTTTCAACAGATTGTAATGGATCTTCCAGACCCAGTCCCTACATCACAGTCACGGAACAAGTGGATTGTTGTACCGACAGACTACATGACAGGCTACGCAGAGACCACCGCTCCTCTGAGGATGATGGTGATTATGAGGTTTAACGCGCCGCCGCAACGCAGGCGATGAGGCCCGCCGTAGTGGAGGGCTCTGGGTTAATTTCGACCACCTGGGGATCTTTAACGTGCGCCGAAATCTCGTACACACGGGCGTTTTTGCTTTTCGCCTCCATCAGAAAAACGGCCGCCGCGGCCGGGAATCCTCTGAGGAGGACTGCACAAGAAGTCGCAAACTTCTTCGTAAACCAAGTTCTGCGACATGGCGCACCTGAAATCCCAATCACGGACCGCGGAACGGCCTTCACTGCGGAGCTTATGCAAGGAATCTAACGCTACAGCAACACGGATCACCGAAGAACGACGACGTACCAGCCCCAAACGAACGGACTAACGGAACGTCTGAACAAGACGATCACAGATATGCTGTCAATGTACGTCCACGTTGAACATAACACTTGAGACGAAGTGCTCCCGTATGTCGCGTTTGCGTACAACACGGCTATCCAAGAAACTACGCAAATGACGCGGTTCGAGCTTGCCTATGGAATACTGCTGACTACGATGCTTGACTCCATGCTTCCGTATGTAGAAGAAGACGACCTCAACCTAGACGTTCAATGATGCCTTCAGCGTGCGTAGGAGGCCCACCAGCTCGCTCGAGTTCGTACAACGGACCAGCAGCTGGTGGATGCCGGACGCTACAACCTCCGACGCCGAGACTTCGAGTACAACCAAGGAAACCGTGTTTGTGTTTGGACTCACATTCGACGACCCGGACTCAGTGAGAAGCTTCTGCGATGGTATTTCGGACCCTAGCAGATTCTACGACGTGTCGGCCAACTTACGAGGTGATCTACGATGGTAATTCCGGAAAATCGCGACGACGCACGCATTGCGTCGTCGCGTGGTATAGTGAGGTTTGCTTGAAACCTCACTATACCAGATAACGGACCTTTTTTGTTGTTTGTTCGGACTGTCTTTTATTTTAGCATCGGGTCGATGCGCTCTAAGAGGGGGGTAATGCCGCGAATCATGTATGGGTTTGTTTATTTATTGTTTGTTTTTACTGCCGGTCCACGCCCGCCTGTGTTATCTGCAATCCAGGCAAAGCGCGTCTTGCATCCTTTATTTTTATGCCGCACGGCTATCACACTCAGATAAGCAGACTGTTCTCGCCCTAACGTCGCTAGCCCAGAATAATCTTCTGTGATTCACAATGTTCTGCATGTGAATGGACGGTTCCAGAAACACTCGCACCGAAAGATAAAAGCCTGCAGAGCAGACGCCGCGGCATTCGGTTCGACGACACTCGCCTGCGCAAGTCACTTCGTTGACCGCTGCTTCGCCGCCTCTGTATTGTTTTGAGTTGTTAGGGGAACAATATTTCGCTTCAATATACTGTTTTCCTCTGCAAGACAACTCTGTCGTCCTTGGCTTCGTGACAATATTCTTAAAGTCCTGTCACACTAATCCTACGGTGATGATAAACATCTGCATAATGCTCTGATAGAATACAGACTGAACTATAGCAGTGTTGCTTATTGGTCATCAACTAAAACATCTCTGAAAATGTTGGACTCAGTGCTGCACCTCGAGATCCGGCTTGCATGTGCCTCTCTCCGTACGGGCCCAGTTGAAAGCTTGTAACAAGTGGATGTAACAAGTGGAACCTTGAACGTCAGAGAAAATACATGGACCTTCTTTATGCTTTTAAAATCTCATCAATGTCTAACCATCGTTTTAAATCAGTCTTTATGATACATCCATATCCCTGCTTCTTTTAAACCGTCCATGTATTTCTTCTCCGTTCTCATACACAGCTCATACAGAGCTAGAGGGGAAGCAACAGAACTCTCAGTCTCCTTGTTAGATACCATTGAAACGACTGTCACTAATTCTATAGCACCGTCTCAACTACGTCCTATACCATGTGACTTATATTTTATGAGTATAGACAGAAACCGACTGCCGAGAAGTGCGTTTCTGCAACACTTCTTGTCGCTTCAACACAAATACAAGTGGGGTCAACTTTATATTGACGCCTCAAAAACTGACACCACTGTGTCCTGTGCTGCGCGTGGACCCATCTTGAATATTAGTAAAACCATGAATGTGCATACAAGTATCTTCACGGCCGAGGCCCACGGTATACTTTTTGTTGTGACCATATAATGCAAACTAAAATTCCGCAGTCCATAATCTATATTAATTCCTTGTGTGTTGTGCGGATGTTGTCAGTGCAACAAACCTCTAAAAATCATGTAGCCAATCATCTGATTAGCACCATTATGTCTTTATATGCGTTAAGCCTCGAAGTGACCGTGTGCTGAGTGCCAGGTCACTCTAGGATCACATGGAACGAGACCGCAGATCCATCGGCCGCTACTGCAACACTTAGTACGCCATCTGACATAACAACAGTATCATACAGTGACATGAAGCCACACATCAGAAAACAACTTCGAAAAACCTGGCAAACACCCTGCAGTGGACACACACACAACAAATTACATGTACTAAAACCACACTTGGGACCATACCCCACTGATACACACAACACAAACACGGGAGTTTCCTTTGGTAGGCTACGGATAGGGCACACACATGCAACACACTTGTATCTGCTTACGGGGTTTTCAAGACCTCTGGGTAGCAGGTACGGGGAAGCCCTATCCGTAGTTCACATACTCATTCAATTCACAGCACTTCGCACATCACAACGCAAGCACTTCCTACAACTGTACAGACTACACATCCCATTACAACCAGTCCCATTCCTCTGTGACGATCCCATGTTTTCAGTCCAGTGTCTCTTCAAATATTTAGCACAAGCAAAATTTTTAGACGTAATTTTAAAGCACTTATAATCACAACCTGGCCTTCTACACCAGTCACCCTTATTGTATTTTAATGATTCTATTTTCGTTCTTTTAAAAAATTTTAGTGTTTAGACCTTCATCTGTCATATTAACCACTTTTTGTGTGCTCTTTTTCCAAGTTGGCCTTGCGCCATTAACACACAGCCATCATCATCATACCAAAAGCTCAGTTCAACATAAATACTATGCTAGTTAACTAGCAGGTTGTTTTCATAGATGACACTGACAATCTGTGCTTTTTTTCGTTTTGGAATGTCGAAGTTACGCATGTGGATTACTCTTTACGGCAAGTTTATTGTTTTTTTTTTGCGCCCAGAAGCAGAAGAGAAGAAATGATATAAAATGCCTTTAAACAGCATTCTCAAACAAGATAAAAAAGGGTAGTTTCCCGTGAATAGGAGTACATGAGTCTTGATTACCTCAATAGTGGAAGCAGACGGATGAATAGAGTCATTGCCTCTGCAAGAGATAGCCTGCTTCAGTCTCAGTTCTATTGGGAAACAAAACTCAAGCACCCGTGAGTGCATAGCCCGCTTGTCAAACCACGGTTATTGCATAGCCATCATTTAACCAAACAAGATGATCTTCTGGGTAATAGTCCAGATGGTAAGCTGCTCCTGCACAACAAATATATTGTCATGTTCTGGGGAATACGCAACCGGAAACGGGTAAGACCAATTCTCGGTGTGCCATCATTCAATATGTCCTCTGCCGCGTTTATCATCGCACAAGGCCTAAATTATGCAATCTTACCCCGCGTGCTCGGTCACGCCAAACGGTCGTCGTGGTATGCGACACACAGGGTGTGACAAAAACTGAAATTTGTTTCTTCAGGCTGTGTGAAAACCATTTTCTCCTGTCTTTCTTTTTTGTTACCACTCTCCTTTTTTGTTCCTCACTTTCTGGGGGAGTAGCGAGACGGTAATTTTGAAGTTTAGGGATTTTCGAAATTGCCATCCTCTCGCCGCCGCCTGCCACATGTCTCTCAGCTTGTTATCTCTTTCTTTCGAGAAAGTATTTATTTATTTATTTATTTATTTTTTATTTACCTATTTGTTTATTTATATATTTATGTATTTCTTTATTTATAACATTTTCCTACAGCACCCGAAGGGCATTATTGTAGGGGGGTATTTTGTATAGTATACAGCACATAAATTTGTGTGAGACAAATAACAATGAAAGATTTATTTGAACAACAATACATGAGGAAAATAACATTCTGGAAATAAAATTATACAGCATGCTCTATTGGCGGTAAGCGCGACCATGGGCGGCGCTGCGAAGCACGTGTCCGTGACGTCAGCTTAGGGATTCTCGCATTTGTCGTCTGCTTCAGTCGGTTCGCTCTCCCTGCTGTTTCTTGGGGCTCTGTTGACGTTGGATGCTTGACCGCACCAGATGTTGTTTGTGCGTAATCTTTTATCATAATCAAATACTTAAAATCGCATACACTAGCTCAGGATGTGATTTAAAGTATAGTTTTTGATGGCGTTCCGGAATAAACATTGCCGGCATCGCCCCATTGGTTTCGAAGCCGGTCCTGTGTGGAGCGCGAAGAGTCAGAGCTATGGTTCAGCACCTACATCCAGCAGTCTTTCCAACAAAGGAAACAGTCACCTGCTAATAACCGACAACAGCGAAAATGCAAAACCAAAACAAATTCCCGGGACTTCGGAGCTGTCGGCTTTGGCAGAAGGCGTTACGATTCCCAGTAATCGTATATAAGGTAAAACAGTTTTTTAAACCTTGCTAAACGCTCGAAAGTATTATATGACATCACTTTACATTGTCATGGCATGAAAGTATGCGGACATTCACTATCGGCCGCAAAAATGTAGGTTGAGTTCTTAATAACCTACTGTGTCTGTAGGTGCGTGCTGGTATTAGAGCAGGTTTACAACCAGTACGGAGCCTTATTTTGCAATACGAGTCATGTCTGGGCTAGAAATACAGTAACACTATGTTTGTTCAGACCTGGAGGAATACTTCGGTACCTTTTCCACAGCCATATGTTCCCAATATTCAGATATGCGTTACAGTAAAGCTGCACACAAGCGGAGGGGAAGGAGGTGGAGGAGAAAGCATTACTTAACAGGGAAATCGAGCTGGTTAGAGCATGGAGTCCTCGTTCAGGACAAGGGAGTAAGAGTAATTTTCTTCAATTCATAGAAGGCCATCCGGAGTAGGCCCGCATTTGTTCTTCATGCCCGAAAGGCTCGGAAAACAATAAAGAGCTGCTTGTACATATTTATCGGTTTCGATTGTTGTACTCCAACCGGCACGTATACTATAAATTGCGTTCGTTAGCCACTATATCAAGCCTTCACCACCGTAATCATATCATAACTGTGCATGCTGAGAGTGAGTTCGACATAATAACGATGGCTAAGATTAAAATTCGGTGCACAAAAGCCTCCTTCGAGTACTCTGGACAACGTTGTCTGCGCCATAGCAGAAACCTTTTCATCGGATTTGCATGTGGATAAGCAACGCACGAGGCCATAACGAAAGCCAACTTGCGAAGGAGGTACTGTATGCCCTACAGCCTGAAGAAAATATCCACACGAACCTAGTGAGCCTCCCTAACACCCCCAAGCTTCGTAATAACACTTTTGTGGCAATGCAGAAAAATTCATGCATTGGGCACAGAAAAAAACATTCGTTTGACACAAGTCACCAACAACAAAATAAAAAGAAGACAGCCGTTTCATTCCCCGCTGTGCGATGCGCGTGTAAGGGCGCGCTGCTTGGTGCGTAGCATTGAAAACAGTCGAGTCTTCAAAAGAGCATCTAAAAATACTTTATGGAAGCCTACGCATTCTGAATACTTATCGAGTAGCTCTGAGCACGGACCCTCGTAAATAAGCTAGAAAGGACGAGTTACAGACGATCTTCTGACCCATGCTCTGAACAAAGGTGTTCTCTCTCTCCTTGTGTGTGGCAAACGTTTCCGGGATACAGCTTGAAATTATTCAGAGTTGTCAGAAGCTGACGAAATAGCTTAATTACTGTAAATGAGCTTTTTTAAGTACTAAAGCATCACATGGGGCGATCTCTAGCACACGCTGGTGCCCTTCACAAGCGGATTGTAGCAGACGACAGCGGCGCGAGTCTCTAAGCTGACGACAGAGCCAGGGGGCGCCACTCAAACATCTCATCGCCAATAGCCCCAGCAAAATTCGCGACAAGAAACACTTCGTCTGGGAGATTATTCCAGTCACTAATAGTGTCAGGAAAAAATTATTGTTTGAATACTATATTGCAGCATTGCAATTCCTTAATCTTTCGTGCATTATCTCTGCGTGAGGATACATAGTGTGGCTGTTTTAAATATAAATCTTTATCTATTCCGGTTTCCTAATTGTAAATATTGTGTATAAATTTCAACCTTAGCAGTTTTCTTCTCTGGTGCAACGACTTCCATTCAAGACTGTTTATAATTTCTGAGCTCCTGGCGTTAAAATTATAATTACGGGTTACAAACCGAGAAGCTCGTTTTTGAACTCTCTCTAGTTTTTCTTGTAATAATGCAGTCGAGGGGTCCCATGTTGTGCATGCATATTCAAGTACTGGTCTTATATTTGTGAAATAAAGAGTTTCTTTTAGTGTTTTGGGGGCATCCTTAAAATTCTCCTGGAAGAAATAAAGAAGACGATATGCATTGCTGATTATTGCGTCGATGGGGGTGGTCGAGTCTAATGTTTCTGTGAGGGTCACACCAAGATATTTTACCGTGTCTACAGTCTTTATTTTACTCTTCTGCAACGATAATGAAGAGTGCACTTTGTTTTTCTTGTTTGTAAATTGGACGTGATAGCATTTGGAGATGTTTAACTTCATCTTTCATTCTGTACACTAAGTGATAATTCTGTGAAGGTCCATTTGCATCAAATCTCCGTCTTCTGCACATTTCACAGGATGATATATCATTTATGATACAGTGCATTTAAGTCCGATGGGAACATTATTGATGAAATTAAGAGAAAGTAGTGATACAGGATGATACAGTGCATTTAAGTCCGATGGGAACATTATTGATGAAATTAAGAGAAAGTAGTGGTGCAAGGACGGAGCCCTGTGGGACCCCAGAAAAAACACTAACAGGACATGATGAAACACCATTAGGAAGTACCTGCTGCTGGCGATCGCTCAAGTAGTCTTTCACCCAGCTTAGGAGATACTTAGGAAGGCCTAAAAACGACATCTTGTAAAGTAGAAGATTGTGTGGAACAACATCTAAAGCTTTTTGTGATTTAAAAAAAATGGCATCTACCTGCATACCTTTATCAAAACCTAGAGCGATATCGTGAATAAGCGCAGTAAGTTGCGTTACACAAGATAAACCTGTCTGAAGCCCAAGTTGCCACGGCGTTGAACATTTACTATCTTGGTGGTGCTTGATCAGACATGAGTACATATTATTTTGCTAGGTTTTACAGCAAACGCAGGTTAGTGAAACTGGTCAGTAGTTGCAAGGTTTATCTTTGTCGCCGGTTGTATGTAGGGGTGTGACGTTTGATATTCTCCACTCTCTGGGCAACGTCGCGCAGTTTAAAGATAGTGTAAACACTACGACTAGAAAAGGAGCAATATGGGCTGCGCAGCGGTTAAGAACTTGATTTGATATGCCGTCAGGGCCATGCACAGAGTGTGTATTCAAATTAGCGAGCAATGATTTTACCCCTGACACAGTTATCTCAATATCATTCATGTTTTTAAATTGCGGTAAGGGAGTGGAAATCGTTTGTGGGTTTTGTTCTTAAAAGACCGCATGGAAGTCAGAATTAAAGCATTCAGCTCCACCCTTATCGTCTTTTATTATTACACCACTGTGGGAGAGAGGTGGAAGGCTAACAGAATCTTTTTAATTGATTTTTATGTAGTGCCATACATCTTTTGGCTTTGTTTTGATTCTATCAGCGAGAGTCGTTAAGTACTTGTGTTTGGCCTGCTTCATTTCTTGCTTAAGTTGGGTTCCTAGAACCTTTAGTTTTGCCAGCAACGATATCTGGTTTGTTCTGTGGAAGTTTTTATACAACCAAGCTTTCCTTTTTCTGATGTACGTAGATCTCGTGTAACCCACGGTTTTCAGTAACAAGAATATCGCTTGTAGCGGGCACACGAGGGATATACAACCTCCAAACATCCCGTTATGTGCATTTATTAAAGTATAGTATAGGTACAAAAAGCGCCAAAAATTTCAATTCAGTTCATTTAAAAGCATTTTAGGGGCGTATACCCTTAGGTCTTAAGATGCAAGACGCGATACTGTTACCTCGTCGTCAAAGAAAACCATCAAACGGAGCTCCTTGGAATCGTCATTCATGCTCTCCGAGCGCTGAAGATTAACCTAATGAAACTAACAACAACGGCTTTGTGTGCGAAGGAGCGTCATTCTGCAGAAGATGCAATTGACAAAACCACGTATCCTTTCTGTCTTCTGTGGAGCATTGTCATTGTCGGCAAGCCTATGGGCCGGCTTTATTCTTTCCACATTCCAACTACACCCGATTACAGCTTCAGGCGCGAGCTCTCTCATTAGGGTGCACAGACGTACTTCTCCTAAGACGGAAACACTCTCTTCTGTGGTCGCTTTAGATGCACGGCTGATGCCAGAAAGCCCTAACAGAAATTCACCGGATGAGTTCAGTGACGGTGTCACGTCAACAGTGGCTCATCGGCCCATGCACCAATGGCGGGAGAACGAAGTCAATGCGCAGACGCGACTTCCAATGAGTACCCACGCACCATTCCTGTCATGCCATACGCCGTAGCATCATTGCCCTGTTCCCACTATCCAGTTAACATCTGCATCTTGCTGCCTGAGTTGTATTTTCCGGTAGGTAGTGGTGACATCTTTCTATGGACACTTGGTGAGTACGGCTGATAGCGGACGGCTAGCTGTACCGGCAAAATAGAGAGATAAGCCAAATATTTACCCTGTAACATTTCGTCGGAACTCGCATAAATACATATGAGAAGCAACACCTGTGAATCGTAGTTTGCTCTCCGGCGGCCCCTGATATCAATCAACAGCGCTCAATAATGAACGTTTGTGCTGAAGTCCTTGAGGGGTGCGCACTTTAGGTTTTAAGAGCGAATGCTCTTTATAAGCGACCCCAAACCATCCACCGCCGGCGTCGGCGGCGGCGTCCGCAGTGCTCTTTAAAGAAAAAACAGCATCCGGCGCCAGGTTTCGATCCGAGGACTTTGCGGGCCGCAGCGCGACGCGCTACCGACCAAGCCACAGACGCGACGGTGATATCAGTGTTAGACGCGCCTTATATCTTTAACGCATTCAAACTACGTCGTCAGCGGCGTGCGTTGGCGACTCAGCGGCGTTATAGCGGCTTGATAACTGCGTGGTGTACACGTGATACTACAAACCCGATGGAAGAGATGGAAGAGAAGGCGGCGAGGGGGTGGGCTGCGGGGGCCGAGCGCAAGCGCCGCAAGCGGGCCGACAACCGTGCATTCGCACTTTCACATTCTCCCCCTCGGGGAAATGCGGGGGAATTTTTTTGACATCGCTGACAGGTAGGAGATGCTCCGCAGCCTCTTGAGATCTTTTGTAAATCGCACAACAAGCATTGGGCTATATTGTAATATGCTGGGAGGAAAACATTCGTTCAGGTGCTATAACAAAGCTATTGGTATCATGCACGCAGGCATGCAACAGCGAGGCGGGTTGTAAATTTTAGCATTTGCTTATGTCGAAAAGACAGTGCTAGCACACAATGATTATGACGGTTGCATTTTATGGTGCTTGGCCAACTGGTGCAACGAGTGCCAGAAGCAGATGGGTAGCTACGGTAGACTAAAAGTCAATACTAAAATTATATAGCAAGAGACTACTACTCCTATGTGTGTTTGATTGGCGCAAGGGCGTCTGAGGCCAAAGCGCACCAAGAAAATGTTTGTTTTGTCAAGTTTGTGGCTGAAATGCCATGACAATTATTGGTATGTACTTGACAAAGATGGTGCATATATGGGTGTAAACAGTCCTTACTCCAAAAAGCGAAGATGTTTAAGATGAGAGGTAACAATGATGATGTCTAAGGGTGACAGCGCTGTGGGAATCATAAGATGATACTAGCTGCAGTGATGGCAGTGATGTCCCTGGATTATAAAAACGCTCCGAACCACCCTGACTGTAATCGGGTAGCCCTGATGCCACACATGGTATGAGATGAGTGCTAAAAATCTGTCAGCGAGGTAGGCTAAACGGTGTAAACTTCTGATCGTGGGTTGGTCAGATTGATTGATTTATTAATTGATTGAAATTTGAAGTTTATTTGGCCTAATGGCGTACATGGTACCGAGGCTAAAGGCGACGTGAATGTCGCCTGACTTGACCTCTGGCTTCCAGTGACACTGGCAGCACAGACAGCGCTTCAAGCTTGAAAATGTTTCATATAAAAAAAGAAAAAGAAAGGAAAAAGAGAAAACAAAAGAAGAAAAGGGACAATCAGATAGCAACACAGAGTTATACAATAACCAACATTTGACACGAGAATTAGCAGGATTACACTAATACATACATTGTAGCCAGCAAACAAAAGCCAGCAAACAAAAGCGGGTGCATAGTTTACAATCCAAATAAACACTACATAAACAGATGCGAAGAACATGAACGTAGCAAATCAGGTCAATGTAAGTCATAATAAATTCATAAAGTAAAGTTTAATTTGCTTTTTAAATGACTATAAACACCTACACCAATAAAAAAGGCTTATTATTTCGGGATGATAGATTAAAAAATTTGGTATATGCCATTCTAACAGCTGGGTACCATAATTCGTCCTGATCCTGTCTTTCTTGAAAACAGTATGCCGAAAGCTGTAGTGTGGATGAGTGTCTGTGTACTGTAAGAGAAAGGATTCGCGGTCACTTATATAGGTAAGGTATATGGTCTCAGCTAACTTAAGTTCGTACAGATATTGAATACTAACAATTAAAGTTTGTGCAAAATAAGGTAAGGTATCAACAGCCATTGGCAAGTTATTGATAAAACGAATACCCCTTTTCTGATTCGAAACGAGAAAGTTAAGGTTGGACTTAGAAGTAACACCCCAAACCAACAGACAATATTACAAACGAGAATGAACAAGCGAGAAATACAGTTGGCGCTTTACAGTTGTTGGTAACAAAGGACGCAGTTTATTTAACACTTCAATAGATTGTGCGGTCTCGTATTTAACAAAATCAACATGGTGATTTCAAAGAATATTTTCGTGAAAGAAAACGCCAAAAAATTTGTGTACTTAAACGCCTTCGATTGGAAGGGATTGAAATGTTTGAGGGCAAGGAATTCTCGTAGTGAGGTTTCTTTTTACATTCCACGGGACTTATCTTTGCGCCCTGAGGCAAATGTGGCGTATGAAAAGCCGGTCAGAGTGAGAAATGTGCAACTGCATGTCTTAGAATGAACTGAGCAGCACATGCGGCTCAGCGACACGCCGCCTTGGGAAGTACAACGAATGAGAATTCGGCGTGAGTAATTTCCACGTCTAAGTTCGGGCTAAAACAAATTTTCAAGATAGAACACTTCGACCGGCGAACACTCCTAGAGAAACCTGCGTCTCCATCTGTTTTCTGTAGCAGTGCCCTATTCAGAGTTGCGTTTCCTCCTCTGAGCCAACAAAAATGAAGCTGTCAAAGACTAAGGTGACAATTCAACTTTAGTTTTGCTCTTCGGTTCGGCGGGAAAACATCGTGGTGAGCGTAGCTGGTGGTAGGAGGTGGCCTGTGCCCTCAGGCGTCGTAGCCGGCAGACGAAGACAAAAGGGAAAGCACAACAGGGGAGTAGGGCGGCTTAAATGCGCCCACACCCGCCTAAACAGTAACACTTATTGTGATTGAATCTCTATAGATAACCATATCATTCGGTATAGAACGCAGTGAAGTGGCAACGATAAAATGTGGATAAATGCACGCATGTACGTTGCGTCTCAATAAAAAGAAGAGACCGAGTTCGACAGGTCTATATACTCTTGAGAAAACAAAACGGATACGGATGAGACAACCAAGCAAGTACACACCTGTTTAAACAAACACGAACCGGCTGGTCCCCTGGCATAGAGGTCCTAGTTCTGGATAGCAATCGCAAGAATCAGGTTCAACTGCCCAAGGTGCATTCTATTTTTAGTTGCTTGTTTTAATTCATTTATGGCACATTATGGAATTCTGCACAAAATGCCGGGTGGTTTTGTTCCCGTTAGGTGAGCTGAGATAATACATGAGAAAGGATGATTGTTATAGATGTTGTCTTCGCACCATACAATGCGTGTGTGTGTAAGCGCTGGTCTTCCTGGAACCACTGGTCACATTTCACGTACAAGCTTTGGGCAGGACTCATTCGGAAGGCTCCTGACGAAAGGCAAAGCCCCAGGTGGAGAACAGGGTTAAGCATTTTAAGCGGTTTTGGAAGCTGCCCCGTATACTACGGTCCCCTAGTCCAACCGCGACTTCACTAAACTGCTCTAGAAACGTAGCAGGCACATTTTATCTGCGCCGTAGGAGGAATGGTATAGGACTTTTAGGATATTTATTACCTCTTTACACTTATTTTGAGTAGCTTCACATAAGGAATAAATGACAGCTTTTCATCTAGCAGAATGCCTAAAAACTTGTGCTCCTTTTTCACAGGCACAGCTACTCGATTCAGCTGGATGGTGGGCTGAGGGTGAATACCTTGCCTCCTGGAAAACAAGGCATATGTGCTCTTTTGAGAATTTAGCTTAAAGCCATTTTCTTCTCCTCATTTTACAAGCCTGTTTGAAGCAAGTTGTACCTACCGCTCACAAATAGATGTTACAGGACCGGAGTTTGACATGAACATCATCCCCATAAATAGACGAAAAAATTGTACGCGGAAGAGCTGTTAAATGCAGAGAATTTCTTTAACTCACGATGTCTCCCGTTCTAGTTGTCCGTAGTAGTCCGCACCCCTCCCCCCTCCCCCTACACTATATAAAAAACATAATACTTACCGGCGCCTGGTTTCGATCGCACGACCCTGCGGTCGGAACGCAAGGTACATGGTGTTCCATCCACTGCGCCACAAAGACGACACAGAATGGAGGGCTACGAACGCACCTTATATCCTTGACTCATTTAAACTACGTCAAGAAGCTGCTGATACAACGCATTCACTACCTTTGGGCGGAACGCAAGGTACATCGTGCTCTTTCCACTAAGCCACAGAACCGACACAGAATGAAACGCTACGAACGCGCCTGATATCCTTGACTCATTCAAACTACGTCAAGAAGCTGCTGATACAACGCATTCACTACCACCAACTCCCCAAACACCAAACGTTAACGCAATACACCCACCCCCTATGCGACGCATTTACTCGAGTCCCCCTCGCGGGGAGATGGGCCCACTTTTTGTAAGTGTGTTCATCTTAGCTAAGAAAAGTGTGCAAATAAGTGGTTCAACCTGAAGAACGCCATTTTCAGGCATATACAGCGCGGATAGTGCATCACCAACCCTGACTGAATGTTCGTTCAGCCAAACAGCTTTCAGGTGCATTAAGTGCATTTCTACAAATACCAAAACATTTTACGTCCCGTAGGATGCCGTAGCGCCAAGCAGAGTCCTATGCTTTTTCTAGATAAAAAAATATAGACACTCAATGCTGTTTGTTAACAAAGGCATTTTTCACATAGGGTTCAAAAGCGGGAAGTTGGTTCATTGTTGCCTGCCCGACCGAAAGCTTGCCTGGCAGCTGTCGAGAATACCATTGTATTCCAGGAAGTATGGCGACCGTCTGTTGATCATTTTTCATTTTTTCGAAAAGCTTATACAAGTAGCTGGACAAGGCAATCGGACGATAACATGAAATGCAGGAGGAATCCTTTGCCTCTTTATGCAATGGCAAAATGACAGCCTGTTTCATTTTCTTGGGAAAGTGCCCGGCACGCCATATTTCGTTAAACAAAAAGAGGAGAGTATGGATTGTGTCTGTATGAAGGTGTTTGATCACGGTGTACGTAACGTTATCGTCACCTGGCGCCGAAGACATGCAACATGCCAACTCAGTCATGACCTCGTGACGAGAGAGGGAAGAGTTAAAGGAGTCATTAGACATTAGATTGCTTACAGTCACGTATGGACTTCTGCTCAGCCGAGTTTTTGTAGTGCGTAAATGTGCTTGTGCAGTGTGAGGAGCTTGAGATGTGTTAAGTGTTGCGGCAGCGCATTTGCCCGGTCCTCTAAGGTGTCACCAGGGGTGTTAACAAGGGGTAAGTTATATGTCCATTGTTTGTAAAGTTTTCATATCCTAATCCAGACATTTCGCGTATTTGTGAAGGAATTTATTTTATTTAAGGGCACCAGCTATTTTAATGGCACCAGCTATTTCTTTCCACCTGACGCCAAATGCGCCTTCCCATGGCGTTGGTGCGCTTGAATACCAGAAGGTTGTACACAGGTGGGCATCTGCGACGAATGCCCCGCGCCTTTTTCTGTGCCTGGCGCGCTTCTTGACACTCTTCATTCCACCAGAGTCCCTTTAGTTTACTTGTGCTACCAGAAGTCAGGCGAGTGACTTTTTCTGCAGCATAAAAGATATGGGCTGTGACAAGGCTACAGGCTTAACAATAACCAAGTGTTCTATCGAAGAGTTTGGGAGTTCAGATTTCTGCTTAAATTTCTCTCAGTCTGCAGCGGTTCCTTTAAATATTTGAGTTGAGGTTGCAGGGGAGGGCTCTGTGTAGGCACTTTAAGATTACTGGGACGTGGTCACTCCCTAATGGGTTTTTATCCACATGCCACTCAATGAGTGGGAATACAATGGCAGAACCAATTGCCAAGTTTATGTGTCAGCATGTGTTGTCTGTGGTGTTATAATATGTTAGCTGTTTGTTGTTGAACAGGTATGCACCAGATAATACCAAGAAATGTTCAATTATTTGGCCACAGGCATCGTATCTAACAGAGCCCGAGGGACACGGAAGTGAATTTCTCAGGCTCCCGTTTTTGCTTGCACTGCGTAGACTGGCTCAAATTAGCACACTTTTAATCGTTTATCCGGTTGACAAATCGGTAATTATTTTGCACAGCGCGAAAGAAGAAAAACTACCATGCGCGGTTTGCGGCGGCCGCACCAGCTAACGCTGTGACGTTGGGAGGAGGGAGCACCGTGATTGAACGATGCCCAAGGTTAGCAATCAAACAAGTTTCGGTTTCAGTTTCGGTTCTGTAAAACACAACCAATGGCGTTGTTGGATGGGCATTCTCAATATCTCAGTAATCTTCGTTACGCGCTTCTGCCATGTTGTCGGCTGTAAAATGCGTAAGATAAGCCTCCCAGGGCGGCTTGAGATCGTAGCATTCACTAGCCGAGGCCTACGCAGTGCATGAACGCCCTCCGCGTCCCCGCAGACGCTCAAATGCCATGCGCTTTTCCCCCATATTTTTAGCTTGACTCACTCATGCCTGTATCGTAAAAAGCGTGTTGGCACCAGGCCAAGGGTCTCTTGATTCTGGCCTGTGCCCACTGCCCGCAATCAGTCGGTGCTTATGGCAACAGCACGCCAACGAGAACTCGCTAGCGCGCCAGTGCCAGCCTGCGCGCGTTCTGTGAACTAGTTTGTGGAGCAATGAAGGTTGCGGCCCAAAAAAGGTGAACTCAGTATAGAAAACATCGACGGAAAACGAAAAAGGTAACTTATAGAAAAAGAAAGCACGTACCCGCGGGGATTCGAACTCGCGACTTGCAAAACGCTTCCGATGACATACCTAGCGCTCCAGCCCACTCGGCCACGGGGCGGGCTCTGCTGACCTTGGTAATATGAGGTATATATTATATAACCAGTTTACACTTTTGCTTAGTTTCGGCATTTAAAGCAGCTTAGGTGACTATTTGTTGTTTTGCGCTCGTGCAGTAAACATCTCCCAAGTTTCCACAATATATCACGTCCAGCAATGGCATTTCTTAGACGGAGAAGCGTTCGCAGATGCGTAGTCGTGCTGCTGACCGCTGTGCTTGTTCGGCCAGCGCAAAAAAGTGCTTCCCGCAACCTAGTTTTAGCCTGTACGGTAAAAATATCAGTTTATTTTATTTCCTTAGTACCTATATTGACTTCGCTGACTGTTCTCCCACCTTCAAGAGGCCGTATATTTTCCTACTGGCGTACCAGTCAGCGAAGCGTCGCATGTGCGCTTGTGCAGCGCTTGTGTGAAGCGACCTTGACTTAGAGCTAGATACAGTGTACAAACTAACCAAGTAAAGAAAGGCACATTCTTTCATTCACAAACGTGTCCTGGCTTCGTTTCAAATGCACGAACGAATTGCGACGACCCGTCGGCGGCCGGCGGACGAAACGCTGGGCCAACTGACTCTGAAAGCCGGGCAGCCGTGCAGTAGCGCAGCCAATAGCGAGCTCGGCTCCTCCCGACGTCACACGAAAACGCCACAGAAAATGGGCGAGCGTAAAGAGAGGAGGACAGCATTTTCGAATTAATTTTTCTACTAAATAAAATCACGTAAACGCGCCCAGAGTGGTCGAAACATGGCCTGGGGACTCCGGGCTACAACTTGCGCTAGTATCACCGCAATGTTTACATATCACTTCAGTGTCCCTTTAAATCTCCGACTAGCGTGACGGGTTCCAGAAGCTCGTCAACCAAGTACTCGAATTTTGAGGTACACAGACAATAATCAAGGGGAATGTATAACGAACATTTAGTAATCAACCCACCAAAAATCTAAACGCGGAAAGCAACCGAGTAAAAGCTGGCGAGCAGTTTAATGGACAGGGATGGGCAGGATTTACAGGTCACAATGGCAACCCAGCCAGATTAATGAGCAAAGACCAAAATATTGCTGCTAAAGACAGTGTATTGCCTCAGAAAGTTACTTTGCTTTGGATGGAGGGGTGTCTTTTGGAGGCAAACATAATGGATTGATGTTTATAAAGAAGTTCATATACACCATCTAAGTTTTTAATGACCCCCACAGTTCCATTGAACTAAGTTCTCAACACCAATCATACGTTAGATAATATAAACGTAGTTTGTTTGTTGCTTGTTTTACGTCAGTGAGTCTTGTTTAGAGCCTGTGATGCGAGGAGCTGCTTTATTCCCACGGCCAAGAGTGCCGCGGTGCTCATTCCTTTCCTACAGTGAAAGTTAAAATTCCAAAGTGTTCATATTTATATCTGATAATTCAGGTGTCATCGAATTGCTACCCTTCCGACGTAAACCTCGTGGAACGGTCCCTGAGGTGGCCTCAGGCTTCTCAGTCGGAGCCTGTGGTGCAGCAAGGGAAGGGGTCTGTGTGGAGCCCCTCGAATTTCTGCTCTCAATGCCCTTAGGTGTTGTGGGGGCGAACGGAGTTGGACATGAAGCGGAACCAGTCCCAACATCACCCCTCGCCACGTCCTCCACGGACTCCGCAGGGGTAGCGTTGGGGCACTGCACTGTCGGTGGCATTCCAGCAGAATCAGGAACAACCAAGACTCTGCTGTAGAGGCAGGAGGAGCTGGTGGCCGCTCGGAGAGGGTTAACAACAGGGACACATCAGCTAGGCTGAACTGTGTCGCAGTACTAATCAGACGTCGATCCCAATCTCCGCCGGTCAGCGTCTGCATAGCATGTGGCCGAAAACAACTTGTGCTTCTGGCGTGCCTCGGGTAAACTTATGTTTTCAGTTGCTTTGTTAAGAATGATCTCCTTTTCTTTCTTGGAAGATGGCAAGATCGTGAGTATGCAGCGTGTGCGCCACTGCAGTTCGGACATTTCAGAATTGCGTCTCGGTATTCTTCAGAAGTGAGACCGTTTTCGCCACATATAAGACAGGTGAGCTTGCCACAGCAGCTAGTGTTCTATGGCCGTAATGCTGACACTTCCTGCATCGCCTCTTGTTAGGTATGACAGCGCGAGCACGACAACTAATACGGGCTGCCTTCACTGTCTCGGGTAAGGTAGAGGTGGCGAAAGTAAGAATGATGTGTCGCGTCTTGTTGTCCGCCCCGTCTCTTCTCATTACGATTCTACAAACGCCAACAACACCTTGGTCTCGCATTCCCTCTAGGAGATCAGCGTCAGTCTCATTGAGTAGTTCTTTGTCCGAAATGATGACACCTTGGACAGTGTTCAGAGTGTGATGCGGCGTGACGGTGACAGTCCAGTTGTCAATTCTTTTTGCTTCAGAAAGTTGTCGCTTTGGTTGTTTTGCAATACCTCAACAACTAGGTCTCCAGAGAGCATTTGTTGGCATTGTAATCTCTCCCTGCAATGTTTTCAATGCACGTGGCAATGAAGAACCCTGGCAAGTCAGTGATTGGTGATTTGTCGTTGGTTGAGTGTTCCACTAGGCACTTACTGAATGTTGCCTGGGGTGCTACGATTCGCAGTGCTTCGGTGCGACCCCGTTTAGAAGGCCAATCAGGTTTTTTGAGCGGAGTAAGAATTGTAGCAACAAAGTCTAGTCATTTTGGTAGCAAGGCTAGTCGCCCACCACCGAGCGCAACAAGGGAAAATGACTTTGTAGCACACGTTAACCATACCTTGTCACAATAACCCTATGCTTGGACTCAAGGCTGACATCTTTGCACAAGGTTAACATTTGCCGCCTGAAGAAATCTGGAACAAGGAAGGATGGAGATGACAGGACATAGTCAAGAAACAGAAAAGGAAAGAGAAAGAACAAAAAGGAGGACAGGAAAAGACAACTGGCTGATTCCCCCAGTGCGGGTCAGACAGGGGGTACCGTCTGTGAGAAGGGGGGGGGAGTGTTGTGCTACCGCTGTCAGGAGCCCATGAAGGTCCCCAAAAAACTATGTCGTGCCTTTTTCCTCAGACACGACAAAGCCACGCACAGCCCATGGCGTGGGCGGGCCCAACCCACATGGGCTCGGGGCCCGCGGTGTCGCCACTACCGTCACCTTGATGCACAAGGGGCCCCCTACGGGCAATAGCAACACAGGTAAAAACAAACGAGGGCCAGGTTGTGATTATGCGTGATACGATATGAGATTGCGAAGCTTAACTTCTTATAAATCCATAAAAACATGTTTGACAGAAAGCATTGGTTGATAATGACGATGATAGTTGGATGTTTATGGCGCAAGACCAACTGGGGCGAGGAGCGCCAAATCAGTGGTTTATTGTGAGGGATGAATATCTAAACACTTAAAACTCAAGAAGGGCGAAAGTAGAATCAGTAAAAGACAATACGGATGGCGTGTGTAAATACAAGGTTGTGATTATACATGGTATGAAATCATGTCAAAAATTTGCTTCTGGTAAACACTTAAAAGACACTGGACAAAAAACATGAGATCGTCCGAGCAAAGAAGAGCTAGTTGTAACGGGATGTGTAGTCTGTACAGTTGTGGGAAGTGTTTGCGTCGTATTGTGTGAATGGCTTTGCATTGATTGAGTATGTGAACTACGGATAGGGCCTCTCCACACATGCTACACAGAAGTCTTGAAGATCCCCTGAGCAGATACGACTGCGTTGCATGTGTGTGCCCTATCCGTAGCCCAGCAAAGGCAACTTGGGTGTTTCGGTTGTGTGTGTCGGTGGTGTATGGTCCTAGTCTATTTGCCATATTCGTAGCCCACCAAAGGCAACTTGGGTGTTTCGGTTGTGTGTGTCGGTGGTGTATGGTTCAAGTCTGGTTTTATTAGGTATAAATTGTTGGCTGCCAGTTCACTCAAGTGTGTTTGCCAGGTTTTTTGTAGTTGTTTTCTGATGTGCGGCTTCATGTCGGGGTAGGGTGCTCTTATGTCCACTGTTGTACTAAGTGCAGCAGCCGCGGCCATTTGATATGCGGTCTCATTGCCTGCTATTCCAGAGTGACCTGGCACCCAACACACGGTCACTTCGAGGTCTAACGCATATAAAGGCATAATGCTGCTTGTCAGAAGATTGACAACGTGGTTTCTAGACGTTTTTTGTGCTGACAATGTCCACACAACGCCTAAAGAATCAGTATAGATTACGGTCTGTGGAATTTTAGTTTGCAGGATATGATTCACAAGTATAACGCGGTGCTGGGCCGTGAAGATACTAGTATACAAATTTATGGTTGTGCCCATGCGCAGTACAGGACACATTAGTGGCAGTTTTTGAGGCGTCAGTACAAGATTATGCACAGTTAAGTTTGTGCTGTCGCGACAGGAAGTCTTGCATAATCGCACTTCTTGGCACTCGTTTCTGTCGATGCATATAAAAGATAAGTCACATGGTATAGGACGAAGATGTCATGGGGCTATAGAATTATTAACAGTTTTGTTCATCGTATCAAAAAGGAGACATACTTGTGATGCTTCCTCTAGCTGTGTATGAGATCGGAGACGAAATAGATGGGCGGTTTAAAAGCTGGGATATGGATGTATCATAAAAGACTTACTTGAATGGATGGTTAGGCATTGATCAAATTTAAAAAAATAAACACGGTTCGTCTGTTTTCGCTGAAATTCTAGGCTCAACTTGTTACATTCTACACAGAGGCTTTCAAGGGGGCTAGTACGGAAAGCCGCACACCTAAGCCGGAGCCCGAGGTGCAGCACTGAGTCCAGAATTTTTAAGGCTGTTTTAGTCGCTAACACATAGGCAACACTGCAATAGTCCAGCCGGGATCACATCAGATCATTATACAAACGCTGAAGGAGTTCTTTATTCGCACCGTAGGATAGGTTTGGGAGAACTTTAAGAGCGTTCAATGTTTTAGGCATTTCTGTTTGAGCTATTTGAAGTAAGGGATAAAGGTGACTTTTCTAGCGAATTTTATGCCTAAAAACGTCAGTTTCCCTCTGATTCTGACAGGAAATAATACACCCATATTACAGATATCAGGGTCCGCAGCTGTCTCGCTCTTCCGGGAGAACACAAGTACCTTTTTCGACTATTCAGTTTAGAGCCCTTTGTGTCCGCCCAGCCAGCACGTTTGCTCAGCCCAAGCTGGGCTTGGCGTTCACAAATGGAGAAGTTACAAGACTTAAAGAAGTACTGACACGAAATTTCTCGCTTTCAGTTTTTATGCTGTAAAGAATACCTATTGGCCCAGTAATTACGAAAATCGAACCGAAACCCGTCAGCCGCAAACACAGAAATAATTATAGCACGTTTATTGCACCCAATTTCAAATTCGGCTGCCGCGCGGGAAAATGGCCGTTCGATGGCCAGCCTGAAAGCGGGCCAGCCTTACGTCACGGTGTCACCCGTGACGTCAGGGACGTTTGTTTTCCTCTATGCGTTCGCCGCATCGTCTGCTACGATTACACATGGTCCGCGCTCTCCCGCGCAGTCGACATGTCGTCTGAATCGTCAGACTCGGATGAGTCGCTGCCACCTGACAGACAGGACAACTTTATTTGGCCAGGCGATTAGGACGGCGATGTCTCCGCCATCGTCCGTTTTTTCATATCACTGCGGCTCGAAGCGGCGCAGACCATGATAGCAACAGCTTGTCGCCACTCTTCTAATCAATCTGATCGCGAAAAAGATGTTCCACATGCGAAAAAGTAGATGTTAGTATGTTAAAAAATTGTGCTAGGGGTTGTAATCACCGCTGAATTTAAAAGTGGCGTAGATATTTGCCGCTATTGTAAGCCTACGCTGACCGGCAGAGGTGGTTCGGCGCTTCGACCCAGCACTGCCGGCACCGCGGTGCGGCGAGCGGTCGAAAGATGGCGCCACCTGCGCGCTAGAATTAAAACAGGCCGCGGCACATGGCTTGGTCACCGATCGCTGAAACGGAAATTATTGCCAAAATAAAGCTAAATATGCGAAAAAAGGGATGATAGTGTGGTGAAAAGTTGTGTAAGGGATGGTCATTTGCAGTTATACAGATACCAGCAATCAAATAGTCGCCACGATACTAAGCCTAAAGTTCCCAACACCCAAGGTGACCCGAGCAACCCCTAGCCCGCTGGCTTGGGCGACAGTTCTTGCGGCTGTCGCCGCGCACGAACTTATTTATTTATTTATTTATTTATTTATTTATCGATACTGTCAGCCCATTGTTGGGCTATTACAGGAGTGGAAGGGTACAATACACTTGAATACAGGAAGAAACAAAGTACATCTCAGGAAATGCAAACACAAAATACTTTGGAATTGCAACATTGAGGCAGCAATAACAAGCGTTACAAACACAGGTGATGACATGGTTCACTTTTGGTTAGGTCCTTTAGCGCGAACGTGTGTGCCTTTCACAATTTTGAGAAATTCATTTATAGATGACGTCCTTACTGCGGCGTCTGTTAACATATTCCATTGCTTTATTGCTCTAGGAAAGAAACTGTATTGAAAACAGCCATTACGAACAGTCGGAGGCGGGATATACATGCTGTGACGACTGCGAAAATATTCGTCGGGAGTTATGCGAAAGTACTCATTTTTGTCAATTTTAACATGGCCATGAATAATAAGAAAAAGATACTTCAATCGGTCATATTCAGTTCTCAATTCTAAAGAAGGAAGTTCAGCAAGTTCACATAATTCGGTGGAAGAGTGGCAGCGCCTATATTTGTTGAAAATAAATCTTGCCGCAAGCCGCTGAATCTTGTCCAGTTTCGAATGACATCCGGAAGTGTACGGGTCCCACACAATTTTAGCATATTCGATAATTGGTCGTATTAAGGTTTTGTACGCTAAAGCTTTAACTTCAGGGGTGGCATTAAACACATTTCTTCGAAGTGACCACAATGCTTTTCTGGCCTTATTGCATACATAATCTACATGTTCATTCCAACGCGTATCATATGTAAGCTTCAAACCCAAGTACGTAATTGTTGATACTTTTCTCAACGGCACACCTTCAATGCAATAAACATAATCAATAACACTTCGTTTTCTAGTAATAGACATGTATACAGTTTCTTGGATGTTCAAAACCATTTGCCAGCGGTCACACCAGTTTTTTATTTTTTGCAGATTGTCATTTAATTCGATCTGGTCGGCAGGCCTTTCAATACGGTTGTACAATACGCAGTCATCTGCGAACAGTCTGACTGGAACAGTAATGTTACGCGGCATGTCATTAATAAACAACAGAAATAGCAGGGGGCCCAGAACACTTCCCTGGGGTACACCAGACTCCACAGGCGAGAAGGAAGATTGAAAGCCCTCATATTCGACAAATTGCTCTCTATGGCTAAGGTATGACGAGAACCACTCAGATAACCGGGGGTTTCTAAACAAGGTGTTAATTTTTAATAGCAACTTAGGGTGCGATACCTTATCGAAAGCCTTGGCAAGGTCTAGGAATATTATGTCTGTTTGACTTCGGCTGTTTATTGTGTACGAGAGATCATGGATAGTTTCAATTAGCTGAGTTACTGTAGAGAGTCCCTGACGGAATCCATGTTGGCATTTGTTTAAAATATGGTAATCGTTAAGGTAGCATAATAGATGCTTCGACACTATATGTTCAAATAACTTCGAACAAGTGCTAGTGAGGGAAATCGGCCTATAATTTGTAGCGTGTGATTTGCTGCCACTTTTATGAATTGGAATAATTTTAGCACGCTTCCATGCTCCAGGAAAGGAACACTGGTTAATAGAAGCTTGGAAAATTACAGTTAAGAATTTAGATACCCACTCTGCATATTTTTTCAAAAATTCATTAGCAATTCCGTCAGGTCCGGTACTTTTCTTAGTATTTATGTTAAGCAGAAGGTTAAACACACCCTGTTCGTCAATCGTTATATCATCAAATGGGGGCCTTACTGATTCATCTGTAAAATCGGGCAGGACGCCGTTATCACGCGTAAAGACCGACGAAAAGAAAGAGTTGAAAGCGTGTGGCTTGTTTGGGGCTCTGTCTCTGTTATCATGCGAAGAGGCGGGTGGGGGATAAACGTATCGCCAAACTTTTCCAGGGGCGTTTTCCAAAAAAGATTTTAATCTTACGTTATAGAATTTATTTTTTGATTCCTTGATGAGCTGTTTCAATTCACGACTCATAGTAGAAATGCGGCTTTTATCGATGGGTCGGCAGTTTTTTGAAGAAGATGCTCGCATCCGTTTTAGCCTTCTTTTTACGTGAATTATCTCTCTGATTATCCAGGGATTCTTTCTATTCGTAGTTTTGAATTTTTTAGGCACAAAGCATAGCACACAGTGATTGACCATGTCTGAGAAGAAATTCCATAGATCGTCTACGCTTGCGCCAGAATCTGCTAGGCCTAAAAATGTATCCAACGATACTTCGAGGTAATCTAAAATAGATACATCGTCAGCTAAAGCAAATTTCAATACCGGTACTTTCGGAGGCCGAACGAGTTTACGCGCACACATACTCAAAGACGTTACCACCATTTTATGGTCCGATATACCATCTTCGATGTCACAGTTCGCAACAAAAGGACATAGGCGATTTGAAACAAAAACAAGATCTAAAAGCGTTGAAGTTTCAGCGCCAACCCTAGTGAAACCTGACAATATTTGTGTTAGGTTATAATTAAATGCAATATTTATTAACTGGTCACAGCTCCGCACTTCCGTCACTCCTGGAGAGCTGTATACCCAATCAATTCCAGCTAAATTAAAATCCCCCGCCAGGAATATGGTGTCATCTGGGCTCATGTGAAAGTTCATAAATGCTTCCAAGTTAACAAGCACTTCTACAGGACAGTTGGGTGGCCTGTAGAAACCGCCGATCAGAAAATTACGGTCGTTGAAAGCAGTTTTAATCCAAACTGTTTCAAGATCGGTTCTATCATCCAGTACCGCAAAGGAAATGTCGTTTTTAATAACGATAGCTACTCCGCCCCCTCTAGTGCGGCGGTCCTTTCTGATTATCGAATATCCGGGGGGCGTCAGTTCAACATCAGATACGTCTGGATGCAGCCACGTTTCCGTGATTATCAATGCGTCTGCGTCGTGTTCGATTATAATGCTTTCTAGAGTATCTAGTTTATTCAGGGCGCTTCTTGCATTAACGTTCAAAACTTTGAAACATTCAGATTTATTTTCATGGAGTCAGTCATTTTCCGAAGCCGAACGAGGAGTGGCCGGAGAAGCCGGGGACGCATACCGGCGGCTGTTTACTTCATCCCAAGCGTAGAGCACATTGTTAACTTTTATCTTGTCGAAAGCCCATATAACCTTGGCTCCGGTTTTCCTCTCCTGTGCTGTCGAGTTCCACAAGTTTGACCGAGTAGCGGCCACTCGTTTAGAAAAATCTTCTTGCACGCTGAATAGGGTTCCCTTTAATTTTGAACAGTGTTTAAATATCTTGGTTTTTTCCCTGAAATCGCCTACTCGGAGTATCACTGGCCGATTTGTTCCCGGTATCTTCCTACCTAACCGGTGAATTCTTTCGATAGAGTGCAATTTTTGTTTCAGAATGTTCCCAAACACTTCATCGTTTACTTTTCGTATGAGTACCTCCTCAGTTTCAAGCTCTTCCTCCTCTATTCCTCTAACGATGATGTTATTACGTCTTGAACGATTTTCGAGATCGTCTATTCGTTTTGACATTTGGTTGAACTGTTCATCAAAGTTTCTCATAGAGCCTTCAAAAGTAACAAGTCTCGTGTTAACTTCGTCAACGCCAAGTAATTTACTTTCGATCGCTTCCAGTCTTTTTTCAACAAGCGACATTGCCGTCTCCGAGGCTTGCTGCTTTTCCTGAATGTCAGTAATTTTAGCCAGGATTTCCCTCTGCGACTGCAGCACTTCTTTGATCATATCTTCAACAGGGCCTGGATTCTCTTCGACGTCTCCGGACAGTTTTAGTAGAAAACACGCTACAGAGAAACATTCACTCGCGCAAATTCCCAACGTGTGTGGACACGGCAACACCACTATGCAAAGATGGTTACTATGAAAGCCATATTTGGGGTCACCAACCTGCACAAAAAGCGGAGTGTCAGGCGACATAGCCACGGCGGGGTTGCTGTGTCCACTGAAGAGTGTTGGCCCGTGTCCGTCCTTTATAGCTGCCAGCCAGACTGTCATGTGGTCCCCTGGTGACGTCAACATGCTCGAACTAGATGCGCCGTACGATGTATCCACGTGTGGTAGATACGCAGCTTTCATGGCCCGTGTCGATCCATGGAAAACGTCGTCGGAGACAAGCACCAAAGGCACGTTGTGCGCATGTCCTTGATAGATGTAAGCGTTGTTCCCAGAGGCCGCAGCAAGAGAAAGAATTCCAAGAAACACCTGCACAAAAAGCGGAGTGTCAGGCGACATAGCCACGGCGGGGTTGCCGTGTCCACTGACTCAGTCCACGTTTAGCGCTGCATGTCGTCGCATAGAAAAAAATGCATCTTGGCGTCATCGTCGATTTGCTCGGACAGGCTTCCACCAGCAGTGCTTCGCATACCAGGAGCTTGCCATAGCAAAACTTGGGCGAGCTCGGCGACGCGACGGTGCCCGTCGACACCGCGCACCACGCGGTGCCGGCAGCGCGCAGTTTTCGGCAGCAGTGCAAGGGAACACCCTGCGCCGGCCACGAACTGAAGAGCAAAGACGTCGAACACGCAACGTTTACAAGGATTGCTACATAGCTACGCCCACGTCTCCTGACCAAACGAACAGCACCGACAACAGTAGCGCAGGACATCGTTTCCGGTTCCGAAAACGACTATATTCCGTCACCCTGAACTGTCGAGACACGCCGGCAGATATTTCGTCACGCCGAAAGCGATTTCGCTAGTGCTGCCGATTTGTGGAAGCTCGCGGCCTGGACAATAAAAATCCATTTTAGATGTGATTCCGGCATCGGATCGCTGAAAACATTTCTGTGAGCCATGTGTACAAACTCATGAAGCCAATTATATCATTTTTTGGCGTCAAAATTTGGTGTCAGTACTTCTTTGAAATACATTTGAACGTAATCTACCTATATGGAATAGGAAATGGTTGGTGGCAGTGACTTCCGGAGTGAGTTCATTTTAGCAATTAATAGTGTAGAGCTCAAGACGCCGCATTGAGGAACGCCATTTTCTTGCAGATATACATTGGAAAGTGCACTGCCAATTCTCCCTCAAAATGTTTTCCAACAAGCAGCTGCCAAGGGTGCTCAGCATGTTGCCTGAAACGTCAAATGTATTGAGGTCACTCGTGATGCCATACCACCAGGCCGTGTCATAGAAATTTTTCATATAGAAGAGAGCGTTATGCAAAACAGGTTAATGATGAAAGCATCGTTTTACATACGATTCCAACGCAACCAGTTGATCGTTGGTGAATCTTCCTGCCGTGAAGGCAGCCTGGCAGCTGCCGAGAAGACCATTGTACTCCAAGTACATCAGTCTCCTATGTGTCATCTCGAGCAGCTTACAGAGGCACCTCGTCAGGGCGGCGGGACTAGAACTTGCGGGAGAGGAACGGTCCTTCCCCTCTTTAAGAAAGGCCACTACGATGGCCTCCCTCCAAGACCCTGGAAGGCGCGCTGAAAGAAATATTTTGCTGTGGAAGTGAAGGAGGGTTTCGATTCTGTCTGCGTGTAAGTTTTGCATCATACTGTATGTAATGCTACCTGTACCTGCAGCTGAAGGCTTACAGGTACTGAGTACCATCTTCAGCTCATGAACTCAGAAGAGGGTGTTAAAGGATGAGGTCGACTTATTACCATCTCGCAAGTATTTCTTCTCACAGCATGTTTTGCGCTTTATGAAAGTGTTGGTGTAGTGTGCTGAATTGAATGCGTGCTGGAAGTGTTGTGCGAGTGTGTTCACCTGGTCTTCCAGTGTGTACCCTGTTGTAATAACCAGGGGCAGGGTGGATGTTTTGTGTGTTTGTTGTTCTTTGAGTTGTGGTATTAGTGTTCGGACTTTGTGTGTGTCTGTGTATGAATTGATTGAAGTGGAGAAGGTGCGCCAACTCTCCCTTTTCGCCTCAATGCACTGGCTTCCTAAACGTCTTTGCGCGTTTGAAAAACATGAGATTATCTGCCGTAGGGTACCGGCGAAGGACACTCCACGGCTTTTGTTCTTGGCCTCTTGTGCCCGCCTACAGCCCCCGCTCACCCAGAGCCTCCTTTTGTTGCGCGGGGCACCGGAGCAGTGGGCAATAGACTTTTCAGTGGCGTCGAGGATGAGCGCCGTGATGATGAGTTGGGCTGCTTCCTCAACGTGTAGGTCTTTTATAGATATATGGTGTAGCTTCTCTAAATGTATTCCAGTTGGGTCTTGCTTCATTGAATCTCTTATGGGAAGATGGACTGCTTGGGCCTGTACCTATATATGTTAGTGAAGTGGGGAAATGGTCACTGCCGTATGGGTCTGTACTAACTTCAAGAGAAAGCCAGGTAACAGTGGAACCAATAGCCAAGTCACGGTATGAGTATGTGTTGTGTCTCATGTATTATCACGAATATTCCTTGACATGTGAAATTGCAGTCGCACCCAATGCACAGAGCGCTGTTTTTGCTCTTCACATTAATGCACGTTCCGCTTCGCCTAAACAAGATTAGCTGACCATGTTTTTCATTAAATTTCAATTTATGTTCGACATCATAATGCTCTCTGAAACCTGGTACAACATAAACAGTGACATGGTAAATTTAGATGAATACAATCATTACTTTATCAACAGAACTGGAAAGCGCGGGGGTGGCGTGGCTATACACGTTAGAAAGAGTTTACAGCGCGAACTGCTATAACAGTAGAGACGCGTGACGCCGGACTACAAGGTATTGTGCCTGACCAATAGTATCAACATTTACGCTGTCTTATACCGCCCTCCTGCTGGTAATGTAACTGTATTTCTGGAATTCTTAGCAGAACTGCTTAAATTTTCTTCTTTTCATCAGTACCAAATGCTGCTTTGTGGGGATTTTATTATCAATTTGCTGGAAGATACCGGTTGTTCTCGGGCATTTAGTAATAACATTTCCTTGTGCGGATTCAAGAACGTCATTTCAGTGCCGACACGTGTAACAGAGTCTCGGCAATCAATTCTTGATCTTTTTTATCATCAGTGCCGACACCGAGGTTCTTTTGGCTGGTACGAAAAGCTGCGGCCGTAGCGATCACTGTCCAGATTTTATTCGTTATTCCAGTAGCGTACTAGCAGAGGAACCTCGCCAGCTTAAAGATAAAGTTCCCCGCACGGGGCAACTTGAGTATTCATGGTGACGGTGAGCAGGTGACACCACGAACCCCGAGCCCCCAAAATAAGCCGTGTCCAACCGTGGCGATGTGTTTAAAGGTGAAGGGTAGAAGCCGTAAACGGTGGCCGTCGGAGCTTTGGTCAAGCTCCGGCCGATGGGCTCCCTGCCTGTCTACCAGGCAGGGAGCTCCGGGGCCTCTTTGACTACCAGGGTAAGGTCAAAGGAAAAAGTACCCCCGTCTCCCTGCTTTTATACTATGCTCTAAGGTACTGTCTAAACCCCACCCCCCCCCCCCAAACGTGATCGGCCCCCTAAAAGGGGCCGCTCCGAAGTATCGTTTCCCCCATTGCCATCTTTGACATTTCCTGAACCATATCATTACTCTCGATTTCTTGTCATGGAGTCCCTGAATCCAACCCACCCTCTTGCATCTCATTCAGTCTTCTTGATCGCCAAGTATCTTGAAGCCATAATAGGAAAATCATATCAGGCCAAAAAACAAAGAACTTGTGAACTCATCATTGAGGTAAATGACAAGCAGCAGTCCACAAAGCTTCTAGCTCAGACTAGACTGGCTGATCTAGACATCAGGGTCACACCCCATCGGAGCCTCAACAGCTCGCAGGGTGTGATATCAGAGCCAGATCTCCTGAACGAAACCGATGCGGATCTCCTTGCCGGCTTGAAGGATCAGGGCGTCACTGCCGTGAGACGCATCACCATCCGTAGAGATGACAAGGAGATTCCCACCAAGCACATCATCTTGACCTTTGACCGCGCAGTTCTCCCACAACATATATATGCAGGTTTTATCCGGTGCTCAATACGCCCGTACATCCCGAACCCGCGGCGCTGTTTTAAGTGCCAGCGGTCCGGGCATGGTACGAACTCTTGCCATGGCCAAACGACGTGTGCAAAATGCGCGCCGCACGATCATCCTAGTGACAACTACCCATCCGAAACCCTCACTTGTGTAAACTGCGGGGGGCCGCATGCGGCATACTCCCGCAAGTGCGAAAAATTCCAACTTGAAAAAAAGATCATAAACATTAAGGTAACCGAGAACATCACCTTTCCAGAGGCGAGAAAGAGGTTCGCCTCTTTCCCTCTGGGGAGGTACGCCGACGCAGCTCGCCGGGCGGAGGAGCGGCGTCTGGTGTGCTCAGGGACCCAGTTCAGCGAGTCTCACCTGGTCCCGCCCCCGCCCCCCGCTGGGTTGCCTCACGCAGCCCAATCCGTCGCCACACCGCTTGCTGAGGCAGCAGCGGTTGTGGCACAAACCACTTCTGTCGGGCCCGGTGCCACTCCCGCCCCTGTCTTCCCGTCCTGCAGTGCGTTGGAGGGTGCCGAGAGGATGGACACCACGGGCCCGCACCGGCTCCCACCGCCACCGCACCACCCGAGCCACCTCTGGTGCCCCGGACTCCCTCGGCGGTGGCGGCTCAAAGGAAGGGATCCAGAGGGGGCAAGTCCGGGGGGCCTGGTCCGTCGGGCACCCCTCGGACATCCGACGACGAGATGGATGTCGGGCCGTTCCTGCTTGCAACGCAGCGCAAGGAGCGGCCACCGACTTCCAAGCCTACAGAAAGGCCCAAAAAGCCCAATCTCTGAGTAACAGCCTCGAAAAGACGACACATGAACACACACACACACACTCCAGTCATTCTAAAATGTAAACAATGGGAACAGACAACATCATTCAATGAAACTGTAGAGGCCTTATCCACAACCTAGATGATGTGTACGAGATACTTCATTCATATCAGCCAAGTCTCATGTGTCTTCAGGAAACACACCTAAATAGTAAACATACTAACTTCTTGGATAGCTACTTGGTTTTTCAAAAAGACAGGCACACTTGCACTTATTCTTCAGGCGGTGTGGCCATAGTGGGCCGAAAATCCTTAGTGTGTCAGACCATTCACCTAAACACCATGCTTGAAGCAGTCGCAATTCGAAAAATTTTTATGAAAGGGTAATAACGGTATGCTCCCTCTACGTTCACTCCGGATTACCAACTATCGAACACTGATTTTGAGGCCCTGATAAATCAACTACCTGAACCGTACTTAGTCTTAGGCGACCTCAATGCACATAATTCAATCTGGGGCTCTTCCCCCACAGATGCCGGAGGTCGCCTAATTGAAAAATTTCTAACATCATCGGGAGCATGCCTTTTTAACAAAAACCAAGCTACATATTATAACAAAGAACGAAACAGTTATTCACATCATGACTTGGCTCTTGGCTCTGCAGTTCTTTTCCCATTTCTTGAGTGGCATGTGGACACAAACCTATATAGTAGTGACCACTTAACCACCAAATTGACATGCATAGGCACAAACACTTCCCCCTCTCATAAAAGGTTCAAAGGAGGAAGAGCAAACTCGAGTACATTCACAGAAACATGTAAACTGCACTACACATCCATAAAACACCTACACGTAGCAGAGGCGACCCAACTGCTCACGGCGCACATTCTCGACGCAGTCGCAAAGTCCATTCCCCAGGCCTCCGGTGCCCCACGCAACCCAAGGAGGCCCTGGTGGAACGAGGACTGCAGGCGAGCGCGAGTGGCCCAGAACAAGGCGTGGGGTGTCCTTCGCCGGTTCCCCACGTCGCCTAACTTAATTTCTTTTAAAACTGCAAAGGCCTTGGGAAAGCGCGTGCGCCGTGAGGCAAAACGGGATAGTTGGCGCTCCTTCATAACATCCGTAAATTAATACACAGACACACGCAAGCTATGGACACGAATACGTAAACTTAAAGGACAACATACACATAGCCTGCCCTTGGTCAGCACGACTGGGGACACACTAGAAGATCAGGCTAACACACTTGCACAACACTTTCAACACGTGTCAAGCTCTGCACACTACACAAACACTTTCCTAAACATAAAGCCTCTTGTGAAAAGGAGTCCCTACGCGACAACAACAACTCGCAGACTTCTTACAACTCCCTGTTTTCACTACATGAGCTTAGGGCTGCTCTGAGCACGTGTAAACCCTCAGCTCCAGGCCTAGACAACATTACATATACAATGATACAACAGCTACACGCAGACACACTTGAAGAACTTCTATATCTATATAATAAAATACGGCTTTCGGGGCATATTCCACACTTTTGGAGGGAGACCATTGTAGTGGCTTTCTTGAAGGAGGGAAAGGACCCGTCGTCCCCCTCAAGTTACCGTCCAGTAGCCCTGACGAGCTGCCTGTGCAAGCTCTTCGAGAAGATGATAAATCGCAGGCTTGTGTACTTCCTTGAGTACAATGGTCTTCTCGAGAGCTGCCAGGCAGGCTTTAGGATGGGGCGATCGACGAACGATCCACTGGTTGCACTTGACTCATACATCACGAATGCCTTAGTGCATAAGCAGTACTGTTTAACTGTCTTTTTTGACCTCGAGAAGACCTACGACAACGCTTGGCGTTATGGGATCCTTATTGACCTCAGGTCATTCGGGCGTTTCGGGTAATATGTTGAACACCCTTGTTAGTTATTTGTCAGATAGAACGTTCAGAGTAAGAGTTGGTTGTGCAATTTCAAAGGTTCACGTTCAAGAAAATGGCAAGCCGCAAGGTGGTGTGTTCAGTTGCACTCTCTTCATAGTAAAGATGAACTCTCTTGGAAAGGCACTGCCAGCAACTATCTCTTATTCTATGTATGTAGACGACGTGCAAATATATTTTAAATCATGTAATCTGTCAATATGCGAACATCAAGTCCAGCTTGGCGTCAAGAAGCTTGCCGGCTGGGCAGACAAGAATGGGTTTAAATTGAATCCTGCAAAAAGCTCCTGCGTTGTGTTCTCCAGGAAACGCGGGGTCCATGCGGACCCAGACATTACTCGTAATGGCGTGTCGCTTCCTGTGAACAAGAAGCACAAGTTCTGAGGTGTTGTGTTGGACCAGAAACTCACATTCATTCCACACATCAAGGAACTTAAACATAACTGTCTGAAAAAAATGAATATACTTAAGGTTCTCTCCCACCAATCGTATGGTTTCGACATAGAACTCCTACTACGGCTCTATACTGCTTTGGTTGGGTCTCGTTTAGACTATGGCAGTGTGGTATATGGGTCGGTGACTAAAACAGCGCTTCCAATTCTTGACCCAGTGCTACACTTGGGGCTACCGCTTGCGTCGGGTGCTTTTCGCACTAGCCCTGTCGAGAGTCTGTATCGCGAGTGTAATAAGTGGAGCCTTGAGAACCAACGGACGTACATGGACTTACTTTATGCCTTTAAAATTTCATCGCTGAATAACCATCCTTTTTATCCTGTCTTTAACGACACATCCACATCTGTGCTTGTTGAAAATCGCCCATCCGTTCCTCTGCCCTTTTCACTTACAGAGAGAGAGCGAGCCTCGGATCTGGGCGCTTCGTTTTTAGATGTGTACAGATCATCCTTTTCAGGCATTTTACCTCCTGGGAAAGTTTGTCCTCTGTCCTCCGACCTTTTTTTGATAAAACATCGGGTACCGCGAGCTGCAGTACTGCAGCACTTTCTGTCTCTGCAGTTAAAATACCCACTTGCAGAATTTTACAGTGACGCGTCTAAAACCTCCACTATGGTCTCGTGCGCTGCTCATGGTCCGAATTTCAGTGCAACCAGAACCATGACCGTCCACATAACAATTTGTTCAGCAGAAGCATACGAAATTTTACTGATTGTACGACACATACTTGAAAATCAAATTTCGAAGTCTATCATCTACACAGATTCCTTGAGTGTTGTTCGCGCACTGCCATCGCATACACCCCCCAAAAACCACATAGTTAATCTTGTATTTAACACTATCATGTCTGTGTGTGCGCAGAAGCATCAGCTACTCCTCTGCTGGGTCCCAGGACACGTTGGGATCGCTGGGAACGAGATGGCAGACGAGAGGGCCGCTGCTGCTGCACTCAGGAACACTGTAGACATAACAACCGTACCATATACAGACCTCAAGCCACACATAAGACAATACTTGCGTAGAACAAGACAAACAAACTGGAGTGAACAGACATATAAAAAGTTACACGTTATAAAACCACGCTTGGGACCATACACCACTGACACACGCAACAGACACACAGAAGTCGCCTTCGGTAGGCTGCGGATAGGGCACACCCATGCAACGCACTCGTATCTGCTGACGGGATCTTCTAGACCAGAGTGTAGCAGGTGCGGAGAGGCCCTATCTGTAGCGCACATACTAATCACATGCAAGGCACTCCACACAACACGACACAAACACTTCAGAGAACTCTACAGACAAGATATTCTCCTACATCCATCGCTGTTTGTGGGTGACGATGCCATGTTTTCCGTGAAACGTGTGTTTGAGTACTTGTCAGACGTTACGTTTTTTTTAAACCTTAGTTCCTATCACGCATAAACAAATCTGGCCCTATACACCAGCCATCACCATTGCCGTTAATTGATTTTATTGTTATTCTGGCTTTAGTAGCCACTATTTTCTTTTAGATACTTTTTTTGGGCACTCTTTCCCCCAGGTGGTCTTGCGCCAAAAACCTCCAACCATCATCATCATCTTTAAAGATAAAGTTAAGCTCAGATCGTTCTCAAACCACAACCTTAATTTATTTCGGACACGCATGCTAAACGAAGACTGGTCACCCGTTCATGCTGAGACCGATGTAGACCCTATTTACAGTAAATTCTTGTCCCTCTTTTTTAAACATTACAATGCATGGTTTTTCATACATCAGCATAAAATTTAAAACAAACATAAGGAAGCCTTGGGTATGACCACAACACATGAAAATGAACAAAACCAAAGAACCAACTTTTCAAAACATTTCTAAGCACGAGAAATCCTTCTGACTTTTTGATGTTCAAAAAATATCGGAACAAAGCTACCTCTGAGCTAAAGAAGGCGAAAGCATTATACCACCAAAATCTTTTTGGTAACGTTTCAGAGCAACGACCTGATAAAGTATATGAAATCATAATTGAAGCGTTAGGACCTAAAAGGAAAAAAACATTCTTTCTAACATAGTTGTAGAAGGCCGCAATTTAGATTGCGTTCCCTTTCAGGATTATTTTATGAGAATTTTGTAAATATGGTTCGAACAGCAAAAGACCTTACCTTCTCCCCAACCCATTTTCAGAACGACGACACAATATTCCTTAGTCCAACGAATGAACTTCAGGTTTACGTACATTTATGGGCTTAAAAAACAGCACGGCTAAAGATGTTAACGATATTGAAATCAAACCCGTTAAGCATGTAGTAGATATTCTCGAGCGGTGCCTTGTACACATATTTAATATCGTTCTGTATTTCGGTTGTTTTTAATGTGCCGTGAAGAAGACGAAAGCGTCTCTCTTTTTCAAATGTGGCAATGCTAATGATCTTAATAGCTACAGACCAGGCTGCATACTTCCGCTTTTCTCAAAAGGATTAGAAGAAAGAATTTACTCACGCCCAAACAGCTTTTTGTGTAGATGTAACATACGCTTGTGGTGCCAACAAGGCTTTCAAAAACGCAAATCTACAGAGACGGTGCTCTTAACTCACAAGGAACTTATAATTGCCAACATAGAAAAAAATGAAATCAAAGTAGGCATATTTATCGATTAAAGCAAAACTTTCGACTATCTCAATCATAAAATATTACTAAATATTTGTATGACTACGGAATACGCGGCGTGTAAAGTTTTATTTTTACGTCCTATCTTTCTGGTCGACAGCAACGCTTGGCAATAGGCGGTTGTTTTTATTGTTTCAATACAGTCTCTTGTGGTGTACCTCAAGGAAGTATTCTAGGTCCCTTACTTGTGAATGCATATGTCCCTGACATCGTTAAAGTTCCTCGTTATGCTACCTGTCTGTTGTATTCAGACGACACCAGTCTTTTTGTTTCTGGCACTAATATAGAGAAAACCATGTTAAAAGCTCAAGAAGCACTTAAAAAGCTGTTTTTGAATCCTCAAACACCAATGGACTTAAAATTAAGGCGAGTAAAACTAAGGCAGTCCCATTTATTCGAAGAACAAAGCAACAAAGGTGGAAAGTATATTAACATTAGGGGGCGCGCCTGTTAAAATGGTTGACAAGGGCCCTATTCTCGACTGCCCAAATTGCCGGCAATTCGCCCATGTTTTTTTGCGTAAGCACGACGTAAGCAATCAGTGAGGGGCTGCACCCATAGCTATGACGACATGCAGTGTAATTTGACGAGTTACTCATAAAGGTCGCTACCAGGGTATCAAATATTGTGCAAGAAATATATAAAACCACTTGGCATGTACTATAAAAATTAAGATGGTAACTGAGGCTAACAATAAAAACATATTTCTTGAGGTCAAATTTCGCGTCAACACCACAAGGCGATCGAGTAACGTTGAACAAAAAGCAAGCGAAAGGCGTATGTCGAGCTAAAGAACATCACACAATTTTACCGTATCTACTTATTTCTTTCAATTGGTTTGAGTAACATAGCTGGGCTCTCTGCTTCAATGCAAGCTTTGTTGAGTTATAACCTTCCCTGCCGCCACCGCCGCCACGCTATAGTCTGCTGCTATTTTACAAGTTTATGGCGTGATCACAGAAAAAGACGGCCGTAATTATTGCTTCTATGACACATAAGAGCAGCGAAGCGCTATTCCTGATAACAGCGCAGAGCACCGATGTCGCCGCTTCACTCATTCGTCAAGCTGGACTTCAATCAGCGCTGTTATGAACCAAATAGTCACTTTTCTTTGCTATTTTTCTCTTGAGTTCGAACATGTGACCCAACAACTTACTAGGACGAGTATGGACAAATGCCATGGATTAGGTTCTCTTTGTCATGGAGAGGCTTGTACTGCCCTCTTATGCTGTGGTTAAGCCAAACAATTTTTTTTAGTTTATTGCCAAACATAAAAGCAAAATACTGCAAGTTATTTGTATGTTCCATGAACGCTGACTTGGAAGAAGTTGAAACTATAGTTTGTTTCGGTTGGAAACATGCTTTAAACAGTGCGCATGCGAGACGGCGCCTGCTGCGAACTGCCGCACATTTCACGGCGCCGTGAGCCGGGGAAATTTTTTGCCCTATTTTGCGACAAATCCAACCGCCATTTTAATGCTGTTACGTAGCATTACGTCAATTTTACGGAGACAGAAGTTGCCAATGCATGACGTAATTGTTCCCGCCAACTGTTTAAATTGCGTCACGCCTTCTCAGCCAATCACAGAAATGGTGCGTATTACAAGCAGTATTGTTGTTAAATATCAAAGACGGGATTACGTTGTCATTTCCGCTGCATTTAGTCTACTTTTCCATTACCGGCAAAGAATTATGCGCCTTTAGTAAAGAAAAATAAGGCAAACTTTAAAACTGGTGTCCGTAAACCACATGAAACGTCAAAATGACGACAGCACACGCAACCGCTTTGTCAACCGGAAGCACGTGACCAAAACTGAAAGCCCATCAGAAAAGACTTCCGGCGAATTGCCAGAATTTCCAGCAATTTGTGCAGTCGAGAATAGGGCCCCAAATATAAAATAGGTATCACCTTTTCTGCAGAACTGACATGAACGTCTCACGTTGAAATGCTTGCTAGATCCCTGTCATCCGCCGCTGGTGCGATATCGCGATGTCCCCACTTTCTCCCAGAAGACATTAAGCTAAAAATGTACCACGCCCGTTTTGCTACCCACATTAACTACTGACACCTAGGGGGGGCGGAATAACTACGATGCAAAGCCTACATTTAATATTACGCCTGCAAAAGAGAGCACTTCGATTTATTTCAAATGTCCCTTTCAGAGACCCTAGTGCACCGCTGTTTTCCCGACATGAAAAAGTTAGCGCGAGGAATTTCTATGATTTCCGTGTACTTAATTCATATTTTTTTATATTGAAAAGTTCAGAATCTTCATTACAACTGTATGAAATATTACTCTTTAAACAAGCGACTCTCGCACACGCAGCGGTGACAGGTGGCTCGTTCCCCTTCGGCGCGCCGAGTATTTTGTACAGTCCTTGCAATACTCATTGCCCTCCGTCCTTAACAAATCTCAAAAAGATGGTATCGGCTTCAGAAAATCTGCGTAAATATTTTGTAGCCAGATAGCTATTTGTCTTATTTTTTGTTCAGTTGTGCTGTCTTTAATTCTTGTTTTGCTTTCTTTTTGTTTCACACAGTGAAGTGTAACATGCCTTGGATAAGTTTTAACTGGTTCTGTTTTATTTCAGAAGTGTATTTATTGTGTCCATTCATTTTTTTCTATTGTTACCTAATGTATTGCATGATTAATTTTATAAAGGAACATACGTAAGAGTCCATACATTTATGTATTGTTGTTCGTACATAGATATGTTTGGACATATGTTTACATCTGTTAATTGCACGTTTATATTAGCGTGTGTATGGTTTTTACCGTTACCAAACAGCTGCTGTTTTGGGGGGCTGCCAGGCATCCTTCACGTGGCCGCTGACCCCTTTTCCGCCTGGTGGACACCCAACACTGTAATGTTGGAAATAAATGTGAAAACGTGAAATATTTTAGTATCTGGGCTTGTTTTTGTTGAACAGGCATGGTGCTGAAGATGTTAGGAATTTCTCTTTTAGGCGACCTAGAGCGGGAGGAGCCCCACCTTGCGGGAGGAGCCCCAAAGCGACTTTTGAGCATTCAGTTCTCCAATAAGAATAGAAGGTTCGGGCAGCTGATCTACAAGCCCTCGAAATCGTAGCTTGAAAGCATTAGATCAGGAGGGACGTAGAGAGAGCATACTGTTTTCAGCCTATTGAAGAATGTGGTTTTAAAGGGGACAGCCTCAAGGACAGTCTGTAATTCGATGGTTTGACAGGCCCACCACTTCCGGGCAATACTGGCCACACCACCTGATGATATACCCCCACCATCCCTTTCCTTCCTGAATACCAGGTAGCTTTTCAAGACATTTGTGTGTTTTAGTTTAGATGTGTTTCTTGAAGACAAATTACACTTGGCTCATTGAGTATCTCGTAAACATGGTCAAGGTGTTTCTGCAGGACTGGGCAGTTTCACTGAATTATTTTCTGTTCACATTATTTATTCTGAGAGCTACTGGAGTGTGTATGTTTATGTGTCGCCTTTCGGGGCTGTCACTCTGGTCTTTTTTGGCTTGTCGGAAGGCTGTGGCATCGGGACGCGTTCCTTGTGGTACACCGCTGACAAGAATGGTGCGACTTCCATTTCATCCTCGGATGTCCTCGTAGTGCCTGAGTGATCAGGCTCATTTGGACCGCGGACCCATTTGGGCATGCGTTTCTGGCCCGCAACCACCGATGGTTTCTGAAACGCCTGGGATGGCACAGGCGGTGCAGTGAGGGTGGGAGCTGCCGCTGGTTCCTCAGTCTTCATTTCTTCCGTACCGTCACGCGGGGTTTAGGACGGTAGAGTGGAAGGGGAGGATGCAGCATCACTCCCACCAGCCGTCGTTGTCTCCACAAACGCTGCTGGCTTAGCGAGCTGTGCACATGTTGGTTAGGCTACCCGGGGCAACCCTGGTGTGGGGAAGGAGGGGACAGGACAAAGTCTCACTCGCAGTACTGTGTCCCCACCGAAGGTAGACGGCGCTCCCCCACGGCGAACTGCACAGAGGAATAGACTGGAACCTCTTCCGCGCCTCTAGGAAGGATGTTTTGAGTTACCTTGATGTTGAAAATTTTCTTTTATAGCTTAAACCTTTCGAATTTCTTTGAGTAGTCCGGATGTGGACCCTGGCAGTTTACATATAGAAACTGCTGCAGGTTACAGTTTTCGGACGGCTGGTTGTGGTGGGCGAATTTCACGCAGATACGTCGGCCGCGACAGGAGTTTGTGCCAAGCCCGAACCATTGAAATTTTAAACAGCGCCGCGGGATCGGGATGTAATGCCGGACTGGACATCGCACGAAATCTGCAATGATGGAGGCTATACCTGTCAAAGGTTAGGATGAGGTGCTTCGTGGCTATTTGTTTGTCCTCCCTTCGTATGCTTATTCGCCTGGCCGCTGTAACGCCTTGACCTCGAAGGCCGTCCAGCAAGTCCGCTTCACATTCATTCAGTAGGTCATGTTCGGATACCACGCCCTGGGAGCTGGTTAGACTGCGGTTGGGCGTGACTCGTATGGCCAGATGGGCGATGTGGGTTTGAGCAAGACGTTTATCGGCCTAATCCTGGCTACTTAAATAGACAAGAATTTCACCAGGTTGATGTTTCTTGGCCTAACACGACCCTCAAGAAAGATTGAAACAGGAAATACGGACTGTGAAGCAAGAGGTTTTGATTGGTCGATCGATTTCTTCACCATGAAGCGAGAGTAGTTCTGTTTCTGAGGACAAAAGTTAGGAAGTGGTGAGAAAGAAACTGAGGTGCGCCCCTTTAAACAATTTACGGGGTTTAGACAGTACCTTATGCTATAGTATAAAAGCAGGAGACGAGG